>NC_047069.1:13220480-13820480 GCF_902459465.1 Asterias rubens | reverse complement strand
CAGGGTTTTGAAACACTGTGGACTGTAGAATACGATTTCGATTTTGTACAGCACAAAGGAATGCCACATAGGGTATGAACACTAGTGTCAGAATACCCAATATATATTTTACTTCACAATAAAGACTTGATGTGCCTAAAAGTTTCATGTCTTGGTTACCAATTATGACAGTAATCACTGACTGCGACAGAAAGATTTCATAACAGCAAATATGACAGAAGATGAATGTTCACGTTTCATTGAATGAACTTGCGTCTTTTGTGGGGGTTTTTTTGTAAGAAAGGCTTGCTTGGTGTCAACGGAACGCAGTTGTTTTCCTTCTTCGAATGTTCGCGGCAATCTTTCTGTTACTTTAATATTCACACCACAGATCTGTGTATTCTGGCCAGATGGTAACTTTTTTCATAAAATACAAACATATGAGCTTTTAGGGGGGGGGGTGCCAGCAAGGAAGATCATCCAACAGCATTATTCTTTCTACCACTGGGCTTTACTTGTGAAACACGACCTTGTTATAGGATACCACATCGTGTGATATGAATGGATGCTTCTCGAAGCATGACTCTTCAAAATCAATAAAGTGTTTGGCTGAGAAATAAAGAAATTGAGACACTCAGTATTTCCAGTGCATAGATGAGGATTGAGTTCGCCTCCAGATCAATAGTGCACACTAATCGGGGATTTTGAAAGCAACACTCTCGAGAAGATTACTGTTGAATGGCAGGTGTATTTTGTTTTATAGTGATTTTATTTTGTATAAGTGTTTATGTTTTTGCTGAAAATTTCAAGCAAGACTCACCTAAATCATAATTGTCGAATATCCTCAGATCAAGCACTAAGCAACTATAGAATAACAATACTCTGTAATTTTAACTTCTTAGTTTAGCTCTTGAATATTCCACTAATTATACTATTAACTTCCAACTCCAATTAAAAATATTTTACGAGCAGTGGAAAGAGTTAGGGAAGCAATGACCAAGAATGTTACATACACTGGACACCATTAGTAATTGTCAAAGACCACAGTCTTCTCACTTCTTGGTGTATACCGACATATGCACAAAATAACAAACCTGTGAAAATGTAAACTCATTGGTCGTCGAAGTTGCCAGATAATAACGGATGAAAAAACACCCATTGACACACGAAGTTGTAGGCTTTCATGATTGATTTCGGGACCTTACGCGTGAGGTCTCGAAAGCGATTCAAATATTTTACTGATAAATCAAACGTCGAGTTGAAACCAACGGTAAACTTTTCTATATCGTATTTCCACCATGCAAAGTTTCAAATCCTACTGATAAATTACTTCTTTCTCGAAAACGACGTGACGTCAGAGGGAGCCGTTTCTCACAATGTTTTAAACTATCAAAAACTCTCCATTGCTTGTTACGAAGTAAACTTTTATGCCAACAATTGTGTCCAGTGTCTTTAAGCAAGGTTAATTTACACACAATCTCTTCGGGCGTACTGTGCAGCACTGATTATCGGAAGAGCATTCACATTTGTTTCCCATAATATTGGCACAACTTCCGACATGGTGAACATTGCATTCCGTATACGTGTCCGACTGACCAAAAACAAAAAACAGAAACATAAGTAATTTGTCATTTGATATTATTTCTGTTTTCGATATGGCGAATTGGAACGAGAACTGGGTTTAGTGCGACAGTGTTTCTGCAGATGGCAGTATCCCAGACGCTTATATTACTCAGACCAGTGGCACCATTACAAAAAGGTAAGCTAAATAATTGAGTCTGCCATATTTTTTTTTTATGAATCGAATTGAAAAGCGAAAAGAGGAATGTGAAACGTTTCTCAAGTATTTTCAATCAACTATCATGCATTCACTTTATAATCTATTTCACCAGCCAACAGAGTTTAGAATTTAACTTCAACCACTATTAGTTAAAAGGCAATGGTCAAAACCAGTTCTCGAATTTATATCTATAACTTTTGGTTCAAATCCCTGTTTTTTTTTCTATTAAGTGGTCTATCCACTGGGAAAGAGTTCCTGATTGTCACTGATTTGTAATCTATTTTCCATAAAGGGCCCAAATTAATGATATGCTCAATGGGCTGCCTTCAAAAAATATGGTTTCAATCAGTTGAATAAATAAATATTAGACAAATAAATGCATAATCAAAAAATATGGTTTCAATCAGTTGAATAAATAAATATTAGACAAATAAATGCATAATCAAATAAATCAATCAATCAGAATGCACCCTAGTGCTAGTAGGTGACAAAACATATAAAGCCATAAAATGTATACTTTTAGTGCTCAGTATCAAAACCAAATGACCCTCTGATGTGATTAGACTAAAGCTTGATATCGGAATATTATTGAGAAAAAAATAATTAACTAGTTTACGGAAGCCGTACTCTGCCTAATTCAAAACAAATGACCCTACGGGCTGTCCTATTGAGAATATGTGAATGGCGGATGCTTCATATCGTATTATTATTAAGGGGGGAAATAAACTAGTTTAAGGAGGACATTCATGTTACAATCTCTTTTATAGGGAGAACCGGAGGGAAGTTGAGTCCGGATGTTTTGAACATTGGTGCTTCATGAGTGCTTAAAGAGTGCTTCGAGAGCACCTCAAACTACAAAGTGTCTAGTTTTGTCAACCGGCCTAATAAACATCCGTTACGAAATCAAAGCTCAGTCTGAGTTTCTTCTTGAATGGTGTCCTCTGGCAGACGCTTCCTATCAATCTGAGAAAGATATACCCATCTCTAAAAGCATCGGTGACTCAAGGGCGTGGGGCATGAAAGGTCATAATACGATCGAAGAAAACGCGAGAGTCGTACTTGATGTGTTGACTAATTGTATCAAGCCTACTGGCAAGCGTGAGGACGACAGCCTAAAAGCTCATACTACTGCACTTTGTCTCTTCTTATCAACCTGTCCGCTGGCAGGTCTGAGCTATTAGGCTTACAATATCACCCTGCCGTCAAATCACCCGTTTCAACCGGTGTCCATCTCTTCCATAGAGGCATGCCCTCGTGCATCTACGCACACGCAATGGCCATTTGCCAAATTAAATAGCCTTCGATTTTGTGTACAATGCCGTCTAAGATGATTAAGTCCCCTTGGACGGTCTTACATTCGAATTTCGTCCAAGCTACTTTGCGAGAGCCTTGAAAATGCCATCCTTGGGTGAGTATGACAGAAAATACAAAAACATGTTTTTAATGTACTCTCAGATTTTTCCGAGGAAAAGTGCTCACCTTTCTTGAGAAATGTGCCTATGCTTTGTACAGAGATACAGTAAACTTACGAAAAGTAAAATACACTTGTTAAGACTTCCGGGCCAAAACTGACCCAGTTCCTGGTCGCAGGGGGCCTGACCATTCATGGGTCAGTGCAGTGTGACCCGGAATCTATCGCAAATAACCCAGACAAAGGGTCAAACTAATGAAGAAACCGAGGTAATATTCCATTTCAAACCACTTTGAAAGTCAGATGACCAAGGAATGGGTCACGCCCAATAGAACCGGGACCCAGAATCTAGGTCAATTCAGACCGGAAGTTTTCAGAGTGTAAACTTCATTGGTAAAGAATTGCACTTTATACTTTAACCATGGGTTGAATGAGAGCAATTGCCACCCTTTTTTAATCAAAGAGGAGCGTTGTAGTAAACTAAATTCTGCCGCTGTTAAGTAAACAAAATCCCGCAAAAATCCATCAAACTCAGGGAGCTGAAGGTAGGAATTGATATTCCTCTTTAAAAAAAAGTATAGATTGTAGGTGAGGGGACATGCACCAGGCAAGGAATTCCAAAAAGATGCAGGGCGTGGAATAAAGCTGGTGGCATGGCTCCTTGTTCTACATCTCAGAAGATCAAGAATGTATGGATGAGAAGAAGCAGATAGTTTGCTTTCTGTTCAAAGACTCTTGAGGGAAATGGAACTAGGGCAGACACACTGGTGACACACTTGCCATGGAAATATTTTGTAGAAAAGACAGAGACTGACTACAGACCTACCGTGGGAAAGAGGTTGTAATAATGATCTGAACACTTCACCAACAAGATTACGCTTCTGAAACTGCCAGCAGAGAAACTTTTTCCAGAACGAATATCAAGCCTCACACCGACATCAAACAGAAACATGTGACACACTTTTTCTCCCGCTAATTCAATCCAATTCAGATCAAACTCAATTGTATTTCAAGACTTCATTTAAACAAAACCTTCTCCGACAAGGACTTATAAATATAGGACTATTTGAACGCGAGGACATTCGGGTAATTACAGTCAAAACGTGTTTCACACTCCGAGTGCTGTGTCCCAAAAGGGGTGGATATGGAGCACGACTTATCTAGAGCGATTTACCCAACTACACGTTTTCTTTGTGCGGCTGCCTGCCGCCTTTTTAAACGTCGGTTCAGTTTAGCTCTCCTCCAAATGTGTAAACAATGCGAGCATTATTGCGGACAATAAAGCAGGTGACGTTGAAAACTACTACATTTTTGTATTGTTTATTTGTAGTTTTTAGTTCTAAGTGGCAGCATTCAAATTATATACATGTGGCAGGTCGAATGAACCCATGTGTACACACAACTCCCGGTAATTTTGGGGTGATTTCTTTCTTTATACATCAATCCTCCATTGCCCAGCTTTGAATGACCAAATTTAAAGTTAAAATGTATCAGGTTTTCTCAAACATTATCAGATTCAAATTTTTATTGATTTAAACTTAAAGTATATGTTTCTGTTATCAGTCTTTATGTGTGATATCCTATATAAATAATATTGTTGGAGGTTTTTTAGGGAGCATTCTGCTGCATAGTTGGAAAACGTAGATGCATGCATCACTTGGTATACAGCACACTCGAGCTTTTTATGTGTTGTTGGCTCACGTAAAAATTGGATGAAACCTTTTGAAAAGTTTGCTGAGGTTCGTTGCTTTGCTTTGCTTTGAAAAATGGTACAAAAAAGCAGGTATACTTGTAAATGTGGTCCTGAAAAACGACGAAACGGGAGTTCAATTCCTGAATAAAAATGCCTGAGGACATTCAAGTTATTAAACTTATATCAGAATATCACCGTACTATTTTGGACTCCTCCCCTCGCTCCCGTATCTATTTCCATTGTTTATTTTTTAAAATTCTCCATTCTTAAAACCTGGCGTCGACAAAAACAGTTTTCCTCCGGGGAAAAAATTCATTTGTTTACGACGTCTTTCAGTTGTTGTGTGTGCCTTAATAGAATCCAACTTGCCCCTATCTCGAATTAAATGTGGTTGGTACCAAAGTTGAAACTGATCCACATCGTGCTTTTGGCTTATTGTTGCCCTTTTGTGGTGATTTTGAGGGCTTATTCCGCACGGACCCGAAAGTGATACCTTGAGGCTTCGGGGATGATATGGTTCCAATCAGTTTCAGGGTGTCTCATATACCCAACTCTCTAACCCTAAGTTAAGAATGCTTACGACCAATGATTCGGATGAACAATGACCGACACCTGAATGATATTTTTCCAAACAGTTACTTATTAGATAATATAACTTATAGCTTTTATATTCCTTACGATGTTTGTTTTTTGAGATGATCTCGAGCAAAATTTCGTTGTTGGCAGTGCACGGACTACACTACAGGGTAAACAGTCGTTTTGAGCTGCTTGATTAATACTGTTGTTAAAGGCATTTGACACCTTTGGACATTTTCAAAGACCAGTCTTCTCACATGGTGTATCTCAACATACGCATAAAATAACAAACCTGTGAAAATTTGAACTAAGTTGGTTGTCGATTATAATAATAATCGAAAACACCCGTCGCACAAGTTGTGTGCTTTTCAGTGCTTGAATTTGAGACCTCAGCTGATGAGGTCTCGAATTCGATTCTAATATTTTTAGTGAGAAATTACTTCTTCTCAAAAAAGGGAGCTGTTTATCACATTGTTTTTACTATCAATAGCTCTCCATTGCTCGTTAGCTTTTATACTAACAGTTATTTTGAGTAATTACCAATAGTGTCCAGTATATTTTTAACTAAGAAAACGAAGTCAGTTCATCAGGTACATTATTTCTTCAATCAGAGGAAAATGTTTCAGAACTAAGCAAATCATTGGTTAAGCCTTAACTGCAAGGTTCAATGTTCCAGTCAGTTGCCGGCCGCCAGTCATTGAAACCGAATCGGGACGCGGGAGGGAATACAAACGTCTGATATATCCCTGTACAACATCGTTAAGAATAAAGTAGAATTTGGACCACAAACAGAACCTTTACCAAATTGTTAATAAATGTAATTGCATTGTGCATTGTATTTGAAATCATTGTTAGAACATTATTTTTCCTTGTTTGTTTTGTTAGTTCGTGTGTTGGGATGTCTGTTTGTTTGTTCGTTTGTTTGCTTGCTCGCTTGTTTGTTTGTTCAAAAAGTGCAAGGCCTTCAAACAGGCGACTCGATGGATGTGGTAAACGAGTTTTCCAGTTGCGTTGATGCGCCTGAAACACGCCGTAAGCGTAGTACGTTCGAGTCATAGATATAGAATTAAGTAACTAGATCGGCCGCGCGTACATACGCGCCATTGCCTGTGTAGAAAATACAATTGTTCGCCATGGACGCGGTAAAAAATACACGTTCGAAAGGCAAAAATGAACACGGGAGATAGGCCTTTGACGCGCTAAATGTCACGTGCTGACGCTAAAAAGTCACGTGCTGACGGCAACGCACAGAAAATGTACACGGGAGATGGGCAATGGCAGCCCCCTTGCCAGAACCCGCGTATGTACGCGCGGCCGATCTAGTGATTCTATTCTATATCTATGGTTCGAGTACGTTTGGTATCCGCAAACATGCGCGCCCGCGGACTGTCTGTATACGAATCCAAGATGTTTGTGACGTAACAGGGACAAAATTGAAAACTAGGCCTACGTGTTGTGAACAACAATGAGGATAAACATCAAACACAAGAAAAATCAACGATAAAGCAGATCACTGAAACCTCAAACGCAAGCATAAACGAGGCTTGCAGAAAAACCTCTCCAAGATCCATAAAAGTCAAGATGATAGCGCTCAACTACGCAAGATCTCCCTTCAGACACCCTAATAACTAGAACGTGGACAATATTTGTAAACCAAGATGATGACTCAACAAGTCACCCGTCATCAGCAGAATGTCTGCCCCGTGGCGACAGCGGGGCAGAGGACCCCTCTAGGCGAGCAATGGACTCTAGTGCATGAGTGGTACATGGAGCGCAGAGAACCATTGCAGGTAATTAAAGGCAAATCGGTGGAGATTCAAAGTCCACAGCTGGAAAAGTGGTTGCAGTTTATTGTTCATCGCTTTTTAAATTACGGTTACATAGATTTACGGACTGGTGGCACCGGTTAAAATCCTGAACTCGGCTAAGAACATGGTTTTCAGCCTTCATGGTTGTTGCTGTGCGTTTTTATGTTTGCGTTGCAATCCGTCTATTCGTCGTCGGAGTATTTTGAGACCACCACGACCCCCAAAGTTTGATTCAAGCAGTATTGATCTTGCATCATATCATGCCTTCACGGAGGCAACCGCGTCCTTGCACTCTCGTCATTGGCTCTCTGTACCTAGTGAATGTTCCTGTATACAAGTTATTTTCTTCCCTTAAAGACACTGGACAATATTGGTAATTGTCAAAGACCAGTCTTTTCACTTGGTGTATCTCAACATATGCATAAAATAACAAACCTGTGAAAACTCGATTGGTCGTCGGAGTTTCGAGATAACTATGAACGAAAAAAAACCTTGTCACACGAAGTTGTGTGCTTTCAGGTGCTTGATTTCGAGACCTCAAATTAATTCTAAACTTGAAGTCTCGAAATCAAATTCGTGAAAAAATCATTCTTTCTCGAAAACTATACGTCACTTCAGAGGGAGCTATTTCTCACAATGTTTTATACTATCAAACTCTCCCCATTACTCGTTACTGTGTGAGGTTTTATGCTAATAATTATTTTGAGTAATTACCAATAGTGTCCCCTGCCTTTAAATTATAGAAGTTTGGCCTTGATAAAAAAAAATGAAAAATGCCGTGCCCTTAGGAACGAAGTATTAGACCCGCAGCCTCATTTTGCTCAGCCGAGGTCAGAGCAAAAAACGAGCACCCTTCTTAATGTCTTCTTTCATTTGAATTATCAGATCTACCATCTCATTCAAGGTCTTGTAGTTTGTGATGTTTATATTTCGTTGCAACCCTCTTTCCAGATTAGACGCGCAAATGAATTTTGGACACTACGGTAGCAGTGTCCATGCTTTCTCCTAAACTTATAATAATGTGATATTGTATTGCATCTATTATCTTGTTTGTTTGGAAGTTGTTTCCCTTCTTTCGTACATGTCGTTTGTTTGGTGGAAGTTTAATATGGAATGCATGAGATGATGCAAGATCAATAACACTAGAATCAAACTTTGGGGATCGTGGTCGTCTCAAAACACTGCGACGAATAAGACGGATTGCAACGCACACTCAACACAACAACAAAACCATGTTGGCCGAGTTCAGGCTTATAACTGATGCCACCAGTTTATAATTTGTATAAAAGATACTTTTAATCAACTTTCCATTATCTGCATTATCTGCTTGAAAAACCTATTACGTTAACAGGTTATTTTGTTGTTGTTGTTTTTTTAAGTTTTTTTAATACATATTTAAATGACTATGGCAGAGTTTGTTTGTTGAATTTAAAATTGAGTTGAATAACTAATTGCAGTGCCCTGTAAACTTATTGAAAAAAAATTTCCAGACACAAACAGAGAGCATGTAGCTTGCATGCTTATAAAAAAAATCTCTTCCGTCGAAATTGACCGGTATTTCAGTTATAAGTCAGATTCTCCGTTAGTTTGACTAGATTCTTGGTCAATTTGAAACAATATCGGCTCATACTGACCTAGAAGTGGGTAAGGCCCCACACGGGACCCGGAGTCTCACCCGTTAAAGCTTACATGAACGACGTTTTTACTGTATCAATGAGGGGTTCACTCTCGTCTGATACTTGACAAGTCACAAACTACTTTTAAAAGTCGAATCAGTACAGCGAACACGTCTTTTGTCAGCATGTGCGCAGCAATGAGATATAGCTTATTTGTTGATGGTTGATGGTTGATGCGACTCCATGTCTTTAGAAGGAAACACGAAGATGCTGAGAAATAGGGCTATTAAATTATTATGCCATCCCTTAAGTATTCTCATGTCTCACGATACGGCCACTGATTTTTTGATAGCCAGATGACTACAAAAGGGTGGATTATTTACGTGCGCAATGAAACCCTTCAATCAATTACGGGTAGACTCTTCTGTCAGGTCAGGCTGAAATTACGGGCGACGGCACACACGTGCTTCGATGCCTTATACCGTGGGGTTTTGGCTGTCAAATATAATGTAGTGCAAGCCATGTGATCTGGCTTCAAATTCCTCCAAGGGTTTCGGCTTCGATTTCTCCGGGATTCTTTCGATTGAAATGTTAACTTTTGATCTTTATTTCTTGGTAACCAAAGACGAACACATTGTGACATTTTTGGTTTGCTTTGAACCTATGTGCAGAGACTTGAAAATTTTAGACACATTTTACAGATGCGGATACAGACTGCCTGGCCATCACCGAAAGGTGTTGTACTTGAGTTACACTATCAATGTAAAAAATAATACGGTAAAACAAAAAACATGATCTTTATTTCTCGGTAATCAAAGACGAACACAATGTGAAGCAGCTGGAACAAATACATTTAGAAAAATCTCTGCCCAATGAACCCGTTTTCTTTAAAGATTTATAAGTAATCACATGAAGACGATATGATCAACGAATCAAAAAGCATTTGTTAAATTTTTCGCCTTTTTTCAGAACCTCCACGACTCGAAACAAAGATAAATTATACAGAGCTGCAAACTTTCTCTGATTTTTAAACAAGGGTTTCCCTATAGCAAGCTTTTCGTTTTCTGATGAACAAGTTTAAAAAATATCACGGACTATGGAAACTTTTTCCCTATTATGATATTGAATGTAATTCTAAAGATCTCCCTGATTTGTGTACACATTCTCCCTGATTGCAAGACGCAAATACAGCACCAATACACACTGTAACATGAACTGCAAACCCCTTTTCAAAGTTTCTTCACCCTGTTTGTTTTCAACTTCCTCATCTCTCAAAAGAAATTGATCGAGATATTCGCACTACAATGCAGTGAAGACAGTCTGACTATAACTGCCTAACCAACTGTACGTACAAATTGATTCATTGTGGTTCTCTTTTCAAATGAACCTCACATGCATATTTCGTTGAGTTGAGAACGGTTTCCAAAATTGACCGGCCCGAAACTATTTCCCTTGGGGATTGCCTCAATTCTCGCTCGAACCGGAATCTGTGTCAAAAACTTTGACCCCAGAGTCCAAATCACACTCTGATATCAATGACCATTTTTTGACCAGTCTGAACTGCTCAATCCACATGGAACCCTCAATACGGGTCACTTACTGTATAACTTATGGCGAAATCATACCACATAAGGGAGACCCCAACTGCCTAGGTAATACCTACTTTCTACTTCGATTTGAAGTTTGCATTTTTACTGTTTTCCAAACTAGCTTAGCGGACGCAAAAAAAAAAACATGGGAGACAAATCTAATTCCCCTTAAACATTGCCGCATATTGGATATATCAGTAATCTTTTAATAAAATTTGGGGGATATACAATGTAAAATAGTGCATCCAAGATAACAATATAAATACATTCCACCGTGACACCTACATATAACCAAACACCAACTCCGCCACTTATCGCTGACCTTTACTGGTTCAGAATCCCTCAATATACAGTTATAAGTTCTGACACTTTGACTTCAGAAATGCTGACAGTCACTTAAAGGCAGTGGACACTATTGGTAATTGTCAAAGACCAGTCTTCTCACTTGGTGTATCTCAACATTATGTATAAAATAACAAACCTATGAAAATTTGAGCTCAATTGGTCGTCGAAGTAGCGAGATAATAATGAAAGAAATTGTGTTAAGATGTTTGATTTCGATACCTCAATTTCTAAATCTGAGGTCTCGAAATCATTTTTTTTTTAATAACTTCTTTCTTGAAAACTACGTTACTTCAGAGGGAGCCGTTTCTCACAATGTTTTATACCATCAACCTCTCCGATTACTCGTCACCAAGTAAGGTTTTATGCTAATGATTATTTTGAGTAATTACCAATAGTGTCCACTGTCGTTAAGTCTATTCACAACAAGGGTCCGCAATATCTCACCGAGTTACCCCATATCCACCATTCCGCCTTCATAACCTCACTGAGTTACTCTGCCTATATTCATAATGCCGGACTACCCTGGATTTCCAAAGACACAATAAAAAAGCTGAAGATCATTCCTTCTCATGCTCAGCTCCTACACTTTGAAACTCAATTCCCAGTTTAATGTGACTTCCGCTTCCCATTAAAAATCAACTTATTTCTCATGTTGTTTACCTAAAGTTACCTTTGTTGCTTTCAATCGTGTTTTTTTTCTTTTTTTTTTCGTTTTTTTTTTTAGTGATTTGTAACCACCAAAAGAGGAACTTTATAAATGCTGTTAATAATAGTTAAAACAACGGCCTTCTTACTTCCCCCATCGATTTGTGCACCCCACTTGAATCCGCTTCGGGCAATAGTCATGGTTTGGGCATTACCTTGGGCCTATAATTTTAACTGTGCCCCTCATAGCAGTCAACATCTTATAATTATGACTTTGTGTTACTTGACACAGCATATAACCCAGGAAAAAACACAAACAAAGACACTTTATATACGGGAAGAAATAGTAATAACTGTGTTATTATGGTAAAACTAAAATTTTTAAATTGGCTTTTTTGACAACTATATTAGAATAGGGGACACAAACTTCGTTTTATCTTTGTTTAGTCAATAGTTATTCTGTTAATGTATGTTACTGTTAAAGCAGTGCGGGCATGTCAGTGAAAACAGTGCGGGCATGCGGTGGTTTTGTTTAAACAATGCCACTTCTAAAAACATAAAAAGGGCGATGCAGAGAAACGTATAAGCTGGTCACACAATTATTAACGTTTGATAGCAAAAGAGAATCTGCAATGAATAAGAAATGCGTGCCGACATCGTCAAAATGTTGTTTGCCGTATTGAGTTTATAGTCCGCGTATTACGTCGAGATGATGTAGTCACCATATCGCCATTAGGACTAACCTTGACGTCCAATCCGCACAGAGACACGGAATCGGGGCCGAAACACAATAATGTCACAGTATAATTATAGCAAGTTTAAGGCGTGTTATTTCTGTTGGTTATGTCACGATCATTTTTTGAAATATTACCCAATGAGACAACCTGAATGTATACTGTATTGATTTATTTCCAGTGTGGAGTTACAGCTTTTCATTCACAAATGACATTATTGTTTTACTCTCTATACACACATCCTTAGGATCGGTCACTTTTTTCATTATCCCACCCCCCCCCCCCACACCCCACACCACACAAACACAAAATCCACCCTCTGCGACTGATCCACCACATTATTGTATCATAAGTGGAACTGATTGGTAGTCAGTCACATTCAACAATCTTTTTTTCATTCTGTCATAAATGGATGCAGATGTGTCACTTAAATTGCCAAAACGCCTACAAATTTGAAAACGAGGTTGCCCGGGAACAGATTTTGAGCTTGTTATAAAAATTTTTTTGATTGATTCTAAGCTAGCTTTTCCCAGTAATGTCAAGTGGTCAGTGTGGTTATGTTTCAATCTTTAACTTTTCATCAGCGAAACATAGAGATATTTTACTTTTCAAATCTTAATTGTACTTATTAATTCTGCTGCTACATTGCTTTTAAGTTATGACAAAGTAAAATGAAACTGCAACATCGAAGCAGTAGAGTTAAAAGTTTATATTTTGAAAGTACTATCCACCACGTTGAGTCCATTAGTACTTCACAGATCCACCAATCACTCAAGAGATATCTATGGGTGCGTTCGTTTAACTTCACTCGGGTGTGCGGTACCATATTCGGCTAATTAAATATTCATGTCGTTCCGGGCTACATTTAGGTACATGTTTGGGGCTACATTTAGGTCCGGGCTACATTTAGGTACATGTTTGGGGCTACATTTAGGTCCGGGTTACATTAAGGTACATGTTTGGGGCTACATTTAGGTCCGGGCTACATTTAGGTACATGTTTGGGGCTACAATTGGGTCCGGGCTACATTTAGGGCATGTTTGGGGCTACATTTAGGTCCGGGCTACATTTAGGGCTCGGGCTACATTATGGTGCCGCACACTCGGGTGAGCCCCTGACAAGAGCTAAACGAACGATCACTCGCCGCTCTCGTAGTGACGTCATGCATCTGGGTGACCCACGTCACAAGCAGGTCACTGGGGGCTGACCCGGTTGAGTCCATGGAATGACGTCAAAGCTGTTCGGACGCACCGGGGAAGACCGGGGTCGACCCAAAGAAGCTAAACGAACGCACCCTATATGAACGTGGTGTCACCGAAAATTTATCACATCTCTTGTCAAGTAAAAACAATCAATACATTTTGACATTACATTAACGTCAACATTTATACTATTTATGAACATTTATTTTCAATTTATTTTACTCACAGGGTAAATTAATATGCTCAGTAAGTTGAACTTTAAACTAAGCGTTGTATTGTAGTAATAATAAATCAAATTCATTCGAGACTCATTTTGATCACGGTCATACTATAAAATACTGCCTGTAAATAACTGATTTTATATTTTAATGTGTCTGCTATTACATTGCAACTTCATGATAGAACCTGGTCCGCTTCTTTGAAGTAACAAAAGATTTACTCATTGGTATTAAAAACATGGCGGACCGTATAATATTCCGCTGCTTGTATTTAAAGTGGCAAGTTTATGTTTTTAATCCCTACTCACTAATTACAACACACTGGTGTTTCATAAATTAAAAGGGAATTCCAAGAAGCAAAATGTTTTCTTCAAAGTATAACACCAGGCCCAGCCTCCATCTTTATTGCGACACAGGATTGAGCGTATAAGAAACCTTCAGCCCAGTTCTAGTGTGTACACGTTCTAAACACAATAATAATAATTATGCATGGGATTGAGACCAACTACAAAACAAACCATTTCCAACAAGCAATAATAACCTCGGCATTTTAATTTCACGGTATACTTCCGTAGTCAAACACTCACACCATACGCCGAGTCAAAAAGTGGAAAACAGCAATTATGAATCGGTCCCCGAAGAGGTAACTTTTCATTTCGTATACGGGCACGGCTCAGTTCACTGTCCATCAGTAAACATCTCCAAGCAAGACATAACGCTATGAAAATAAACAAGTCAACGATGTCTTGAAGACGGCCTTAAAGGAAGACAGACTTTATAAGGAAGACACTAGAACCTGAACCTCGTGGTGAGAACTAACGACTCGGTGCTCAGTCTACCAAAAGGGTTCAATTTGCTCCAAGTCAAACGGAAAATAAGGAACAACACTGTCGGTCTATTTCTACATGCTGAATTGATTCACAAGTACAGAGATTAACAATCGATCCACTGTTATGGTTAGTTCAGAGCAACAACTGAAGCCATGGTGGATGGAATTTATCAAATAAGCACACAACTGTGAAGATCACACCCGGACTTTATGTAAAATGAAACACTTGCCACATGGTCTCTCACTTTACGGTAATACATCATTTCAAACATCGTCTTATATAAGGTCCATACTGCTGATCTGTTTCTGCAAATCGGTCTTAATGGAATGACGTCATGGCAGCCTTTCGATTGACTTTCCCAGAGAGTCAACATTTTGTGTTATTTTACCCTTCAGATTGTAATCTAGAATATATTTGATTGCTGGGATAGGATACTGTGATACTGAAGCCCTTTTTATCTTACTCTACTTTTTAACAGATATGGCGTCATAGTTTACGTCAGCGTATGTCACACCTAGCACAAATGTTGGTAAGTTCGGAAATCAGCTATTAATTAGTTTTCACTTTAAAGGGATGCTAGATCATTGGTCCTGGGGTCGATTTCACAAAGAGTTAGGACTAGTCGTAACTTAGGACTGGTCCTAAGAGATATCGAAAATGTACAGTCCTAAAAAGTTAGGACTAGTAACTCGTCCTAACTCGAGATAAGACTATGTCCTAACTCTTTGTGAAATCCACTCCTTGTCGATTAATTTTATTTCAGTAAGCACAACAAACCTTTGCGAAAATCATTAAATCTTTTGGGGCGGAAAATTATCCATTCCAGTGGAATAATTTTCAAAATACTTTATCATCTGCTGCAGTGCTTCTCGCCTAGTACATTTTTATTGTATTGAATTTGTCGTGAATTTTATGGTCATTAAATAAGTTTAAAATAAAAACATGGTCTTAGTTTATAGACTTAGTTATTATTTCGGTGTTGCAGTGGAAAATAAAAAGCTGCGATTTTCAGGTGTTCGGATGTTCATCTTATATCACCTTATGTCTGTAGTTGCATGATCTGTACATTCACTTCACTGCAGCTTATAGACTGAAAATATTTAAGAAAATACTGACGTTTTTTATGATAAAATTTCATCGGGGATACACGACTAGTTACGCTATCCTTACTTTCTATGTGGTAAAAAGTGTAAACGCTGCTAAAAAGTAAAAACTATACTCTAGCAAAAGACAAACACAGCCCTCTATAGAACAACTGGAAAGTGGTAAGCAACTGCTAAAAAAACGTATGGTTTCCAGGTAAAAATCTGATTTAGTGCCATGCATCACTTGATCTATAACTGCTTACATTTCATCCACTGAGCAGATTCGATTTATTTACTTTTTAATTGAGCGGAGCGATGCTATTTACTTTGCTTAACTCTGCAATATCTCTTCCAGGAACTATTTTTACCTGTACTATCTAACCGATTTAAACAGTTTGCAAAGGATTTATTTGCAATAAGTACGGAAGTGTGTGCAAACAACACTTTTCACAAGGGAAAAGAGCAGCTTTAGAAAAACAACTTGGAAACTTTAGTATTCAAATTGAGCGTTGGTTAAACCCCCATGGTTAAAACCAAGGTAGAGACTACAGAGTACGCACATAATTTGCTTCTTACAAAAACAAGTTAAGATTAATGTACTCTAACGATTTATTCATGAAGACCTCGAAAGACTAATTTCAAGTGCAGGCATTTATGAAGATGGGTATTATATGGGTTTATGAAGTTAACATTGACAGTACCCTTTGTTTTTGGTGGGGTTTTTTTTCTTACAATTATTACAGACCTAGTTTTGACGTTTGATATTTGGTATATTATATTGTGTGTGGGTTTTTTGTTATGTACATTTTCAAATAAAGCATGGTGTAGTTATACAAAAAATCAACAACCATAAGAAAATGATGTTCATATCAAAGGGATGCCATACCTCCTTTTAAAAACTAAAGTCCGGTTTATTGAAACCGACCGAAAAAATATGTCACATTGGAAAACATGGCACAAGACGTTCAGGGCAACCTTTGTTTTCTTTCTCTGCACAGAACAAATCACTCTCGGAGTATCCGAACGAACTGGTAGGACACGTGGATGATGCCTACATCTTAGCTCAAAAACGCCCACCACGAAGATAACGGAGGTGTAACCATAACACCATGCAGCAATTGCTACCCAATGGCCAATGCTTTTAACTGTAGCCAATAGATCTGTCATCTCGAGTTACGCAAGGAGGGCACGGCCATGCTCATCTTATTGGGCTACCTCGGGCGACTGATGGTCAACTCATAACCACAGTTCATGGCTTTGGCCATAGCGTGCTAGTATTGCAGTGGTCGGTTTATTTTTTTTTCTGTCTTAATAGCCGGGAACTATAATTATAAATAATAAGATTAAAAACAGGGGATTATACACACTTTCATTAAGTAAACAATACTTTCTTAACTTGTAGTGACACGGTTTATAATGTAATTTGATGGAGACATCCACAAGCGTTTCATGTTGATATTCGGAGAGTATTATTGTTTGATCCAATTATGTGACTTTCTTTATTGACCGTCTTCCCAGCTGATATATACTTTGTTATCGTTATCAAACTATACCATGAACCTAATGTAGCGGTGACTTGGGCATCTTTTTGATGTGTTTTATTTATTTATTTCCCTCCTCCAAAATGCAGTTTGTTTATTTTCATATAATTGTCTTATGCAATAACATATAAAACAAATTATTGTTTTCATCCAAAATGCAATTTTGTTTATTTTTCATGAACTAATTTTTATCAAGTTTTCCATGCATTGGAAAACAGTATATGACTGAAAATCACAATATTATTCAATCATAGTTTATATCAGACGATCACCCCAATATTACATTCATGTTTCCCGCAAACCCAGCCAGATTAACTCAAGAAACTCTATAAGCCCCTTAGCAGGTGGCTGCTTGGAGAAGGAACTTGAGTGAGAGAAATCAGCAGTTGGCAGATCGTTTAAAGATAAAATACTAGGTTTAAAGTCACATTTAACCGCCAGGCAACGGATCAAATCTTACTATTTTAAGATAAAAATGATAGGCCAATTGGGCCCGAAGAGTTGCCGTGTAAAGTAATGTGTGGTTTAAACGTGGAACCTGCAGATTTTAACTCTCATAACATTGCAATTAGGACTAAGTACAAATTTTCCTTGTTTCAATATTGCATTAAGATCTTCACTGTGAGTCGTGTTACTGTTATTTCAATTCATTCAATAAAAATGTAACCGGAACGTGCATATAGAAGTGTAACCAAAACTAATAAAACACGAAACTAATTATGTAAAAATGTCGAAGAACAGTGTACATTTCAATTTATTTCAAGGACATGTCAGAAACGATGATACCTTTCTTTCCTTAAACCACTGATGCCATGGATAATGTTCCTTTAATGCAAGACCTATAAATGCCTGAACTCGAGTAGACTTATATCTTTCCTTGGAACAGACTTTTTTTACCTGTGTGTATCTGTGGCATAGTCCTCATGACGTTTTGAGCAGGATTTCATGACATTCAAATTACTTCAGTTGATATCGTTGAACAATCTCCCTTAAGCCCCTCTATCATTCCTGACTAGTAAGGAGACATAACCAAGCCAACCAGCGACCTAGATAGCTTGTCCCTAGATCTCAACATACTCTTCGTCCTGCACCATGTATGTTTCTTTTCAACCTTTCCTAGGCAAGTTTTAATTTTAATTAAGAATGACATCCTCCAGAATGAAACCATAACATGCCCATCGGTCTTTGTTATTTTCGTTATATTGTTTTGTCAAAACACATTATAACGTCAATGCCATTGTCTATGTTGTTCCTTTCCCATGTTGCGTTGAGGTTCAGACAAGCCGAAGAGATTGTCAAATCTATGTCGAGGACAAATACGGTGTGTCAAGTCCTATCACTCAAGCATTATGAAACAGATAAGGAAGAGTCAATGTTGTGCTCCATATTCTTTTATTTTAACATTATAGTGTTAATTAATTAATTTATTTATTTATTAATTTTTGTATGTATGGGATTGTGTTTATTTAGGGCACATTTTGTTTATTTATTATTTATTTATTTTTGTATTTATTTTGCCCATTTATTTGTTTACATTATGTATTCACTTGAATATTTATTATTTTGTATTCGTTTATTTGTTTACTTGTTTGTATCTATTTGTTTGTTTTGTTTTGGGGTTTTTGAGCGTGGGGGCGTAATAATTTGTATGTTCTTTTGGGTAATTTTCATTTGGGCCAGGGATTGGAGCTTGCCCAATCTTGTCGTCATGTAATTTAACGCGAGATCCAAATTTTCTCACCGATATTATTCGCTGAACTTGACTGGTAACTATCATTAATGTGTTTTTCCATATTTCTTCTGGGAAACTATGGCTCACTTCCTATTAGGGTACAAGACTAAGAATACAAAATAACAACAACGTCAATTATATCTACTGACTTTTAGCCAAAATCTATCCCTTTAAATTGCAATGCAACACACCATTCTTATTGGCTGAACGTAAACCTACCATATCGGAACAGGTGGATACTGTTTTATATTATATCAGGTCATTTGCCATGCCAGCTAAAGATTCAAGAGTCAAGGGTTACACATATGTTTAAGAATACCATTTTGACTTCTGCAACGACAAAGTTTTCGAATGTATGATTTCATTGCGTACTTTTCAATCAGATGAAATGACACGCAGCTCAAAACGCAGCAGACGAACGTCACATCATGCAATATGGAACGCCACTAAGGGGTGGGTGTGTTTTTTTCCCCTCGAAATTAAAACCGCTGGTCAATGCCTCTATTAGATTAATGGCACCTAGTACTCCCAGCGAGAGGAATGAGTGAAATGAAAGGTGCCCAAGGTGGCGTCTTATAGAAATGAGCTCTGGTTCTGGGTATCCCCTGATGGGCAATAATGGCAAAGTGCTTGTCACCTTCAAATGAACACAGGCCTGGAATTTATAAAGGTTTCCAGTGCACAGAACAAGTCGCACAGAAAAAGCCCTGGCCCAATTTCATAGAGCTGCTTAAGCACAGAATGTAGCTGACTACAAACAAAAATACGGTTACCAGAATAAGGTACCGGGTAAAATACCATCTGAGACTGGTATCTTGCTCATTATTTTTGTGATACTCGAAATATTATTGGTTCTTTTACGTGTATTACTATACCCAGTATACAGATTAAAATCACATCCAAAATAATGACACGTGCAGTTATGGTAAAGTATCTATCTCAAGGACACACGTGTTACGACCGGGACTCGAACCCACTCTATTGATCAGAAACATCAGAGCTTTGGGTCCGGCATGCTCTTACTTAAAGCCATTGGACACTTTCGGTAAACAGTATTGCCCAAGGCCCACACTTCGTGTATCACAACTTATATATAAAATAACAAACTTGTGAAAATTTAGGCTCAATTGGTCATCGGAGTCGGGAGAAAATAACGGGAAAACCCACCCTTGTTTTCGCACGTTTCGCCGTGTCGTGACATGTTTAAAATAAATCCGTAATTCTCGATATCGATAATTGATATTGTTTTAATGTTTTCTCAAAAAGTAAAGCATTTCAAGGAAAATATTTCAAGAGAAGTCTTTCACCATTACCTTCTGTAAACCCTGTAAGTTATTTGTAAATCTGTGAACTTTTGATTTGTTTCTGTTCCGAAAGTGTCCAATGGCTTTAAGCTGCATTAGACCTGTAGGCTTATATGAAGACTGTGCATCTTCATGTCGCACGAAACGTCGTAAGAGCAATGGTTAATAGCTTATAATTTTAAGCCGATTTTTTTCCCCCGATGTACCGTGACAAAGCTGGCGTGTTAGAGAGCGGTAGGTTAGCTCTAATACCTTAAACCTGTCGAACTCAACGTGTGACCTTTTTTGAAGACCCAACACAAAATATCAACAAGACGATGCGCTTCTAGTTGGAGACATGGTAGCTGGGTCTTATCACAAGAAGCATCAAGGCGCATTTTTCCTTCTCCATCGTTCAAGAAATTCATTACACCTTTAAAGACACTGGACACTATTGGTAATTGTCAAAGACCAGTCTTCTCACTCGGTGTATCTCAACATGCACAAAATAACAAACATGTGAAAATTTGAACTCAGTTGATTGCCAAAGTTGCGAGGTAATAATGGAAGAAAAAAAAACCTTGTCACACGAAGTTGTGTGCTTTCGGATGCTTGATTTCGGGACCTCAAAATCTAATTCTGAGATCTCGAAATCAAATTCAAATATTTACGTTACTTCAGAGGGAGCCGTTTCTCACAATGTTTAATATTATCAACAGTTCTCCATTGCTCATTACCACGTAAGTTTTTATGCTAACACTTACTTTGAGTAATTACCAATAGTGTCCAGTGCCTTTAAGGAAGAATGGGGTAATGTATTCAACATTTACTTTTGTAGTTGTCGTAAACGAGAACTCGTATATAGTGTCGAGTAACTCCCACCTGCACCGTTAAAACATTATTTGATCGCAGTTTGCCAAGTGCCAACAAACTGCCAGTTGAGTAACTGAGCACACGTGTCAAAATCAACTTGGAAAACCGACTCAAATTGACGTTTTTTGTGTTTCACTGACTTAATTGTGCAAATTTAACCATGATATCACTTCTGATATTATAGGGCATCACTATCACGGCGTGTTTATCTGTGATCATTCACAGTTCAACTTTGTTTTTGCCAAACTTATTACTTCAAAAAACCTAACAACACTGATGTAGACATAGTGCATAACATAACATCTCAAGTTCAAAGTTATTTCATACGACTAACTGAGCTACTTTTTAACACCTCACACTAAAGGGGTTTATTATGCGAGGGAGCCCAATACCACCAGTATTTGAGAGGTAAGCCTAAATCGATATTCCCTTCGAAGTGCTTGGAAGTAAATGTGTCTATGTTTAAGTATCATATTACTTGATTCTTTGCTTATAACGCCCTCCCTGCATGGAATTGTGCATACCCCCTCACCACCCCCATAAGACTCACGAACTGCTGATGGTCATTACCTTTGTAATGTTAAAAACAAAATAATATTAATCAATTCATTATGTATTCCCCATGGAAGGGAACACCTGCCATCTGTTGCATTTCAATCGAGAAAAAGTGCAATGAATGATGTATCCATGGTGTTGCGATTGAACAAGCCTAAACTTAGAGTATAAAATACCTTTATTTTGTTCATTATTTTTGAATTATTAAAAGACAAGTGTCAGTCATGTAAGTCGTTTTTGATGGAACTGGGAGGAGGCATGGATTAAAGCCACTAGACACTATTGGTTATTGTCATTGATCAGTCTTCTCACACTTGGTGTATCTCAACATTATGCATAAAATAACAAACCTGTGAAAATTTGAGCTCAATCGGTCGTCGGAGTTGCGAGATATTAATGAAAGAAAAAACACCCTTGTCACACGAAGTTGTTTGCTGTCAGATACTTGATTTCGTACCTCAAATTCTAAATCCGAGGTCTCGAAATCAAATTTCGTGGAAAATGACTTCTTTTTCGAAAACTACGTTACTTCAGAGGGAGCCATTTCTCACAATGTTTTTTATACTATCAACCTCTCCCCATTACTCGCTACCAAGTAGGGTGGTTCGCTGATAATTATTTTGAGTAATTACCAATAGTGTCCACTGCACTTTAATATAAAGATGCAAGTTGGGTCAAAAGACTTCAAAATACCACGCTTGGCGGGATCGATTTACACGGGATCGCTGCGATTAAACTGCTCGTATAGACTGTTGAATAGTTTAACTGGTTATTGGAGACTTCTTGTGACCCATTTTACATTTGGAGGGTTTTCTTGTACCTCTCCAATCCATATACGATTACCATCACAGTTTCAGACAGGATTATCATCTTGTATGGAACCCGATATGTAAAAGACTATTAACACTCTCATGATGTCGTTGGCTGATTACAATTTCAATTTGAAATTTAAAAACAACAAATCCGATTCGGGGGAAAAATAAAGTTGCTGATGATGAAGCTGTGTAATGAATTCATGGAGAGAGATAATTGCATTAGTGTTTCAGATATACCATCCATTTGGGGACACCACAAGTGCTTTTACAAAGCAAATTACCAATTGGTAAATTTGTTTTTTAAGTAGGTTCGGTTGCTTTGGGAATTAAACAAAAGTCAAAAGGGTTAGGGAATTAACTCCAAAAGATTGATTATTACTTTCGATCTTGTTGAACATCACTTGAGACTTCATTGCCTTGCCTAGTAAAGCATTTTTTCCACTCATATTACAGAACTGTGCAACTGTCTTTATGATAAATCTTGTCAGAACACTGATTTGTTAAGCTTTCAGTCTGGAACTAGACCGAGAGCATTGAAATTAATGTACGCTTCTACCGCACCCTCGATTATGTGAGGTGGTGCCCATAATGTGACCGTCGGATGGGTTATACCAGGCGACAAATTCATGAAGTTATTAAGCAGAAAATACTGCTTAGCAGTTTTCTCTGCTAAGCCAAAAATTAGCGGAGCATGCAGCAGTAACAACAATGTAATTGTAACGTGACTGGTAACCTATTTTCTTCCTTGGCAAGTGTTTGTGCTTACAAAGGCTTTATGAAATTGAGCCCTTCATCCACAGGTACTGGTAGTTAACCTACTATGCTCCACATCAACCCTTTTAATTTATTTTATTTTTTATATTATATTTTTTTAACTTAATTCTTCGGACAATAAAATCAAGCAGAGGCCGTCAAGGGAAGGGCAAACGTGAAAGAAAAAAACTGTCATCAAAAAAGATTTGCCCTCCCAGAACTCCCATTTTATAATTTTTAGCATGCACACATCGAAGTGCAGAATGATTTACTTCCAAGTTCTGTCATGGATTCTTTTGCAAACATCTTGTTTTTATTCCATCCAAGTCAATGATTTTGGCTCGACGAACCATAGGATGCCCGAAGCAACACCCTAAAGCACAACCCGGAGACAACCCAGATCCGCCTGACTCCTTACATTACACACCACTGTTCCTACCTAAGCCAATGAAACACATCTTGGGAAAGAGGTTCCTCTCAAAAACGTATAGCTATAGGTAATAAAGATGTGGGCAAAAACTGTGCTTTTGTCCGGAATGTCCACAACCATTCGCTAAGCTGCTTGACTATTATTAGTGACGAAAATAATAAGCATTCGGTATTTACTGCCTTGCAAACAACATTATCCCGGTTGCCGTCGTAAAGAGCATGCACATTATCTTTCATTCTTGACATATACTATAACATCTATAATATTTTCCATATAGTATAATTATACTTTGCCATGTTCCCCAAGCACTCCTGTCACAAGTAACAAGAGAGTATACAGAAATACACTTATTGTATTTTGTGTCAACGTTTTTCCCTAGTTAGGCGATGGATATGTGTTCTACGGGAAATCTCGTAGGCAAATGGGTTTTGTACCTTTGATTATTTCTGTGTCTGCAAAGACAATTTTGAAGAATTTGATTTTTGGAAGGTCTCACACTTATTAAAATGGGTATCACTCACCTATGCTTCTGTAACAGCAGATTGAATAAGCGTCTTCGTGAAGACCCAAGTTGATCCTGCAGGAAACAGTACTTCATTCTCCATATTGTGGATGCATTGCCTATGAGCAAATTTCATGCTGAGACTCAAGTAGTATTTTGATGATGAACAGTTCAACAAAACTGCCTTTGTGTGGCTTTCACATTCCTGAGATGCTCACCTGGGCTTTGCTTGACCACTATAAACTCTGGAATCTAATAATAGAAGAAAACACAATGCACTATTTAAGTGGCATTCCTTCAATATGCAGGCACTTCTGCCAAACTTCATTCAACACTGCACTTTCAAATAAAACCCATTGGGCCTATAATGTCATTGAAAATCAACATCAACGCATGACATTTCACCTGTCTTCACTTTGAATGCCATTTCACTAATTCAAATAAGTGCCTGATTTTGACTTGAGCCATCTCGTAGCAATGTTTTTGCATTTAAAATCTGATTTGACATCCATGTCTAAGAAATGAATCCACTTTCAAATTTACTTGAGTGCCACCATAATCCATTGGCAAGAGCATTGGTGTCAAACAACTGTTTTCAAATTGAAAAGTATATATTATGTTGACACCTGTAACTTTAAATTAGTTACTATTGCCAAACAAATGTCAACACACTTTTTTACAGATCCTATCACTGGACATTATCAAGAGCTCAAAATGAAAATGTTTGAATCATGCTCTTTTGACTGATAAACTGGGTAATAGTTAAAGCGGAATTCCAAGCTTACACACCCAAAAGATTTATGCACTTTACAGGGCTACAAAAGCTGTATGTCTTTGGTCTGTGTGCTGTGAAATTGTGCCACATAGCGCTCACTATAGGTACATTGTATCGTGCGGACTTCTGTGGACCTCAGCGAATTTCCACCCAGAACAAAGCCTCTCATGTGGCTGGGCTTTTAATCCCTATTATATATGAATTTCCACAATTTCGGGTCCTCACCCCCACACCAAATAAACAAACAAACAAACAAAAAAGCCTGTAGGTAGCAGATGTTAGTAATTGTTTCATTAGTTTTACTACGAAAGAGATACATGAACACAAGCTAATGAAAGAGCACAAAACTTTATGAAACTGCAACAAAAATGTTGCTTACCGGAATAATAAGGTTACCAGCCATCATACCATGTCCTATGGACAATCTGTGACAGGTATGCTTATTTTTGTTAAGCAGAAACTGTTTAAGCAGTCTATTCTGCTTAATAACCAGCTCTAAGAAATTTGGTCCCTGGGTTCAATTAGCACTTAGTTAAAAAATAACTTTGATAAGTTTTCAATTACTCAAATTACTCAGCTCTACTTAAGTACTTGACTACAACACTAAACAATACAAATCACTTTGGCAATTTACAGAAAACTCATTATATATGAATCACTTTATTTTGTTTGAAAAACATTATTGTTACACACATAAAAGTAAAAAAACAGTTCGGTCTCTTTAATTTTCTCCTCAGTAGTACTGCAGAATAAGGGTTACAGCATATTTTTCAGTTTATCACATTCTTCTCTTTCCAAACATGTTTCCTTTTCCCCCTTTTGAAATGAAACAGCTGTATAGGCAAAATTATTCAGTTGCAAGTTTTAAACATTTTCTTTAAAACTGAAATTCGTAGAGTCAGCAGCAACGACGTGTATACAATGTCCCTTTATAAAATGAATATGCAATTTATTAGTAGGAGTGACATTGGGGGCTCGAACAGACACTATTGCAAGTTTCACATTAATCAAACGATAGAGGGCGATATTTACATTGTATGTACTGTTTGATGGAGACGAAACAGATTTGCTCAAATTGCAGAGCAAAAACCAAACATTTATCTTAAAATGTGCAATGATAAAAAAGTGCTGTCTATTCAAAAAGACTCACCTTGTATCAGTGTTCCATGAATTTTATTCACAGTATAGTATCCAGTGTCCACATGAACGGAAATTTGGTAAAATAATAGAAATGTGATCAGTTTTTACACCGTGGTTCCAGCAGCCATTTGTAACGAGAAAAGTTCAGTTCGGAAAAACCGAATCACAAAAGCAACTTCGAAAAGCCTCCGCCAATCAAAACATAACTTCCACTACTTCAGTAATAATGATGCTGTTATTACATACAAGTAGAAATTTTGATTCAAAATATTCTTTTAACGTGATCAAATGAAGTAAAAATGCAATTTATGGATACATAACTATATTCGCTTTCTGTCACTTGGTCCTACTTTATGTTGCGTATGTAGGTTGAAGCATGTATTTTGGTGACGTGGTTCAAGATTCATTGTCCCGTGACCTTTGACATTTTGTGAAGTTGATCTCGTTGGTTTATTTATTTTTTGTCTGCAAATATATGTCAACAAAGACACGAAATGATGAAAATAAATAACAATGTTTACAATTAACTAATAAACAAAACCATTTCGAAAACTTAAAAGCCGAGATTGTGTTTTCGGCAGGTTTACAATCGCAGCACAGGTGTTTTTCAATCAATCAACAAGTCGCGTGTACTAGACTCGTCCGCATCGCATTTTGTGCACCAGACTATTCAAGATGGCGGCGCCCATGGAACATTTTGTGCCGCTAGTTGTCTTCGTTTCAACACTGAAAGTTCTCCTTATTCCAGCATAGTAAGTAAACGTAATGTTAACAGTGTATATGTTTGTGTTTAGTTCTT
The DNA here is from genome assembly GCF_902459465.1 of Asterias rubens. Taxonomy (NCBI): domain Eukaryota; kingdom Metazoa; phylum Echinodermata; class Asteroidea; order Forcipulatida; family Asteriidae; genus Asterias; species Asterias rubens. The sequence continues at coordinate 13,793,771 of NC_047069.1, read as the reverse complement.
TCAATTTGCTTTGTAAGAAAGCGTCTCTATGGAATGGATCATTGTTTAAAGGCTCGCTTTTTTACTGTCGTGTGTGTCAGTCACTGCACTGCACTGACTGGTCACTGCATGCAGTATGTCAGTTTTACTAGCCCCACCAAGTGGGGCCAAGGCTAGCTGAATCCAGCTAACATTGGCCACACAAGTGGGGCTATGTCAGTTAGTACAGTAGGCCTTAAGTTGAAGTAGAACTACCGTCTACACTGTAGACGGTAGTTCTACTAGTAGTACTACTACAGACTATATAAATAGACTACATTACATACAGACATCATACACAATCAAAACTTTCCCCACACACTCAGTATACATTCACTGTTGTTCTTAGTAAGGAGCTGATCAATCATTATATCAAGATCAAGATCATAATGCTTGTAGATTGTTTTTTTGTTGAGTGAAAAAAAAATGAAATTTTAAAAAACATCTTCAAAAATATTCAATTTTCTGCTCGGTACTCACTCACAGTCACTGTTGTTTTTCTTTCGCATCGCACGTTTTTGACTTCTCAAATTGTTTCTGATAAGTTGCAATGATCTTATCCATCCATCCTTCTATGTACAGTCATAGAATTGGATTACGACTGTCGAGAAAGGGGGGTTGCTATCATCACAACTAGTTTCAGATCAGAGCTTTAAAAATGTGTGCATGGAATCTAATATAAAAATGTATGGTTTATATGCTTTATTACAGTCGATCTACTGATTTTGAAGTTCACAGAAATTGGTTGGCTATCACACACTCATTACCCATCTCTAAGTGGTATTTTGAGGTAAGTCCTAGGCTCAGTCTCGTTTCAAAACAACCTTAAAAAAGGTCCTTTCATTGTCTAGATTTAAGGTGCCATTTGCTATGGCTATAGGTAGTATTGGTCACAATGAAAATGTTGAAGAATAGAGCTTTATCGGCGTTCTGGCCATAAATTGTGTAACCATTGCCAAAGCCATCTTTTAGGATACAGACAGCCTTGCCCCAACCTCATGACTATGCTTACCGCAAAATCCTGCATTGTGTGACCCATAGAATCATGGGCTATAACAGGGCTACATTAGCACAAAACTCTAGAGCAGAACCGAGAAATTGGGCCCTGTCAAAGAACAGTAGAAGGCCTGGTAATGAGAGGGCAAGTTGAGAAGGCAAGGTCATTCTCATTTTGGAATTAGGGTACTTCCATTGGAAAATGTTATGTCTGCACAGGAAACTTTAAAGGACAATAAGGGCAAGATTAGGGGCAACAGTTGCAGGGACCTACATTATACAGCACCCTCGTTTTCAAACAGCCGGGCAAATTTGGAAAGTTTCAATCATAAAACTGAGTTTCACACTATCCCTCTTACTTAAATTTCATTGGGTCATAGTCCCAATGTGCGGACACTAAGTCTTTGATTATTACATATATAATCAGCATGTGTTATTAAAGACACTGGACACTATTGGTAGTTGTCCAAGACCAGTTTTCTCACTTGGTGTATCTCAACATATGCACAAAAAAACAAACCTATGAAAATTTGAACTTTATTGGTCGTTAAAGTTGCGAGATAACAATGGGAAAAAAAACACCCTTGTCAGACGAAGCTCGGGCGTGCTTTCAGATGCCTGATTTCGGACCTCAAAACCTCATTCTGAGGTATCGAAATCAAATTCAAATATTTTAGTTGAAAATTACTTCTTTCTTGACAACTACATTACTTCAGAGAGTGCCATTTCTCACAACGTTTTATACTTGTCAACAGCTCTCCAATTATTTTGAGTAAATACCAATAGTGACCAGTGCCTTAAGTTCAGAATGTGTTTCTTTTTGTTGCAGGACACATCCGAATGGACTCTAGACTATCCACCTTTTTTTGCTTGGTTCGAGTTTGGTCTGTCCCAAGTCGCCAAGTTCTTTGATCCAGGAATGCTGGATGTTGCCAACCTTAACTATGCAAGTCCAGCTACTGTTATCTTTCAACGACTGTCTGTCATCATCACAGATTTGGTTTTCATCTATGCAGCTAAAGAGTAAGGTTTTTTTCAGAATTTAGGCAGCAATTCTGTTTTTCTGAGAGCAGCAATGGGTAAAAACCAAAACATATTCCTTATCCCCTGGTGTAAAAAATTACAATATTAAATCGTTGCGGTACCCACTGCTAAAGATTCAAACTGCCTCTAGCTCGGTGGTCAAGTGGTTTAAAGATATCTGCCCTAGAAGTGCAAAGGTCATGGTTTGGACTCCGCCCAGAGTGACTTGCTTGTGGATTCTTTCAGCAGAACTTGGGAAAATACTGAGTATGTGAGTATAAAAAACAAAGAAGTATTCAGTACTTTCCCGAGTGTATCTTAACTTTATTCAACATAACCCACTCTTGCTGTTCCTTTAATAGACCTTATGCATTGACGTCAGCCATCCGCCATCTTTGAGGTCAAACAGTGACGAAACAATAAAAACGCACATAGATTGGCCAATGAACAACCTCCTTTTGACCTCAAGGCGAGGGCGCCGTACTGAAATGGCGTCATGTGCATAAGGTCTATTCTTTGTAGAGTTTCAGGCCCAAGGCCTCATACTTTAACCTTTAAAGAGGATAAAACACACAAGTTAAAGTTCACCTCTTTAAAGCCATTACACACATTCGGTAAACAGTATTGTCCAAGTCCCACACTTTGTGTATCACTTATATATAAAATAACAAACCTGTGAAAATTTAGGCTCAATCGGTCATTGGAGTCGGGAGAAAATAACGGGAAAACCCACTCTTGGTTCCGCACGTTTCGCAGTGGCATGACATGTGTTTAAAATAAATCCGTAATTCTTGCTATCGAGAATTGATATTGTTTTAATGTTTTCTCAAAAAGTAAAGCATTTCATGGAATAATATTTCAAGTGAAGTCTTTCACCATTACCTTCTGTAAACCCTGTAAGTTATTTGTAAATCTGTGAACTTTTTTCTTTCTTTTCTGTACCGAAAGTGTATAAAGTGTATAAATTAGAGCAGGGTTCAAAATACACAATGACCCACTGGGCAAAGTCTAGTGGTTTTTTAATTGCCCAATAACAATACAATTAATCGACAAGTCTTGCAGTCTGAGACGAAAACCTCATTGGAGACACTTTAAACCTAATGCAGACAATTGCCCAGAAGTAAACCTTTTTTTTTTAAGAGCTAGGGTTGAATTGCGCAAGGGATCAAGTGTGGAGTTTGTAGAAATTACTAGTAGGCCTATCCGTGTAATTGTGAAGGGTCTTTTTATTTTTACATGGGTTTTTTTTCCTTCTCTGTTTTGTGCAGGTACTGTCTGTCTCTCTCAAAAAGGACTGGTCGGAGGGAATATGCTCAGTTGCTTGAAAAGCCTCATTTTCTTTTGGCTGTTCTGTTAGTGTGCAACTTCGGTCTGATTCTACTGGATCGTATCCTTTTGCTTTTAGTGTCATGTACTTTGTATTTTTTCTGAAAAAATCTGATTTGCTTATTTTGAGCACTAGGCATCTACTAACCTGACTGTTAGTGTACACTCAAGATTACATAAAAACAGATGGAGAATCCCATAGGAATAGTTCAAACTTTGAACTCAACCTAAAGTAGAACTTAACCGCAACCACCCCAACCCTTCAATCATACTGCTCATTTTGTTTGATTCTGGCTAACCAAGGGCTGCACTTTCAAATAATAATAAACATTTATGCGGCACTTAATACTACATTTCTAAGCGCTATTATGAGTATAAAAAACAAAGAAGTATTCAGTACTTTCCCGAGTGTATCTTAACTTTATTCAACATAACCCACTCTTGCTCTTCCTTTAATAGACCTTATGCATTGAAGATTACATAAAAACAGATGGAGAATCCCATAGGAATAGTTCAAACTTTGAACTCAACCTAAAGTAGAACTTAACCGCAACCACCCCAACCCTTCAATCATACTGCTTATTTTGTTTGATTCTGGCTAACCAAGGGCTGCACTTTCAAATAATAATAAACATTTATGCCGCACTTAATACTACATTTCTAAGCGCTATTGTGCTGTTGTTTTTTGCAGACTGTGAGTTGAAACCAGGGGAATAGCACGGCAAGAAACAAAATTAGAAAAGATTGCATAAACAGAAGCAGTTCATATAAACGTGAATGGGGAGACCACCCACATAGGGCTACATTTACATGTAGATAGCTCAGTCGGTAGAGCGCGGGCTGGTTTAAATCCGGAGGTTGTGGGTTCAAATCCTGCTCTAGTAAACTGTTCTTTGTTCGACCCCAAAGTAATTCGAGAAAGGTAAACAAAATAGATACAGAAACTAAAATAAATCACAAGTTTTGGATTGGGGTTATTATATAATAGGTATAAATTTGCATCGGTGATAAAGAATTTTTTGGTTTTTACCCATTTCCCAAGTCCTGTGCAGGATTCGAACTGCCTCTAGCTACCGGGCAATCTCGGTAGTCTAGTTGGTGTGACACCTCTCTAGAATTGCAACGGTCGTGGGTTCGAATCCCACCCGAGTAATATGCCTGTGATATTTTTTCACAGGACTCGGGGAAAGTACTGAGTACACAGTGCTAACACATCGATGTATGGGTAAAAAACAAACAAATTCAAATGAGTTAGTTTTCGTTTCAACATGGTTTGAAATGTTTGCAAGGATGAAGCATTTTTTAATTTAGGGAGGGAGAATGCTTCATAATATGGAAGAAGTGATGGAGAGAGCTCTGTCACTGTAGTGTGTTTTCACATTAGGCCGATTTCACTAGAGCTAAGATTGATCTTTACTGCAAATTGATCACAGTTGCTAAGTACAGTGTGATGCCACAATACGAATTACTATGGTAATACTGACAATTTGTCTTGCGATGAATTTTATTGCTCTGTGTAATCGGCCCCAGGCATAAGTTGACAGGGAGAGGATGTGGAAAGGGCATAGCCGGGTTGAGGGGACTTATGGTCTAATGAGAGATAATGTGGGACACTGTTCATTACGAGTTTTGGAAGTGAGCAGAAGAATTTTGAACCGTTTGCGTTGAATCATTGGAAGCTAGTGGAGATGACAAAGAAACACTACACTGATCCATGCTTTATGGGGGATCAGTTAACGTGGTAACATCATGACTTACATTAAAGTGGGGTAATGAAGGAGCCAAGTAATTCACTCTAATAAATGAAACCGAACCTGCTACTGCACCTGTCTGCCTGTAGTTGAAAAGTGTCATCAATTATTACTGATTATTACTTGCACATCCATAATGCTTAAAGGTATTTTAAAGGGTTGGTAGAGATAGAGATAAAAAATAGTCGCAGACTGTGGTAATTTTTTGTGTGACCAACCACTTGCACATCCATGATGCTTAAAACCCTTAGATATAGAGGGTTGGTAGAGCTGGCAAAATAGTCCGAGACAGTTTAATGTTTGAATGATCGATCAACCACATACATGCAATAATAAACCTGTGAAACTTTGGGCTTAATCCAGAGTGGGAGTCTGGAGAAAATACTGAAAACCGTGCAGATTTTTCAACATGTGATCACAATTAGTTTTCCTTACTTTTGGTTGAGCTGAAATCAGCTGTAGTATTTTGTTTTAAGTTTCCAGACAGAGACTTCTTGAATACTACTTCATATCAGAGGGAAATATTTCACAGATAAATTGTTTTCTAGTATGGACTTCATAATCAGTAAGCTTTCAAACTAAAATTCGATTACTAGACTTTTTAGGTTACAAAAAAGAATAAAAATGTACACTTTATAAGGGCTAATGGTAATTTCAATGTTTTTAAAACTATCCACGCAGACGTTGCATGCAATGTGTTAATTTTTATCTTAATGTCAGATTATCTTATCCAAAGTTCCAAAATGACATACCAAGAGCACTCAAAAGGGGTTTGTTCAAGTAAAATTGAAACAGAAATTACAGTTTCAATTTGCAGGACGTGCCCCTCACCCCTAGAAAACAAGGTGTACCCTCTTGTTACCCTTTCAAATTTTACCCAAGTTTTATCGCTGTAAACATTCCATTTTTCTACTCTACTTTAACTTTATCAATGTTCCCATACATGTAGGCCTACATGTACATGTACGTGCATCTGTAAGACACATACAGATTAACTCAAATATTGTATGGATTGGCTGGAAATTCAATTTTGGAAGTTCCATTCAAAAGCATATTTTATGTGGCATGTCATCGTTCGTGAGTGCAGTTAAAAACTGCTTTTGATTACAAATTGAAAGCGCTATGAAACGACTTGGCAGATTTTTTTTTTCTGCAAATCTTTTGAAAAAGCTGGTAGGAATATGGCATTATGTCTGACACAGTATTCAATTTTAAAAGGTTGAGGCTGTAAAGGGGAGAAGCAATATAAATGGAGCTTCATGTTCAGAATGTCTCTGATCAGCTCTTTCCTGCGTATAGTATGTCCCCAGTCACAGCCCTTTATCCAGGTGACAATTGTCAACGACTGATAAATGTAGCGGGACATATTCCGCACATAAAATGCATCATTCGATAGAGGTCTTTCATTAAAATATTTTCCTATTAAATAATAGGGCTTTTTAAGTGCACTCCATAAAACGAATCAAACAAATAAGGTATAATTTGCTTTATGAAATGCACATAGAACTTTGAGCTTACATTCGGTCTTTTTCGTGATAAAACATGAGCTAAAATTTTGCTTAGTTGAGTGGGATAAATTGCACGGTCTGGGTGACTTTACAATGCACTTGCACTCGAGCTCCAATTCAAGTGACATGCTAATGTAAAGACCCAGATCATAATTGCTTTAGTGGTCCATTATAACTTTGCTCATGTTTAAAGTACTGACTCAGGCCTGTATGCTTCGTTTCGGAAAGGGCAAAGGCACCCAGGTATTTTCTCCTAGGTATAAAAAGGGAGCCCTATGAGGAAATTGTACATTTCGAATGGAGCTATTTCCTGCTATTAAAACAGTCAGATCACGTTTCACGTTTGTATTTATCTTTTTGTGATGTAGACCTTAGTGCAGATCTAAGTTATTATTCTGCATCAATGGAGAGAAGCGCTGAATCAAAGTTTCAATCATTTGAGAGGAGAGTACAACATAAATTCAAACATGTCTTTGAATTTCAACTCCTGCTTGAAAGGAAAAAAAAACTTGTTTCCTCAATTTAACTTGACCTAGCCATGTTAGCTCTCAAAAAGTCAGCGATTTTCAGTCAATAAAAATCTTGTCTTTTTCACAATATATTTCTCATATAATACATTGATGGGCCTCAAAATTCATCCATTTATACTATGCCTGACGCGCTGAATACTGATTTTTGTATGATTAGAAGAACCCAAAATCATCTTTATTTTTCTGTTAGACAAAATATCATCTATTTCCTCTTGACTGCTTAGATACACACCAGTATACATGTACCTGCTTGTATTGCCATATAGTCATGGAGAAAGAACTCTGCTTTGGTCAAAACATCAGGCATGTCAGGCCACAAATTTTCTTCTTCATTTTGTACACTCAAATATATACAAGCAAAACTGGGCCAATGCCTCTTTGCATCCCAGGTTCCTGAGCAAATCGACTCAGATGTTATTTGAAGATGAACCACTTTGATAACAGGTTATATTTGCTTGCTCCGGAGAAGGGGGGAGGGGGGAAGTGTTATTTTTTTTTTTGTCAAGCCTAGAACCATGCACCTGTCTCGATTGGAGAGACAACTCGTGTTTATTCTGCTCTCAAATCATTGTCAAAACTGACTCGCTGTGTTTATTAATTCGTGCGGGTGTATGTTATAGATTCCTTGGGGGAAGATGTGATTGCCCTAAAAAGAGGTGTTTGGTTGGATTTGTTTTTGCGTGTTATCTTTTTTTTAAGGGGGGGGGGGTAGAGGTAGAATGGGCAAGGGGTAGTAGACTGGGGCTCCCTCAAGGTATTCCGTCAGAGCGCAGTAAAACTCTCTGGAAGTTTTACTGTATTGTTTTCAATTATAGTTTGACATTTGTATACATAAACAGTGCATGTCGAATCTATCAAGAGCTGGAGCAACAAACGGAGAAAAAGTGGTGAGGAAATTTTTTTCTATCGGACAACATAAAGTGAGCAAGTCAATAGTACTTAACCTGGAAACCCAGTATGATAGTTGCTGGATAAGGAGAGGAAGACGAGTCGAGATTGCCCGATTTGATAAAATGGGCTTTGAGATGACAGTTCATTTATCCACTCATGATGCATAAATTGGTAGTTTGGGTTCGTGTATAAAGCAGAGCAAGCAGAGCAAACATGAAATCAACTGAGTTTGATTTGAGTGAGCTTCAATTTATGTTGCACGGCTGTCATCCTGGCCCAATTTCATAAAGCCTGTAAGCACAAACACTTGCTAAGCACAGAAAAGTATTGTTTTTTAGTAGAAATAGGTTACCAGCCAAAATTTAGTTAACCCTAGCTCTAACCTTGTGACTGGTGCCCCACTCAATGATTGCTTAGCCCCCAAACAATTTAAGCTGTATTTTCTGCTGAACAGCTTTATGAAATTTGGCCCTGTGCCCTAATCCTTAAAGCTATTAGGCAGAACTTAATGTATTTTTGACTTGAAGCCTGTTTTTGCCAAGCAATATACGTTTTCTGTGTTTAATAAGTTGTTTGTCCTTATAGGGTTCATGATATTGGGCCATGTTAACCTTTTACGGACCATTCTTTTCTCTTATAATTACCATATGCCCAGATATTGCTAAATTGTTTATAACTTTACTTTGCTATTATCAGGAAACAATTCAAGAAAATCATTATTAATTAAAAAATATGTGGGTTTGTTATGGAATTGTAGATTCGTTGTTAACATGAGAAATACTAGACAGAGTCAATTCGGTACATAACCTTCTCTGTGGCATCTTCCAGAAAAACATAATGAAAATATAAAAATGGCCCTCAATGGGATTTGAACCCAAGACCCTGACACTATGGGCAGATGCTTTACCAACTAAGCTATGAGGCACATTGGTATTCCCTCATGTTTTTCCCAATAACCACTGGGCAAAGAAACAAACACTTGGTCTAATAAATTTTGTATATTTGGTATTTGGTCTCTTGTTTGAGCATTATGAAAGTAGGTAAAATCCTGCAGCCTTTGTAACTATGGTAACTTTGGTACAAGCTGCTTGTGGCCGCTACGGTCCCTAAAGTGGGGGTTTTATGGGGTTTTTTTTATGTTTTTTTTTTATTATGGGGAGTCCCCATTCACAGATCCCTCTTGAGGTGGTAGCTAGAAAAAGAACTAAGAGGATAAAATATCAGAAAATTTAAAAGTACAGGCATGGAAGCAGGATACAAGTAGTGAATTTCAAATAAGGCAGCTCCTGGGATGAAGCTTTAGTTTTAATGATATGTAGCACTGGGTATTAGCAGTGACTCACAAATTAGTACAATCAAACTTGATAAAAGCTTTTCCCTTTTAAAGGCAGTGGACACTATTGATAATTGTCAAAGACCAGTCTTCTCAATTGGTGTTTTTCAACATTATGCACAATTTAACAAACCTGTGAAAATTTGAGCTCAATTGGTCGTCGAAGTTGCGAGATAATAATGAAAGAAAAAACACCCTTGTCACACGAAGTTGTGTGCTTTCTGATGCTTGATTTCGAGACCTCAAATTCTAAACCTGAGGTCTCAAAATCAAATTCGTGGAAAATTACTTCTTTCTCAAAATCTACGATACTTCAGAGGGAGCCGTTTCTCACAATGTTTTATACTGTCTCGTTACCAAGTAAGGTTTTATGCTTACAATTATTTTGAGTAACTGCCTTTAACGCCTACAAAATTCTTCATTGACTATTCGGTAATAAACCACAAGGGAAAGTGACTGGGTTAGATATTTCCATCATTTATAATTTCAGAAGCACAATAGTAGACAGATGAGCTAGCAATAATTTGTGTAGTGGGATGGCCAGCTTAGATTGCCTGTAGAAGATGCCACTACAAGTACATATGTTACTGTCAATGAACAACAAGTACTTTAGACCAGGCTTTGATGAAAGTACTTTTACTTGTACATAGATACACGCACTAGGCAGGCAAATGTTGTATTCAATGCTATGACTGTTTGTACACTGTATGCAGTTGAGTAATTGTGTTTTTACAGTTATAGAATGCCACTAGTGAGTCCCTTTTACAGGACTCGGGAAAGTACTGAGTTTTCAGTGCTTACATACATCGGTATAAGGGTAAAACAAACAAAAAGTAGTCTTTATCCTGATGCAAATTTAACATCTACTTGCTAAGCGAGTCTTGTGATGGGATAATGGAAATCTGGTAAGTGCCCTGTTGGGAGCGCAGGATCTCACCTGGGTCTCACCAAGAAACATCCTCTATAAAATTAAAGTTTAAAGAGCAATTGTTTATCATGGCTTTAGAACAGACTTCTTGACCTTTCCCCAAGGTGCAGGAATAGTATTGCGTACTATTTGTTTTTGGCGGATCAGGTTGGAATATAGTGGTGTCCTTCCTTGCCTTCTACTGCTTGGACCTCGGTTTGAATCCTGCCTGGGGCTCTATGTAGATTGGGTTTTCAGTCCCTACGTGAATGCATGGGTTTTTCCCTGGATTAAAGGGTTTCCGCCCACATCTAAAATTGAATCTTCTCCACAGGGGTGTTGGCTAGTATAGTGATTAATCTTTTTTGAAAATCCTTTGTTTCACAACATCATTCAATAACAAATTTACCACTAAATTGGATGACATTTTCCCAGCTTGGTTATAATAAATGGTGTGATTATTGAAAACTTGGGATTTAAATTTAACTCTTCCAACATCCGTTTACATTTCCTGCTGTAACATTTCTTAACAAATTGCCTTCAGATATTCACTTTCAGTACAACGGCTTCCTGTTTGGACTAATGCTGCTGTCCATCACAAGAATAACGGAGGTAAAAATAATATACCCTGAAGTTTTATTACATTTTTATTTGAAGCCCAGTACTGCATTTATAGCAATTCAAATCAAATATTTATTTGCTATATTATTATTGTATTTTATATTCCTCTAGCACATGTTCTGTATTCTGGATTTCTTCTTTGCAAAGGCTTTTTGGTTATTGTATGTGTATGTTATTGTTTGTTTTTAGTGCCAAGAGCATTTTTATGGATTTGTTCGCTTATATAAGATTTCATTTTTATTATCATTATTATGCTGGCATGATATCCGTCCTACTTACAGACTTAAGTCCGATTTCTTTTTGTTGTCCCTCAGAAAAAAAACAGCAATTTTTATTAAATAGCTTGAAGTCTATTAAATTCACTGTGTACAGCAAAAAACAATTGAGGATTTAGAAGTTTTTGAAGGATTATAAGATATTAATACTTTGGAGTCATCAGGGCTTTCATATAACTCTTACTGACATGTTTTACTGGCTTTGGGCAATTCTCTGCAAATTAAAAGGGTTTGGCATAATGTATTTTAAACTACTCCAGTCAAACTGAACTGTGACATTTTACATCCAGTTTTAGAAACATACAGGTGTTTTTTCTGGGTAGCTTTGGTTGAGAATCAATTATGTCAGTTTGATGAGACAGGTTGGACGGAATAATCAAATTCATGTTGGAGTGCATTGACACTGGAATTAATAGCTCTTGACAGTTAAATAGAGGGGGAACATATTAGGAATGCCTCAAATCCTACATATTAGGAATGTTTTTTATAGACTCCTTGCAATCAAAAAGTGAGCTCACTGAGACCAAAATCCGCCCTCGCTGAGGCAAAACGAGGCAAATCGATGGACGATATCTTCTTGTGTGTAAAAATGTGTTAGTGACCTCAGCGTCCCTGTAGCGTTTTGAGTTATGAAAGGGGTCTATATGATCAAATTAAAGGCCCCCCCCCCTCCCCAACATACACACTCTCTGAACTTTATAAATGCTGTTTGTTCCCCTTTCTGGTACACAACTTAAATAAAGACACCTTGTAAGTAAGGTTTGCGATGACACCATTGTAAGAAATTTCTTTTGTGAGTGCTTTGAGAAGAGCTGGTTTCTGCTCAAAGAAATGATAGATGCTGCACCCACTCAGGGGTCACATGGCCAGGGTCAATTGTGCTCATAATGATAAGTGTACCTGGTTTTTTAACATTCATGACATTGCCATTGGCTTTACATCCCATTAATCTAACCTCAAATTAGCGAAAAGATTTAATCTTTAAAATAGCAGCATGAATCATTGTTCCATTGTTTCATTAAATCCCATTTCCAACGACTCTCCAACCAATACTTTCACTAACGGGAAACTGATCGACAAGTTTCCAGTTATTGGTATGGACAGAAAAGGTTTATTAATCCAACCTCATTAAACTGCTTGCCATATGTACTTTTGTGCAAAATGAATGGTACTATTGAGTTTTAAGCAATGATTTTTGAGTTGCAACTGACACATTTTGCACAGCATTTTGCTCTGCTATACAAGGGAAATCGTTCACTGCGTTACAATGAGCTCTGAGGGAATATTCACTAGGGAAGCATCACCCTGAGCTGAACACAGACATCATGGTGCAGTGACTCCTTCCATTCGAACATTTTGGCACGTAAAAAGAATTCCTGTAGAAATGAATGCATTTCTTCAGTTATACACTCATAATGGCCATGTTTGTGTGGTCGTCAGAGTGAATTGTATTCAGTGTACTTCCAATTATCGTCATACGACACCCAAAAGTACAGGGATATGTCACTGTGTTTGTGCTCATTTTTCTCTCTTTGTTGTGCCTTGGTGTCCAGTACTGAAGACTATTTGTAGCATATACATGTGGGCATTCCTGACCCCTCCTACATTAAACCATACTTTTTCAATAGATGTTAAATTTGCGTAGGGGATAGAATACGCTTTCAGAAAATGAAACTGGTAGTAGAGTTTTTTGTGTTGTGCTTTTATATTTGCAACTCGTATCGGCCCCTAGACACTCTTCCATCATTTTGACAGAGCAGTGCCTAAGCTTAGGTCTCTCTGATCAGCAGTGTAGGTTCAAATCGTGGTTCGAGCAAGACACTTCACCATAATCCAGTAGGCTCCACCCACGACGCACGTGTGAGCAAGACCACGTGGGGCTCTCCAATGCCTTTCTGCACAACTCTGTCGCGCGCCAAGATACGCGCATGCATGTCGGACCTTATTTGTCAGACCTTCGTTGCGTTGTGATTGGTCAATATGCAATGGGGATTGGTGGATTGGTCTATTGCTTTGTCCTTTGGACGGGACAATAAGCCATGGGTCTCATGTACATGTACAAAATGTACTAGGATTGGTAGTGCATGTAAAATAACCAAGTACTGTACACTTATCATGAAAGTGTAGGAGTCAAACCTGGGCCTAATTTCATAGAGCTGCTAAGCACAATAATTTGCTAAGCATGAAATTTCTTCCTTGATAAAAGCAGGATTACCAACCAAATTTCCATTTGATGCATATTGCTTGTTACTGGTATTCAGCTGTTGTTTGGTTATCCTGAAAATCAAGTGGAAATTTGGTTGGTAATCCTGTTTTTATCAAGGAAGAAATTTTATGCTAAGCAAATTCTTGTGCTTAGCAGCTCTATGAAATTGGGCCCAGGTGTTTCTTTTTCACATAAAAAGGACTCTGTTTTATGTATCCCCAGGCCTGTGAGATTAAGTGATTATTAAGTTCACTTATGAGACATCTTTGATTTCATACCAGAAATATCTACAGGTTCTACATGTTTCATGAGTCAGACTCGAACCCACAATCTGTTCTGATTCTGGAGCAGCTATGATCAAACAAGTTCACTTATGAGACATCCCTGATTTCATACCAGAAATATCTGCAGGTTCTACAGGTCTCTTGAGTCGGATTCGAACCCACAACCTGTTGTCATTCTCGAGCAGATAATGATCAAGTTTTACTCTTCCCAAACAAGTTCACTTTAATGAAACATCCTTGATATCATACCAGAAATATCTACAGGTTCTACAGGTTTCATGAGTGGGATTGGAACCCACAACCTGTTGTCATTCTCGAGCAGATAATGATCAAATTTTACTCTTCCCAAACAGGGCCGTAACCTTGAGGGTGCATTCTGGTTTGCTGTTCTGCTAAACTTCAAGCACATTTATTTGTACGTTGCGCCAGCTTACTTCATCTACCTTCTGAGGTCTTACTGCTTCACAAGAAGTAATCCAGGTTGGTTTGGCCACATGGTGGGGTTAGAGTTTTAAAGGTGTAAATAAACAACAACAACAACAACAAAGTGGGAAGATATTAGGTGGTCAGGTGCAAACTGCTTAGTTTGAGACTGGTTTTGTTTCAAACTTTGGGGTGATGTTATACCTCTTTCTCTAAAACTACATTACTTCAAAGGGTGACCCCAGCGCTCTTTCCCAAGTCACTTTTTTATGGTCATTAATTGTTGGTGTAATTATCAAAGGCTCACCTCTCCTGAATGTTTTTGAAACGGATATATGGCGCCATACAAATACTGTGAATCATCATCATCATCACTTTAAGTTATTTTTCACTTTTTATCGCAATCAAGAGTTTCCATTTAACATAAAGATTTATTTTACACATTTTAGATGGAGGGGTACAGTGGACTAGTTTATCTCCATTGAGACTCGTTGGACTAGGAGGAATTGTTATATCTGTGTTTGCTGCTTCGTTTGGACCCTTCATTGCAATGGTAATTTTAAGGGACTCCCTTTGTGTTTTCCTTGTAAAATGATTAGTGCATCAAACTCTGCAGGATATACAATTTTACATTATATGTGTACAATGTAGCTATTTAATTTTAAATATATTGTTCAGTTCACACCAGGGGTGCGTTCCACTCGCGCAAACGTTGCCAACAGTTGCGCACGTTCGCCAACAATTTCAAGTCGAACGAGTTGTTCGCCGCCACCGTTGGCGAACGTTGGCAACTTTAGGCGAACATACTTCGGAGGTGTTGGCGAGTGATTTTTAAAATGGCGGACAAGCATACGGTATTATTTCTTTGTCACAAACATAATTACATTGTATTTTCGGTGGATGATAATGCAGATTTGGAATAACAAAGTTAATTAGTTGATGTAATGATGTCAAAAAGAGGACTATTGCAGCAAAAACGAAAACAAAAACCTACGTATGGTGCGCGCCATCTTCATGTCAGGGCGCCGCCATATTGACATCGCGTATACGCACCAATCGTTCAAACGATAAAAAAACGTTTGCGTGAACAGTTGCGAGTCGTTTGCGCGAGTGGAACGCACCCCAGGCCCAAGTTTATAGAGCTGCTAAAGGACTAAACATAGCTTAGCGTTTATAAGAATGATTGGTCTGAAAGGATCAGTTGGTGTTCTGCCTGAGTTTTAAACTAAAAATTACCGCACTCTCTAAATTCTTGGGATTTAATATCAAAGTCTTATATAGCGCACGAACATGTTTCTACCAAACAATGTACTCAAGGCGTTGACTATATACAAACTTTCAGAAAGAGAGGTTATTGCAGTGATGGATTCTGAGACCCAATTATGTAGCACTTATAAGGGTTTACAAGGTGCTACTGCGCATTAAGCAGCCACAACCAGGAACACCGGGGCAAACCCCTTCTCTTTTCGATAAGTGCACTGGGTTCTTTTACATGCGTTACACAACACATGGGACCAACGGCTTTACGTCCCATCCGAAGGACGAAGCAATGATAAAGTGTCTTGCTTAAGGACACAAGTGTCACGGCTGGGGATTCGAACCCACACTCTGCTGATCAGAAACACCAGAGTTTGAACTCGGTGCTCTTAACCGCTCGGCCACGACACTTCCTTCTTAGGTAACCAACAATGACCACTGTTACTACTTGTATAAGTACTTTGACGTCTAAGTTGTGCAGGCAGCACCTACATGTAGATGTGGTACGACTAGTTGTGCAATACATCCCTTGAATTAGAAACTAAAATAAGTTTTGTGAAAGCAAGTGTTTTAACCATTGTATGTCAAATCCTCTTTTGTTCCCAAGGGCCAGTTACCGCAAGTCCTGACGAGACTTTTCCCCTTCAAGCGAGGCCTGTGCCATTCCTATTGGGCCCCGAACTTCTGGGCCTTGTACAATATGTTGGATAAAATGGCCTCTATGACTGGTAAGTCTAGCAATCATGTTTAGAAACCAATCTGGGTCCAATTTCATAAACTGGTTAAGCAAATGAATCTGCTTAGCAAGATTATTTGCTAAGCAAGAATTGAGTGGGTTACCAGTCGCTATGTAAACTGTGTAGTATTTTGGCTGAATCACCTATTTCAGCTAAGCAATATATTTCTGTGCTTAGCAGGTTTTTATGCTTAGGCTACATGCTTAGCAAGATTCTTTGCTAAGCATGAATTGAGTGGGTTACCAGTCGCATCAATGTAAACTGTATGTTATTTTGGCTGATCGCCTATTTCTGTGCTTAGTAGGTTTGTATGCTTACATGCGTTATGAAATTGGGCCCTGATATTCCGTTACAACTGCCACCACCTACATGTATGAACCATCTTTGCTTAATTAGCATTTGACAGGTAGACCAGACATACAATATTTGTTATTCAACATTTTGATGTTGAAATTGGGCAACTATGTTAAGGCAGCTAAATGCAATCAACCTTTCGACAACATTTCTGTGAAGAAATTCAACGAATCTGTATCTTCAGGCATCTGGTGGCATCTGCAACTTACTTTAACCGTGTTAACTGAAACTTAATATTCAGTGCCAGGAGTGCGGGAATGTAGTTGAACAATATCCTACCACCCCCCCCCCCCCCCCCCCCCCCCCCCCCCCCCCCCCCCCCCCCCCCGTCCCACCAGTGCACACACACACAAATGTAGTTCGAACGCACTTTTGATGAATGCACTTTTGATGAAAGCACTAGTGTGAAAAACCAGCACTTGTGAAGGTCAGCCCAGTACAAATGCAAGCACTTGGCTCTGAGTAGCCTACATGTTCAAAACACACTACCATTAGTACAAGTGCGTGTGTGAATCACAATTTAAACTTAAAGTCACAATTTCATGAGGAATTTAGCGATAACCGCATGTCCTCACCCATGGGTAAATAATAGAGTCCTGTTCTTTGTGCTTGGCTGCACAAGCTACATACTGTAAGAGGGCATACTGTGTTATTTTAAAGAAAAACAACTCTTGAGTTTGTTGTATGTTTGTGTTATAATGTTGTTTTTGCTCTTGAAGAGAAAGTGACCGTTTTAACATGAAGGAATGTTAAACTTGTTTAAAAAAAAAAATGTTTAGTTCAGGGGTTCGGGGGATGTCGAGGAGAGGCTCGTTGGGTTCAATTCCCTCACACAGAATAGCTGTCTTTTTTGCTAATCAGTTAAATTTAGACCCTTCATTTATTTTCCATATTCACATTCATTAATTTATTTATTTATTTTGGAAAAAATTTACTACATCAGGATTAGAACCTAGGTGACCTCTGGATTAATGTGCTGAGCTCTACCAACTGAGCTACCAAGCCCTAAGGTTGGCGGTCTCACTGTTTTATCAATATCTACGGGGGTGCCAGTCAGAAGCCATTCAACATGTTACCAGTGTACTCGATACTTTCATGAGTCCTGTGAACAAATATCACAGGCATGTTACTCAGGTGGGGTTCGAACCCACGACCATTGCAATTCTAGAGCAGTGTCTTACCAACTAGACTACCGAGGTTGTCCATTAGCTAGAGGCAACTAAAAGCATTCTATTCCAATGGAAGGGGTGGGGCCAAAAGAAGGCTTGGGTACCCTTTCAAGGACCCACAACGGTAAGGAAATTGGGCCCTAGTGCCCTACCAAACAAAGAGTGGGAAGCTATAGGGGGCCTACCCTTATGCATCAATGTGAAATCTAACTCCAAACACCTTAACTTTACATTTCCTTTGTCAACAATTGTCCATCTTAACAGGTGAAAGATTTAACTTATTGTCTGATGAGAGTCTAGAGAAGAGTCAGGCATCTATGACTGGTGGACTGGTGCAAGAGTTTCATCATATCTTTCTACCCTCAGTCCCTGCTATTGCTACCTTAGTACTAACAGCTCTTACAGCATTAGTAAGTTATCAATTAAAATCACCTTTTAATAGATGTTAGTTTTGTATTGGGGATACACCAATGTAATTAAGCAATGTAATCAAGTACTTTCTCGAAATCTATGAACAAATCAAATCCACAACCGAATCACTCGAGTGTGATACAAACCAACAACCATTACATCGCTAGAACGCCCAGCAGGGTGGATATGTTCGCGTTACAAGTCTTTATTGTTGATATTACCAAAGCAGATGTCTTACTACTAGACCACCATGCTAGCCTGGTGGATAGAGGCAGTTTTAATCCTACATGTATGTGTTAGCAGTGGGTAACGCAACAATTTAGTGATGTTAGTTTTGACTCTTCTTGGTACGGGAAAACTGCATGAATGAATTTCCAAGTTCCGGCCACAAGAACTCGTCCTTTTCACTGAGTCGGTGTGTTTACATCGAAAAACTTCAGTCATTATTGTTAATGCATAAACCATTTATCTGGCTGGGTCAGTCAGCAGGCCTACTGGTTTTGTATGATGATCCAATCAAGACCACCTTTTGAGAAAGGAATTACACAGCCATAAGGCGCCTTGTCAAAACGTCCAAGCTGTTCCATTCCGCGTGCATTCTGCGGGAGTCCGCGGATTTTTGTAACAAAAGAACCCGTAGCAACCGGGAAGGTCCACGGCCACGACGGCTCATTTACATGTCAATAAACATGAATATTCCGGCGGCTCTGCGGAGCGACCGGTCAGCTATTGTGAAGCCAAGCTTATTTAAATATCAATAAGCATGATCATACGGCGGCTCCGCGCCCGGCTGCCGGCGGAACCGCGGAGGAACCCAGGTGGTGAACAATGGCTTTACCTTTGCATGGCAAAAGCAAACTAAGGGTGTGTAAAGCCATTTTCTCGTACGAGTGATTTTTAAGGCTTGGTTACATGACCGAAACATGTGAATTGTAGAAATGGTTTGTTTAGGCAGGTCTATGGACCACATTAATTATTTTGCTTTTGTTTCTCCTAGCCCATCTGGAAGTATTTGTTGTATTTTCATCTAATGTTGAAATGGCAGAATAAGTAATAATAATAATAAATAATCTTAGTAATAATAATAATAATAATAATTTCCATATTTTGGAGCAAGGTCAAAACATCCTTTCTCTGTGACTACCACGCCGTTTCATAGTGTTTCGCTATAATAGAAAACCTGACTTCCCAAACAATGCATCGTAGCCTCCCCCATACCCATGTATCGATCACTGTATCAATGACCCATCCACAACGTATTATGCAAAACTACCGCTAAACTGCAGTTCATCCTAAATAAAATTTAAACACCAAACAATTACATGATGGTCCAACGTGTGTAATGCACAAATTAATGTTTTAATTCGGCCTCTGGCCGCGAAAACCTTTTATTGTGAATAAACCATTAAAATGATCGGAATTGGCAGCCAGTGCAAACTTGTTTTTACAAAATTAAACTTTTATTAACTAGGGTGGCAAATATTTTACATCGAATCAAACTTGTTTTTTTTATAGTAAGGGATTTATTTGGTGATGACGTACTCATAAAGTGATTAACATTTTGAGTTGTTTAGCCGGGACTCAACATATTGTGCCTTTTCAAAAATACAAGCCTCGTGAATGCCTGTTTGATGCCTGTTGAATGCCTCTGGAATGTTGAGGTTCAAAGTCGCCGATTTGGTTGACTATAATGTCTAAACATGTAGCTGGCGATTATCACGTGAGCAGGATGGTCGGCTGGCACTACCAACGTGCGTGGTGCAATGATCTTGTCGGTGCAGCCTGTCCACTTCCAGGACGATGGTACTCACTAGTTGAAAATGTACCATTCTGGGAGAGCACGGCCGGTCCGCGTCCAAGCCGCTGATATTCATGACCTGAAAATACAACTTGTTTATTCATGAGACTTATTGTTATACCAACAATAGCGCCCGGCATGGATAGCTCATTAACTTCGCCGCGCTTCAACGCACATGGCCGTTCTTCCGCGGACTGTCCGAGGTCCTTAGCAACGGCGGTATTTGCTGTCCAGTCCGCAGACTGTCAGCGGAGGAACGTCCGGGACGTTTTGACAAGGCGCCTAACAGGTGTGAGCTATCAGATGAAAAGGGTGTTTTATTTTAGCCTCTTTCTTATAAAAGGAAGGTACACGTTTGGTAATTGTCAAAGGCCAGTCTTCTCACTTGGTGTATCCCAACATAGGCATACAATAACAAACCTGTGAAAATTTGAGCTAAATTGGTCATCGAAGTTGCAAGATAATGATGAGAGAAAAAACACTGTTGTTGGACGACTTTGTGTGCTTTCAGATAGGAATAAAAGACTTCTGGCTAGAATAGTTTTATTATTTTAGTGAGAATTTACCTCATTCTTTAAATCTATGCTACTTCAGAGGGAGCTGTTTCTCACAATGTTTTATATTATCAACAGCTCTCCAATGCTGGTTACCAAGTCAGTTTTTAAGTTGATATTTGTGTTTTGAGTAATTACCAAATGTGTACGTTCCCTTTCCAGTAATGTTGTTCTATTTTAATTCCTCTGCAGCCGTCTTTGCTACATCTTTGGAGGTATCCAAGTGGACCAAAGGGATTTCTGAGATGCCTGGTTCTATGTGCCTACAGCTCTTTCATGTTTGGATATCACGTACATGAAAAAGCCATCTTGCTTGTTATCATACCACTTAGGTAAGTAGAAAGACAACAGAATCTCAGTGTCATTATAACCTCGCTCGCGAAGAGGCACTACCAATTTCCTTTTGGTAAGGGGAACTTCTATGAAGAAAGTGTAAAATTTGCTTCGGAACCTTGCAAAAGGCACCACAGTGAAAGCACAGGGCATCATGGCAATTGCTGTAGGTGTCGTGAGATATTTCATGGCCTGTATAGTTTGTTTATTTACGACTGTAATTCAGAGTAACAGATGGGGATCTTACGGCACAATTTTACCCATACACCGATGTGTGTTAGCACTGTATACTCGGTACTTTCCCGAGTCATGTTACTCGGGTGGGATTCAAACCCACGACCCTTGCAATTCTAGAGCAGTGTCTTACCAACTAGACTACCGAGGTTGCCCGGCAGCTAGAGGCAGTTCGATTCCTATGTTTTGGCAGTGGGTACCGCAACGATATAAGAGATGTTAAACTTGCATCGGGACAAAGAATTATTTTTTTCTTTTTACAATGAACTAAACAGATTTACAATGTACCGAATGACTGTTGTGGGATGTCTTTTGTGATGTACTACCATAATAAATTTTTGATTTTTTACAAATGTCTGCACAATAGTCAGACTCAAAAGACAAATGAGTCCTGCATTCGTATTGAGTCCTGCATTTGAGTTGTTAAAAAAAATTATCTCAAAACTTTTGAAAGATCTGAAAGAAGCCAGGGTAAATGCAACAAGGTTTTTTTTATCGGCGTTTCATTTTGTTTGACTTTGCTTGTCAGCCTCTTGGCCATGGAGAGTTTGAAGGATGCCCAAGTGTTCTTGATAGGGTCAACAGTTGGCCACTACTCCCTGTTCCCTCTGCTCTTTACACAGAATGGTGAGTTCATCTGGACCATCTTAAGACTCTGTAGTTTTTGAAATGTGAACTCTCTTGCACTTCGTTTAAAGACAAAGGACACTATTGGTAATTGTTGTATACTTGCTTTATCTTAACATATGCATAACATTACGGACTGAGTTCTGCACTGATGATCATTTATGGCCCATAGAAATTAATTTTATCACATTGCAATCAAAATGCTTTAGACTCTGCTGAACACATTATGAGTGGCGCCCTCATGCGTTCCAGACTTACCAGGTGGGATGGCTCCCCGAGAACTGTTCTATGCAAATTGGGTACAGCGGGCTGTGACCGCTCCGTGATTCGCATGCCCTCTCTGGATTGGCCAAATCCGTTTGGTGGATTTTTTGGTGAAGTAACATTTAGCCAATAAGAGCTGCACATTGGGGGAACAAATTATTGTGTGTGCACTAGTTTGATCACTGTTGTTTCTACCATTTTGATTACAATTCAAACTAATCAGTCAGTGATTCTCTTCATATCATAATTAAACGGTATTGTTGTATTTTTTTCTCTTCCCTTCACAGAAACACCAATAAAAGTGTGTCTTATGTTAGCCTTCACAATTTTTACTTTCATCAGTACAACAAATATTCACAGGTAGGTTTTTGTCAAATTTACTATGTTTAAAGTGTGTTGTGACCGAGTGGGTTTGTGCGTTGGTCATGACACTTGTGTCATTGAGCAAGATGCTTTAAGGAACGTTACAGAATTGGTAAGAAACAAAAATAGTGATGATCACAGATTTACATAAAACTTACACGGTCTAATGATGATGATAGTAGAAAACATCCCTTGAAATATTTCTGTCTGAAATGTCATATTTGATGAGAAATAAATAATATAATTTCGCGTTTGGAGTTTATCGCTCAGTGAGCGATTTATTCATTTTTGTTTGGACATTGATGCAAACATCTTATGCAACTTCTACAGGTTTATCAGTTAATTTATAGGGTGGATTACATAAAGTGCTTACACTGCCAGCAACTGTTATGTTAGCACAAACAAATTATGTCAGGTTCCTTTAACTATAATTGCTTCTCATCCTGTGAGGGCAGAGATGGTTCTTGTGATTGCTTGAGCTTTGTGCGCTACATACATGTACATGGCAGCACAGGCTGATGATAGTCCATGGGAAGCTGTGATGGTTTACGGAATGAAATCAGTGGCCCAGTGACGAGGGGTAAAAATGTTTGAAGCACAGTGTTCGTTTCTCTGGAATTGTGCTTTGTAAGAGCCGTGTTCATTATAAAGCATGAGTTTTTTTAACATTCTAACTGTCAGCTTTATGGGCTATGGATATTACATGAAGTAAAACCAATAACATGTTCATTACAAACATACTCTCTTCTCCTCAAGAGGTCTTACACTGACTGTCAGTCCAAACTTTTTTTCTTGGAGCCTTTTGCGGACAGCATAAAACATCCGTCAATACACATAGAACAACATGACAATATTTTATAGAGGTCACTTTCAGTGAAACACAACGCGTGTATCTTTGTTAATGTGCGTCAGGTTAGCGAAGTGGTATCTTGCCTTTCCTTCTACCTCTGGGACCCCGGTTCAAATCCCAGTGGGGGCACTATTTGGATTGGGTTTTCAGTCCCTGCCCGACTGCTTGGGTTTTCCCTTGAATAATCATCTAAGGTTTTCTTTCTACATGTTCATCTTAAACTGAAACTTCCTTCCTTGTCTTCTCTCCATTGGGTTCTTGGCTTTTCTGAGAGTCCCTGGCTTCACAACCAGAATTAATAATTGAAATGAAATCAAATTTGTCTTATAGAGTCTTCATTCCGACTCATTGACGTCAATTAACCCGATTTACTTCATCTACAGATACTCTGCCAAGTCTGCCTTCTTGTTGCCACGCCTACCGCATCTCTCACCGGTAGAGTCCCTGTACCTCCTCGGCCTGGTACCTCTCTTCATATACAAGAATCTCATCCACGGTATGGTACCCGCGCTTCAGCGCTATGAATTCTTGCCACTGATGCTAACGTCGGCATATTGTGCCCTCGGTGTCAGCTATGCATGGTTGAAGTTTAACATTATAACTTTGGGTAGGGGAGGTGGGAGATAAGACCATTCCAAGTAGAAACTTGAATATTGTCAGAAGAAAATTGTCACAATAAATCTTGTAAAACTTATATCAAAACTGATTTGATGTCATGGGATTTAATAAAATCATCTTTTATTTTTAAGTTTTGTAATTTGTCAAGCAGCACTATGACGGCATAACAAAGAAGGAAATTTTATTCTTGGCAATAATGCATAATTCTTATGTCACCAGACTTTTAAATAAGTCTTACAATGATGTGTAAGTTTGACCTATTGAACACCGGTCAGTGCAAACAACACAACATGGCCAAACAAAAAGTATTTGTGGTCATTAAGAACATGGTGCCGACCCATCCTATAACACAAGATATGCACTAGTTGAAACAATCACAATTTTGTAAGTGTGGACATCTAGGAGTTCATGCCTGTTCATGGACAGCGCGGTTTACGCGTGTGGAATAATAAGAGCTCCCTCAAGTTAAATTGTAGAACTCCATGGCCGTGAATAAAGTAGTCACAATGTAATAAACTTTACTCAGTCATTCAATTACAGAGATTTGTGGATCAAACAATATTTGAACTCTTTTATTGCTGATGTGTAAATAGATCAAGTATTAATTTCTTTGGTATACACAATTTGTTAAGTAATTAAAAAAAAATAAACTTTTTCCTTGAAAACTTTAAGACAGAACTGTTTTTTGTTCACATTATAAAGCACAGATATCATAGATTTTCTAATATTAAAAAAAAAAAAAAAATTATGTAAAATCTGATATTAAAATCTTCAGCCCTTCACTGATATTTTTAGGTCGTATAATAGGTCGTATAATATACTTTTTTAAGAATGTGCGTTTCAACCCTGCATAGAGATTTTAAATATTTTATATACAAGAACATATAAGCATATAATTCCCCCTACCCCCCCCCCCCAAAAAAAAACACGAAGTTGTACTAAATAGATAATCACTTCTTACTATCTGTTAAGGGAAGGTATATGTTTGGTTTCAAACTTTCTGCACATTTAACTGAGTAATAGTAATGAAAAATCGTTTAAATATTTGTATAAACAATAAAAAAAAAACAGTAAAATATTGATCAGAACAATTTGCAAGTTTATGAATTAATGAACCCCACTTGAACTCGACCAACAATCTGGCATAAGTAATCACAACATAAGGTAAAACTGAAAGCTTTTCATGATTTTCGAAGTGTATGCATTTTGGATATTAGAGATCACAACTTCTCTCATCACCCTTTCCCAAAAAAGATTTCACTTGTGTACCAGTTTCCTCTAAAAAATACTCCTAGCACAACTTCCTTAAAAATGTGGAATAACCCTGTTGTGAAAGGCATTGTCCATAAGCAAAACCCAACATTTTGAACGGCACCTAGATAAAGACTAGATGGCACAGAAGTAGGCCTGCGAAGCCCCTAACAGTTACATTTTCTCTTTCCGATCTCACTGCTTATTCTTTCAGCAATTCCACAAACTTATCCCATGAATTTATAGAGCAGTTGACTCATCGACTGTAGCAGGCTCGTTGACGGTAACGGATACCTGGACAGTATCAGACTCATCCACAGTAGCATAACTATTCTCAATCCCGTCACCCTGGAATGTCGGATTTACCTCACCCTTAGCCGTGCTACTCTTCCTCTGTCCATACCCCTCCATGTCTGAGTAGTGAATCTTAAAAAGTTCTTTGGTTCCATACGGGACAAACTTAGAGTAGTGCCAAGCACCCAGGAACACGGAGAGTATCAGCATGGCAAGTATTATTGCTAGGGAGAGCCGTGGGCCCACTGTGCTGTACATCTGACCCATGTAGATTGGGCCGATGATACGAGCAAGGCTACCGGCTGCTGTGAGGTAGCCCATCATTTTACCCTGGAGAAAAGACAAAAATCAACAAATAGAATCAAAATGAATCGTCGGAATCAAAATCCAGCAAGCTCCAAATCACAATATTGACCAGGGTAAGACTGTTTAGGGTTAGATTATGTCACACTTGAAGTTATAGACTCACAAAACTGTATGGCATCACAATAAATTAAAATTTGACATTACAGTTTTAAAAGTGTGCATACAAGTATTTATCACACAGTGACAAAAATAGTAAACAAAATTATTGCACAATATTTAAATATCAACTCTTTACACACCGTTTAAAGGCACTGGACACTGGTAATTTGTCAAAATAATTGTTAGCATAAAAACTTACTTGGTAACAAGCAACGGAGAGCTGTTGATAGTATTAAACATTGTGAATAAAGGGCTTGCTCTGAAGTAACATAGTTTTTCGAGAAAGAAGTAAAAACATTTGAATTTAATTTTGAGACCTCAGAATTAGATTTTGAGTTCCAGATATCAAGC
This sequence comes from Asterias rubens, assembly GCF_902459465.1. Taxonomy (NCBI): domain Eukaryota; kingdom Metazoa; phylum Echinodermata; class Asteroidea; order Forcipulatida; family Asteriidae; genus Asterias; species Asterias rubens. The sequence goes on along the minus strand of NC_047069.1, from coordinate 13,767,749 downwards.
ATCTGAAAGCACACAACTTCGTGTGACAAGTGTGTTTTTTCTTTCTTTACTATCTCGCATTTTCAACGACCAATGAGTTCACATTTTCACAGGTTTGTTATTTTATGCATATGTTGAGAAACACCAAGTGAGAAGACTGGTCTTTGACAATTACCAATAATGTCCAGTACCTCTAATGCCAAACATAGTTTCCCAAAATCTGACTCACCTGATTGCTTGTTCCAAGTACTTTGGAGTAGATCGTAGACGCCATGATGAAACAGAACCCATAAGACACCCCCATAGCCAGCAAGAACCCTATCAAGTACTGTGAGATGTAGATACGTGGAACGTAACAACACCATTCATACAGCTCCCAGCATACCCCATAGGTTAGATTACCACCGCCTACCCCTGTGGGTCCGCTGAAGATCCCCACGGCCTGGTTGGCCGGGTTGGTCAATGCGCTGACAGGGTCCGAGTCCCCGCAGACCTCGGGCCAAGGGCTTACCCCACCAAGGAACTCATCAAATAGATCTAATAAAGAGAAAAGTGTTTGGTTATTAAGTTGAAGTTTTATCCAAACCTGGACCAATTTCAAAAAATAACAGTAATGATAGTAACCAATTAAAGACATAATTTAAGGGTCCATTTAATTTATAATCATTGACAATAATAATAATGATAAACCATTCTTATATAGCGCATACCACCGTGAAGTCCTTATGCCCTGTAAGTATTTTTCCTACAAGGTGTGGAGCTACATGTACGAGTTGAAGTATGAGACCTATTCCTTCGCAAACCCCTTAACCCCTTCTCTTAATGATAGGAGTGCACTGGTATCTTTAAAGTGCATTACACATCACACAGGACCTACAGCTTTACGTCCCATCCCTAGGACGCAGAAACAATGGTTAAGTGTCCTGCTTAAGGACACGTGTCATGACTGGGACTCTAACCCACACTCTGCTGATCAGAACCACCACCCTTATCCGTTCAACCACAACGTGCCATTCCCTTTTTTTTCTTTTTCTTTTTTTCTTTCTTTTTTTTGTTGGGGGGGGGGGGCATTCTCACTTGGAAGGAAAGAGGTGGGGGGCAAAGGTTCTGAGTGGGGGCCCCCAACTCCCCCTACCCCTCTGGTTACACCAACCGTTGGGGGTAGGAGGCCCAAGATGGCTTCACCACGGTGTCTTTCTTTTATACCTTGATCTTGTCCTTCTGAAATGTCCTGCAGTGGTATATCTCCCCATGGTATCATGACAAATATTCCAATAGTAGCAATGACATATCCCAACATGAAGATTGCTCTCTCACTCATTAACCTGGAGAAAAAAAAGTTTAAGGTATATCAGTTTTGATTGGTGTTTGTCATTGTAATGCTACTTTGAGCATATACAATTTTGAAAGAAACATATTGAATAAGGTAGGCCTACTATTTTAAAAGAATACAGATAGTTGTATTCCATTGGCAACTGAAACTATAAAATCACAAAACAACTCATATAAGAACATACACAGTGGCCTATAAAAGTTAACCACCTAATTTGCCATCATGAAGATGCCTCGCTTGCTCATTAACTTAGAAAATATTAAGTTATAGGTTATCAGTCATTGATCGGGTTTTTATGTTCTTATGTTTATGAACCTAGAAAATATTAAGTTAAAGTTACAGTCATTGATTGTTTTGTTTTTTCCAATGTAATCCAAACTGTACGTAAATATAATTAAGATACTGAATTCATGTGCATCAATTTTAAAAGAAACATATTGAATAAGATACAAGTTGTAGGCCTTCATTTTGTGGGAGATGGGGGCAAGTGTCATGACTGGGATGCGAACTCATACCCTGATGACTAAATCACCAGAGCTTGAGTCCAGTGCACTAAAACGCTAGGCACTGAATTAGATTATTATATTAATTTTATTATTGTTAGATTATAATAAAAGTTAAACTACTAAATATACAGAAAATACAGTAAATCGTACAATTAAACAGTTACATACAATTGTGAACTTAAAAAGTTATCACATTTCAAAAGTTTTATAACTACAAACTATGTCCCTTTCCAGCGGGGAGAAAATTGTTAATTACCGACTGATTACAGAATTAAGCAGATAGATTGAGTTAGGAACAAATGATGTTAACAAAGAAGTGAGTTTTTTTGTGGTTGGCAGGGTCTCATACCAGAGCATTTAAAAACAAGTAATTAAACAACGTGCTGGTCAGGTCCTTTATTTTAGAATTTAACCTGGCATAATGGAATTTAATTAAGCAATATTAAGCAACAGAGTCCAGCATGCTCCTGAAGACAATCAGAGAAAGAGATTTTCACATGGTGTTATCGCGAACCTGTCTTAGTAATACTCCAACCATGCAAAGTTTCAAATCCTACTAAGAAAGCATTTGGCTTTTAAATATGCATTCATTCATTTGTACAAGATTTATTTCCATAGCACAGAAAGACAAACATACTGAGGTGCATGCTTGAAATACACAATTGTATGAACTAACAAAAGAGGCATACAAAAAAGGGCAAAAAAACAAACAAGAACTTGAAGAAGAAACTGATGTGTGGGAAAATCCCCCCAAAAAGGAGCATGAGGAGGGAAGCCTTAGCCTACCGGACAGAAAGAAAGACAAACAAGCAGACAAGAAAACATACAAAAAGGAGCACAAAAAAAATAAACGATTGTGTAGATTAGGGGTTGGTAAAAAGAGGGAAAAAAACAAGAAAGAAAATATTTTAGTGAGAATAAATGAAATAATGTACTTCTTTCGAACCCTATAACCAAGGACGTCAAGTTTTAAACCTATGATAGGAATGACTCACTTTTTCAATGGTTTAAGAAGGAGGACAACGACGATGAACTGACATGCGACTGAGGCGAGTAAGATGCCTTGATATAAGATGGCGTCTTCTTGGTTCAGACCGTACATGTCCATTACCAGAGCAGTTCCAACACTAAAGAAAACAATTTAAATGAAAATAAAAAAAAAAACATGAGTGTTCATTAAAATAGGTACTCCAAAAATAAATCCTCAGAAGGAGAACAGACTTAATAAACAAGCTTTTAATAACTGAGTAGGTTTACATACACATACATAATTTTATAATATATCGCTTGTTCACAGATGTAAACAATGTACAAAACAGTTACATGTACAAATACAAAGGCAATGGAACAGAATATAACAAAACATTTGATTATGCAAAAAGATGAGATTTTTAACAATTTCATGAAGATGATGGGAGATGGTGCCTCCCTAATGGGGTGGTAAGGAAGAGGGAAAAACATTCCACACTCATGGCCCTGCAACAGAGAAGGAATTTTTACCAAAAGTGGTGTGATCAGTATGGGATCTGGAGGCACGATCATGAATATTTCAATGCAATCAGACAGATTTTGAGAAGCCAAATAAGATAGATAGATAATACATTTATTTCAATGTTGCAGTGATTAAATACATGAAAATAAAGGTACATGAAAACAAATATATAAGGCGTACAAGGAAAGTAGTATTAACACCAACAAATTTACACAGGGGCCTGATAAATTATCACAAAACAGGACAACATTTAGGCCTGGGTTAAAGGAAGAGCTTTTGTAGATCATGGGTTGGTAAACCTGTAACCAATGTTCATTCATTCATTCATTAATGGTTTATTCATCAAAAAACAAAATTCCCACGGCGACCAGAGGTCCAATTACAGGAAAATATACAGAGATTAAAAATTAGAAAAAGTTACACTATGTAGCCGGTTTGGGAAAGCCCAAATACGTTTTTCATTACACATTTAGTGTCAATATCATTACAGACCAATCACCGTCACCACCCTCCAAATACGAATGACTATGAAACCTGATTAAACAGTGTATACACAAATAAATGAATGGTCTCTCATGAGTTTATTCCAATGAAATCATTTCAAGAAATAATAATAATAATATATTTTTTTTTTAGAGGATTGACTTTGTACTTACGTATCCAGTGCACTGAATATGAATGATGTGACACAGAACAGGATATTAATGACGATGACAGCGACAATGTCAAGTTTGGCGCCACTGTCATCCTCGAAGTATGAAGAGCCACTGCTATCACTGGATGTGCTGCCTCGTTTCTCACCTGCAATGACATAATCATGAGATTGGGTCAAATTAACACTAGCTTAAGGAGCTTTTTTAAAAGTCTGAATGGTAGAAGCGTTCTGATTCAACCTCGCTCCAAGGGGTGATCGATCTCACCGTACCATTTTTTCCCAGTATGCCTTGCTCGATCATAACCCCTGGAATTGGCAAAATTTAAATGTCCTATATGCTAGCACATTTAAATGAGCCATAAATGAGCGTACATATTCATTATTCAATCTAAAAAAGGCGTGATCAACACAAAACAAATTTAAAACTACGCGCGCACGCACTTGACATCTAATGCATAACCAATTTCCTGAGCCAATCAGCGTTGTTTCCCAGTTCATGCCTCCCAGGGGTTAGTGGATTGGATGGGATGAATGTTCAAGTGAGTGTTCATTGCTTGTTCTGCTCATGAAGCTTTCTGAAGGACCACCGGAACATTCTATAAAAACGTTCAAAATACTAATGTTTTGAGGTTGAACAAAGAAAAATTGGCTACAGCGGGATTTGAACTAACGACCTCTGGATTAATATGTCAGCGCTCCACCAAATGAGCTATCTATTTTTATAACACCCCTTGCAAGTATTCTGCCTGCTCATTGGTTTAGAGCGCGTCACATGACATGTCTTAGTTTTGCTAGACGACGGCCGTGTGATAGTGCGTCGGTTTGCCATGCGCTAGTCCAAAGACTAGCACACGGCGTGCAGTACCCAGACGTCCGTTGCGTGTACGAGGATGATAAATTAATAGTCTGTAACCATTTCGGATTGCACGACACTACATGCAGCACAGTAAAAGTGTTTGCAATCTGTATTCGCGTCGTCCGTGGATTGTAGCATTCAGGTCTGTAACTTAATAATAAAAGTACAGTATTTAGAAATGTTTGGGGTGTTATTAAACAAATATTGACTGCTTTTACTCGTGCAATGGTTAAAAACTATGACTCCCTCGGTGATCCCCGTAGCGTTCTATTTTCCCCTCGGGAAAATAGAACGCTCCGGGGGATCACCTCGGGGGTCATAGTTTTAACCATAGCACTCAAAGCAGTCAATATTTGTATACTATGTTGGTGGTCTCCCTACTTTGTCATTATCTTTGTTTGGGTGTGCCATCAGTCAAATAAAGCCACAATGGTTATAGCATGTTTTCTTTGCTTTACATTGGCTATGGTTTTTTGGTATTTTTTTTTGTTTTTTTAGAGTTGTTACGTAACACAGAGCCTACAGCCAAATATGCTTAAAGGCAGTGGACACTATTGGTAATTATTCAAAATAATGATTAGCATAAAACTTACTTGGTAACAAGTAATGGGGAGAGGTTGATAGTATAAAACATTGTGAGAAATGGCTCCCTCTGAATTGACGTAGTTTTCGAGATAGAAGTAATTTTCCACGAATTTGATTTCGAGACCTCAGATTTAGAATTTGAGGTCTCAAAATTATCTCGCAACTTCAATGACCAATTGAGCTCAAATTTTCACAGGTTTGTTTTTGTATGCATATGTTGAGATACACCAAGTGAGAAGACTGGTCTTTGAAAACTACCAATAGTGTTCAGTGTCTCTAACTTAAGACAGGGATTGAGAATCAGAGAAAGTAACTTACCATCAGTATTGTGGTTATCATCTTTCATTCCATCCACACCCTTCTCAATCTTAGCTCCATCCTTTCCATTCTCCAAGACGTCGGCTGCTACACTGCCTTTCCTTAACTTCTCTTGTTCCTTTAGCATCCTATCAGCTACAGGTGCATCCTTAATGTAAGAACAATAACTAGCTATTGAATGTTTTGACATCACATAAACTAGGTGTTCAGTTTTTGTAAACAGCAGGTAAATATTAAAAAATAAAGCAAAATATACAAATATGCACATACAAAAAAACAAATTAAATTATATTAAATTAAATTAAAAGAAGTAAAAATCTCATTAGTACAAATCTTTAAATTCTTCAAGAACCTCTTGTTTTGAATAATTGTATGACACAATGATTTTGCTGCATGAAACATACATCAGTGCAAGGGTAATAATAAACGAACAGTTGTGTTGTCTATATTGGGTTTTTTCCCCCTTTAAAATGATAAGCTCAACCCGGATTTTAACCCTTGTTTTTCAACAACAGAACATGAGAATGCCTAAGAATGCCAGCCTCTGATACTTTATATTATATTTCAGGTCTATTTATTATCAACACATTCAATTGAAACAGGTGGCCAAATTGCTTCAATGTACAAAGTTAAAATATCAAACATTGCATTAAAATACTAAAATTACAAAAATACAACAAACAACAGAGACAAGTGGCTTTAGAAATATACACTAAATTGAAAAGAATTCAATTTTTTGACTAGAAAAATACAAACAAGGAGCGAGCAAGAAGGTTATTGTTGAAAACCACAACCAGGCCCAACTTTCTCATTCGTGAGTTTTGATAGAGCAGGTGTTGTGGAATATTTGTATCTGTCTGTCAAAAGGGAGCAATTTACACTTGGGTGTACAGATTATTATTTTTTTAAGTCAAAAAAGAAACATTCCACCTTGTTTTCCTCAAAATTGTTCAAAAGGACCCCTTGTCGAACATCACACAAAACAAAAGCTCAACACTTGCTCTAAACAATCGAATGAGGGCGGTATATTTGTGGTTTGTGGTTTTTAAGTTATGACTGTTTGTAAAAGTCCAATTTGACATGTTTTTGATGGTCCCTAGCGACTGCCTTGTGCACCAAAGAGTAACGGAAGCTTGTGCATTGGACCTGGGAACTCTTGCACTGTTCATTTATAATGAACACAGACAGACCAGACTGACTTACGTAGAATTTGATGGCAATCAGAGCAATGTTGACAATTCCAATAACTGCACTGAATAGGACTGGCACGGAGTACATATTAAGAAAGGACCAGCCGGGATAACCAATGGTGGCAAACGCTGTCTGCAACACTGAGAAAAGAATTTATAATAATTTAATTTATTTATTTATTTCGTATTTACCCTGAGGAGACCCCTTAACAAAACAGTTTTTCAGAGGTGCCAAGCAGCTACAAACAAACAGTAGAATTTAACAATTTAATGACTAGGAACATTAAAAAGAATAATGTAAAAAGATAATAACAGTCAAGTTAAGGTAGAGGACAAATATATAGAGTGAAAACAACAACACAAACTAAATTTCACAAATATGTCTGATAAAGACTTAAATAACTTAAGTAAATAGAATATTGTGTTATTTACTTGAAACCCAGTGACCAACAGTTATTCCTCAAATTTATATTATGTAAGCATTGGTATATGGGGACTCCTTGGTTAAGGGGGCAGAGTGGTTTATTTGCCTCAAAATATCACTCAGATAAAAAAAGTACAAATTTCTAATACTGAGTATTACATTTCTCTGGCCAGTTTGTTTTCTTTTGCTTGTGTCCAAATTGTCACCACTATTTTGCCAGATTTTGGCAGCCTCCAGGCAATCTTTGGAGATTTAATTTTGTCAACATCAAATATTGATTTCTGATAAATGACAGCACTTCAGACAAAACAATGTTACATGATGTTCACTACCATTACCATCTAAACAAACAAGGATACAAAATCTGCACATTTTGGGGGGGCTCATTACCAGTTTATAACCTTGGCTTAAAGGGTGAAACAATTGTCTCAATGCAGATAACTTACATGGTCCAGCAATATAGCCAATGGAGATGCATGCACTCATAAGAGCTACAGCGTCCGTGCGTTCACGGACTGTAGTTGCTGAAGCCACATAGGTACGACCAAGAGCAACATCCCCTGTAAAAAAAAAAAAAAAAAAGTTGTAATAGTCAGTCGTACTAGTATTATAAACAACTATTTATAGTTGTTATGACAATCGATATTCAATTCTACAGGTGAAACTGCAACGAGTTCAGTGTAATTTTCCCTTATAAAAAAAATTTCACATTTTATATGGCCCCCTAATTATTATGTACACATTCTCTGATAGATTTCATTAGGCTGACAGTATAGTTTAGCAAGTTTTAGGCTACATTATGCTGTTTGCACATATTTATGTTCTAACATCCCTGTTTATAACCCTAACCATAACCCTCACTCTCACCCTAACCCTAACCCTAGTGTACTGTGTTTTTGGCGTGTCATGGCCGAGCGGTTAAGAGCTCTGGATTCAATCTCTGGTGTTTCACCAGCAGGGTGTTGGTTTGAATCTCGGTCGTGACACTTGCTACATAGAATTGGGGAGGTAGTGCTTTCTGCTCTACCAGCCAGGCTTCGGACTGATGATACCCAAGCTTACATACATATGGACTGTAAAGGGGGTAACCCTGTTTCAGCCCTAGGAGTAGGTGGCAACAGACTCTGGATCAAAATAATTTTAGCCAACACCTCAGACATGGGATTGTCCTAAAACAGATTGTCAGGACTTAGAGCAGTCACTGTTATACCATGGAGGAATAAGTACCCTGTGTTTGTAAATCATATCGACTCCCATGTATACCCTCCAAGCCTTGATTTTATAATTACATTGGTTCGAGTGGAAGCAAAACCAACTTGATTCACCATGATAAAAGCTGCTTTCAATATTCTATCGATATGTTAAACATAAGACTCACCAGCCCCAAGACCGATAAAGAAACGTCCAGCCAACACGACCCATCGGCCGTTAGTCGGGACAAAGTCTGCCAGAAAGTAGACCATGTTACCGATGAAAGTCAGCCCTGCGGAGTAGATCAGCGCCATCTTGACTGACTTGAAGTAGTCTGCCCACCAGCCGAAGACCAGTGAGCCGATGCACTGGGCCAGGCCGAATGAAGCCACTGTGAATCCAAGGAAGTTAGTCGTGCTTGTTGAGTCTACCTTGAATAGGGAAAGGGCAAGACAGGTTGATTAGGTACACAATCAATCAATCAAGAAATCATCAGGGAAAACATATTATTTCAATCTGAAAACATTAACCAGACTGAAAAGCAAGAGTCGCATCCCCTGAATGTGATTCCTCTACTAACAATTCCCAGGGTATATCGTAAACTTGGGTGTGATCCCTGATTATACAGCAGTTTAAAGCAATACAACAGGTATTGCTTCTGACTGGGGTAACCTGCATAAAGATATTGCCAAAATAAGTAGACTGCTAACACTAGGGCTAAATAGCTTTGGTTACTCCAAAGGTCACAGGTTCAGTTCCCTCCCAGTAAATATTTTTTGGTTCAATTAAAAACCATTTGTAAAAAAAAAAAAATGAAAAATATCTTGTTCTTTTAAATTTAAAAAATTCTCAACAGGGTGAAAGTTATCAATGAAAATCAATATTTACTTTTAGTAAAGGCATTTTAAATGGGGAGGATTTGAAATGATAAGATACATGTTTGAGATTAAAACTAAATTCATTTCTGAGCTCTTCTGTGTTTAAGAATTAAACATAACTTACTTCTTGTAAATATGGCCAGACAGAGGGCAGGATCAGCGAAAAACCTGTTGGTTTAAACAAAATACAACTGTAATTAATTCCCTGTAGAGGGAACATGAGTAAAAACAGGAAACAAGTTTTTCTAAAAGAAATACAATTTAAAAAATTCAAGCTTTCATGGGAGTGAGACTAAGAGCAGTCATGGATTGCAATTTAATTCAATTCAATGTTATCATTTATTTCCATACTCAACATTACATAACATAAATGCAAAAAGCCAAATATTGTGCAGGCACGATCCTATAAAACCAAGGCTTGTAGTGGATCAAATAATTGAAATTTAAAAACTCACCAGTTCCTGAGAGGAAGACGCAAAGATACACAATGTAAATAGAGACCCATCTTGAATCATACTCATCAGACGTCTCACCGGTTTCCTTCAATGTAACTTCTCTGAAAAAGTCAAGATATTACAGTTTTATGAATATGTAATAGATGTGTGTTTTCACGAATATTGGGCAATAATAAAGTTGCGGTACCCGCTGCCAAAACATAGGATTCGAACTGCCTCTAGCTACCGGGCAACCTCAGTAGTTGGTAAGACACTGCTCTAAAGTTGCAAGGGTCGTGGGTTCGACTCCCACCCAAGGAACATGCCTTTGACATTTTTGGGGTCGTGGGTCGTGGGTTCGAATCCCACCCAAGGGACATGCCTTTGACATTTTTGGGGTCGTGGGTCGTGGGTTCGAATCCCACCCAAGGAACATGCTTTTGACATTTTTGGGGTCGTGGGTCGTGGGTTCGAATCCCACCCAAGGAACATGCCTTTGACATTTTTGGGGTCGTGGGTTCGAATCCCACCCAAGGAACATGCCTTTGACATTTTTGGGGTCGTGGGTTCGAATCCCACCCAAGGAACATGCCTTTGACATTTTTGGGGTCGTGGGTTGTGGGTTCGAATCCCACCCGAGTAACATACCTGTAATATTTTTTCCACAGGACTCGGAAAAAGTACTGAGAATACAGTGCTAACACATATCAGTGTATGGGTAAACACCAAAATTAAAACAACAAAGTAAAAAAAAAAAACTTATGACAGCAGTAACAAGTTCAATATTTTGATTCTATTTTACTATTTCTCTTTCTGAATCTTTTCTTGTGAACAAAAGTCTGGCCCAAAGAAAAGTATGAGCAACAAGAACTAGTAGTCTTGCCCAACAAATGTGAGCCCTGGCATTACAGTCTTCAATATTTTGTCATTTACAATTCAGAGATGTTTTGAGGTGCATCAATTGAAATAGACCTTTTAAATGAATAACTCTGCTGTATGGATAAAAACAAAAATACTTACTTGTTCAACTTTCGTCTTTGTCTGAAAAATAAAAAGGATTACAGATGTTAATGGTTTATTAGTGATTAAGGTATCTCTGCTTACTTTTCTAAAATGAAAAAGGAAACAGCTATATTTAAAACTTCTTTCATTTACCAAAACTAAAGTGAGAAAGATTAGTTGAAAAAAAGTTGATTCTGCTAGGGTTGAATTTTGAGGTCGTTATTGCTTTCCATTTTTTTTTTAAATAGGACAAGTCAATTGATCAATTTGAGTAAGGAGGGGTAGGGGATGGGGTCTGGGCCCAATTTCATAAAGCCTGAGAAACTTGCTAAGCACATAAAAGTATTGCTTAACAGAAACAGGACAGTTCTTTTCAGAACTGAGAAGTCTCCCGAACCTCCGATTATCTACTCCACGGCAGTAGAATAAAGCAAGACAGTTCCCTAAGAACAACTCTACCTGGCAAGTAGATACACACATGGTGGTACCGCAAACCAAATATACATTGATACCTCACCATGCAATGCCTCAAATCCTATATTAACAGAAACAGTTTCCCAGCCAAAATTACATAAAGTTTAAAATTAATGTGACTGGTGCTCCACTCAACTCTTAGTAAAGAAATTTGTCTAGCAGTATTTTCTGCTTTACAGCTTTCTGAAATTGGGCCCTGGCTAATGGGTTGGGGTTATACCATGCCTGAGATGTGGCAGAGGGTGCCCCCCAAGTGTTCCCATACTTTCACATACTTCATTTCCTCTCATGCAAAAGCCCCCCCCCCACTCCTCTAAGATCCTCTAAAGAATCACCAATTTGCCCAGGACACAAGGAGGTTGGGTACACCATGCCAACATATCGAGCACCAAATGAATGGGGCAGACCAGGAGGGGAAAAGTGGATGTGTGTGTTTTCAGGTGGGCTGTTTTTGTTTGTTATGGGCCCATTTTTTTAGGGGCTGAATATTAGAATAGTGTGTGGATCAGGGATTGATTAGGATTTGTGTCTGGGATGGGGTTTGGAGTACATTGTGTAAGGGTTCAGGATCAATCAATCAATCAATCAGAAAACTTTTATAAAGCTTCAAAATCCAAGGCCAGCTCAAGACAGTTACATAAAATTAGTTACAATATATACTTGTTACAAAAAAAGTTACATTTGAGGAGTTTCTTCAACAAATAAGTCTTGATAAGTTCTTCAACAAATAAGTTTTGCCTCTAGCTACCGGGTAATCTCGGTAGTTTAGTTGGTAAGACACTGCTCTAGAATTGCAAGGGTCGTGGGTTCGAATCCCACCCGAGTAATATGCCTGTGATATTTTTTTACAGGACTCGGAAAAGTACCCAGTATACAATACTTACACACATTGGTGTACATGTGTGATTGGGTAAAAACCAAAAGTTAATAAGTCTGGAGTAGTCTGAGCATCCTTGATGCGACTTGGAAAAGTGTTCTACTCTTTTGGACCATAGTAGGAGAGTGTGCATTCTGCAAATGACAAGGCTATATGGGTTAAGGATATAGGGTACTCACTTTCTGGTGAGTTTCTTGCCTGATTCTGCATCAATGTCTGCAATTGGTTCTATGTCAGCTGGGGGTGAAGTGTACCCAGGACCTGTATGTGGATCATAATATTCTGCTGCTAAGGTCATATCAGCACCAATCTGCAAGAATATCATTAATATCAAGTAAGAAAACTGCTTTAACACAACAGGTGTGTTGGTATAATCCCTATATGGGGGAGTGCAGGATTATGAAGGGACCGTATAGAAGATCAACAAACAAGACTAGTGAGTAGGGATAAATAATTATAAAAATATGAATATAGGTCAGTAGAGAGAGGGGGAGTTAAGATAGGTGGAGCTTATTTGGGTCGGAGGTATGAAAGGGACGGTATGTATAGACAAATGGTAAGAAAATTGTATGTTCTTTTGCACCGATGTTCAATAAGTCTAACAAAGAGATTCAAGGATCTACACTTTACAGGCTACATTACAGGGCTTGAATTAAGATGAAAATCCACATACTCCTGATGGGGCTTGTAAATTGTAAGTTGTAGCTCAACACTATTAATTTTTTTACAAAATCAGAACAAACAAAAATGAGAAAAAGACCACACTGTACCTCCGTGGTACAACATAGCTGAACTGTTTTGGTTTGAACAAGCAGTAAAGTGTTGTCTACGTATAATTTCAATACCCAACAGGCTAGATAGCCTATCAGACGAATGAGCTCCATGCTGCAGCACGCACACAGGACTATCTCCATACTTCATTTCCCTTATTTAGGTCAAATTATATCCTTACCTGTCTAGAAAGGTCGACCGAATATATACTGAGAGAAACAGGTACTTTAAACTCGAACAAAGTGTCCCCATCTTGTAAAAATGAGTCGTTTTTGAACGGAGGTCTTATTTAGCAATGCTACGGGTAGTCGGGTTGGCTCGTGGTTTCTGTCCCTGCCTTTCACTCTGTGAGACCCCGGTTCGATACCCAGACCATAAGCCTTGCATTGCATTCGGGTTGGGCGTTTCTAAAACTGGAATTTCTTCATTGTCTTCTTTACAAAAAGGTGGTTTGATGTTTCCCTTGGGATGCTTTTCCAACTATACATGCCTATTATTTTCAGTGTCAGATGCTTGCTGAACGCCAATTTAGTTCTTTCAGGAAAGAGAGCGCGAGGGTTCGTGAAATTTAGTTTACAAAAAACCTGGGAGTGACAGTGCGATCAAAACCTGGTCAAGTAAACGCCTCTCTACCATTGGTAGTACCAAGACCAAAGGAGCCAATCTCGACTACATCATTTGATTCCCTAGTTTCCAAAAAGGAAATATATCTTCTCTAATGTTTGCATTGAACCCATCGCTTATTACCGTACAGTTGGTGAAAAAAACGGGTGAATTTCACAAGAAACCTAATTAATTGGACTTACTTTCTCTGCCATGCGATCCAGCACGCTAGGTGCACGCGACCGTCTACTGTCCGAGCGTAGCCTGTTGACTGCCAAGTGGGACTCAGTCCTCGGCCGGGCCGGGGAGTCTGTGGACGGCGTGTTGGCACTCATCTTGAAACCCTATAAATTAACTGTTAAAACAAGCAATTGAAATCATAAAATTATGCACTAGTGGTGCATGGGTGGTGGTTTCGAATCCCACGTGAGTGATTTCCCGTTGTGTTTTTCTCAGAACTCGAGTAAAGCAGTGAGTAAAGTGCCTCATCGGTGTAAGGGTACAACCCAGTTATAAAATGAAATCAATAATCAGTAGTACACGTTTGGTGTATTACTCAAAACAAGTATTAACTTAAAAAATGACTTGGTAACGAGCATTGGAGAGCTGGGCCCAATTTCATAGAGCTGCTTAAGCAAAAAGTTTTGCTTAAGCAAAAAATTCATTGCTTAGTAAAATCAGATTACCGGCCAAGACTCCACTCAGTTGCAATGCTAAGTAAACAACAGCTTAATACTAGTTATAAGCAATGTATATGGCAGGAAATTTTGGCCAGTAACATGTGTAAAATAAGCGAGCTATTTTCGTGCTTAATCAAATATTTTGCTTAAGCAGCTCTATGAAATTGGCCCCTGCGGTGATAGTATAACATATTGTGAGAAACGACTCCCTCTGAAGTAACGTAGTTTTTGAGAAAGGGGTAACTTCTCACTAAAATATTAAAAGACTTCTAGCTAGAAGCCTTTTATTCCTATCTGAAAGCACACAAATTCGTCCAACAAGGGTGTTTTTTCTTTCATCATTTTTTCACAACTTCGATGACCAATTGAGTTCAAATTTTCACAGGTTTGTTATTTTGTGGTTATGATGGGATACACAAAGTGAAACACTGGTCTTTGACAATTACCAAACATGTACAGCACCTTTAAAAGAGTAGTTTGTTTAATATTATTAATGCAAATCAAATTGTTGATTTGTTCTTTCTTTCTTTCTTTCTGTCTGTCTGTCTGCACACAAGTTATACTTGTATATTTTACACGAAATCTTGCCCTGTTTTTGTACCTTATTTTGGATACGCATCATTTTTCGTGACTAGGCAAATTATTCTTGTCAGTAGGCCCACCTCTTAAATTAAGACAATGGCTTGAGGTTTTCCCACTTAAGTAAAATGGCTGGCTATTGTCTAAGGTTCCGACTCTATAAAATTATCCAGTACTTAAAACCAAGAAGGAAGGAATATTACTTCCTCCATGTTGAAACTAACTAGCTTACCTTTATTAAAATACTGCAATTATCCTTATCACTTTACAGCCAGAAAGTTTTCTTTACAATCAAATCCCCAACACCATAAATCCAACCGTGTCCAAACTTCTGAAGAGGTGTTATTGTTCTCATCAACTAGCTACCGTCAATTCTGGCTCGATTATGACGTTGATGTATACTTGTAGTTATGAGTAGATGTTTTAAAAGGCGGTTCTTTTATGATCCTGTTCCTAAGATAAGGAATTGGACTTTGATGTTTCTGCCGAGATTAGAGAAAGACGAATCGTGTCGGAGCATGAACTCAGTCAGTAGAAGCACGGGCAAAATATGAACAGATCCCCCTCAAAGGTTTGGACTGATCCCGCACCCCAAATTTTCATTTTTCTGGGATTAATTTATACACGAATTTTAAACAAAGCTATCAAATAATACAGAAGAATAAGAAATACAGGTGTGGGATGCCTGGTTGTTTTGCAGCCTTCATTCTGTATTTTTGTCTTCTAATTTTGCTTCTTTTGTACTGTTTTCTTTGTCTTTTCGGATCGTTGAACTTTGCTCATACTTGGCGATACATTTTTTAAGCGATCGGCTACCTGTTTTTAGGAGTGATGCACCTTCATTTGTTAACGGGGAGGGGGGGGGGACACCAACAATAATTTGTTAATTAAATACAATTAATTTAAAGTGCCTGAAAAAGGTTGTTAAAAAGTTTTTGTTTTTAAGTTTTCCAGAATACATCACAAAACAGTTGTTTTGTATGTTTCTCATATCGAATAGGTCGTCTACAGAGCCCAGTTCGTTGAAACGCATTTAATTATTTCATGAGAGCCTTGGCATCATTTCAGACGAAATTAATTGATAATTTTGTCATAATTAAATTTGTGTATACCAATAATTATTAACCCCAGACAGTCCCTTTAAAGAAAGGCGCACCATAATCAGCAAGCCTTCACCATGGCCACACATAATGTGGAACCCTCAAAATCTTGATCCAACTTCAAACATTTGGCAATTTTAGTCAGAAATTTATCAATTAATTACGTAATTCGCGTTTGTTTTTAGAGAAGATTATTTCTAAAGATAGCACAGTGTTTCGCTGACACAGTCAACTCTATGGCTGGATCGTGAAGGGGTTATGGGGGCACTGGCCGATGGTTAACATTGTCAAACCGCGTATACCACCTTGGCACACTCGTCCTGTCAGTCTTGTTTAATAATGTACCAAGTGAAATAATCTGTAAGAGAAAAACGTGTTTTTTTTAAGGTTTTTTTTTAGTCGAGTCATTCATAATGACTGCCCTGACTTTAGACCACTCATTGACCCTTGAAGTTGACCATCAAGTGGCTTGAAGCCACTTTATTTTAATGTTTACCTTGGTCCAGATGTCTAACGAAAGAAGGGTCGAGGTTTGCGGTAGCACCACCAGTAAAAGTATACTTTGGGTAGTGTTGGTATTGAAAGTTCGGTGGTTGACAACTCAACGTTTCGATCAGTATGCTCTGATCGTCTTCATGAAGGCAAGGGAAACCAGGGAAACGGACTTTTTTTGGTAACTTTAAAATAATTGTGGGTGGAACGAACAAAGAGAGGGACTTGAACCTGGTGATTCAAATTAGCATGCTGACGCTCTACCAATTGAGATACAGCCTTTTTTCTGTCTATAGCGGTAGGGTGACCGCAAGGGCTATATCACACGAGGCAGTTTACGGGTAACCAGCTCCAGGCAATCTCGATGGCCAAAGAATGACGAGAATCTAACTCATGAAGAATCTAACCCTATACACAGTCCAAAATAAGATGGTTTGTAACACATACACAAAACTTTGTCTACAGAAATGAGGAAAATGACAGATGTTGTGTCCCCTGCTCTATGGTTTTGTTCGAAAGTCTTTTCGTGAGTTTTCACATTTTGTTTTCTTAGGGATCGCAAGACAATGTTTGAAACTCATGTGCCATCAATGTATTCAGCATGAACTCGTGAATTACGCAAGAGATCTGCTTTTGAGCCCACTTACAAAATCACATTTGAGATTCGCAGGTAAAATCGACGTACATGTGTATACGTGCTAAGCCAATACCTGTCCAAGGACAAGGGACCAGTCTAGCCTCTAAGTTGCTTGGTGCTCGCGCGAGAGGTCCATAATCATATCACGCCAACTATCAAAACAAGCCGGTTATTATAGCAGTGCGTCCTCACAGAAAAAAAATACACGAGATTGGGACTTGAGTCAAGTCTAGGCCCTTACGGATGTCACGGGGGAAGAAATGGTTGTACATAACCTGTGGCAGCACTTTTAAGATTATGGTTGATAAAAACAAACACACATAGACTTATCAGGGATTACTTCCCCTTATCAAAACGACCTCTTTATAGTATTACCGCTTGCAATTGCGAACTCTTACCTACATATATATAATACGCAACCTGCGAACCTGCTAAGCACAGGATAATCATGTTTAGAAAAAAGGTTACACTAAGCCAACATTCCATAAAGTTACCATTGCTGTGACTGGTAAATTTTTTGTTTAGCAAAAAAAACTTGTTATCTTCTGCTTATAAACAGCTTTTATGAAATTGAAGCTTACATTGTAAGGACTTTTGTGGTCAAGAGCCTGGCAGCAGAGGGCGCACTAACCAATGAGGGTTCACCACATTAAATAAACATTCCTATAGAAACCAATGCTGAATGCTAAATATAAGAAATGCTCAAACAATACTTTAATATCTCTGCAAACCAATCCAATACATTTTCCGACAACTCACTTCAGTTTTCTTTAAAGGCAGTGGACACTTATTTTGGTAATTACTCAAAATAGTTATCAGCATAAAACCTTATTTTTGGTAACGAGTAATGGGGAGAGGTCAATAGTATAACGGCTCCCCTCTGAAGTAATGTAGTTTTCGAGAAAGAAGTAATTTTCCCCGAATTTGATTTCGATACCTCAGATTTAGAATTTGAAGTCTCGAAATCAAGCATCTAAAAGCACACAACTTCGTGTGACCAGGGTGTTTTTTCTTGCATTATTATCTCCCAACTTCGACGACCGATTGAACTCAAATTTTCACAGGTTTGTTATTATATGCATATGTTTAGATAAAACAACTGTGAAGGCTAGTCTTTGACAATAACCAGTAGTGTCCAGTGTCTTTAATTGACTGGTCAGCCGTTTGGATTGATGGAATGCTAACCCCAAGAAGTAACACCCCCGAAAATAGACTTGGTCCCTAACTGACTAGCTGCAATTTTGCATGAAGTATCCCTCCATATTGAAAACCAAATAAGACCACCTTTAAAGCTTAACCTTATCAAGTTTCCTAACAAGTTAAAGCACATAACTCCGAGACTGTGAAAACTTGTCATACACAATCTATCTGTTTCATGAACCCCCAATAATTACTAAAATGCGATAAAAAGGGTGTGGGGTTACTTTGATAATCAGTTTGTACGGCACACGAATGTTGACCTATTTTTTATTGTATTCCATCCATAAACTCAAAACACGTGTCCGATTGGCGGCTACGGTTAATTAAAGGCAGTGGACACTATTGGTAATTACTCAAAATAATTATTAGCATAACACCTTACTTGGTTACGAGTAATGGGGAGAGTTTGACAGTATAAATCATTGTGAGAAACGGCTCCCTCTGAAGTGACATAGTTTTCGAGAAAGAAGTAATTTTCCACAAATTTGATTTCGAGACCTCAAGTTAAGGATTTGAGGTCTCGAAATCAACCATCTAAAAGCACACAACTTCGTTGTTTTTTTGTTTCTTTCATTATTATCACGCAACTTCGACGACCAATATTGAGCTAAAAAATTTCACAGGTTTGATATTTTATGCATGTTGAGATACACCAAGCGAGAAGACTGGTCTTTGACAATTACCAATAGTGACCAATGTCTTAAGGCTACGACTGTTACTAAGATTGGAAGGACATGGAATTTGCTCCTCAGTTTAAAGACACTGGACACTATTGGTAATTGTCAAAGACCAGTCTCCTCACTTGGTGTATCTCAACATATGCATAAAATAACAAACCTGTGAAAATTTGGGCTCAGTTTTATTGGTCGTCGAAGTTGCGAGATAATAACGAAAGAAAAAAAGCACCCTTGTCACACGAAGTTGTGTGCTTATAGATGGTTGATTTCGAGACCTCAAGTTCTAAATCTGGGGTCTCGAAATCAACTACGTGCAAACTTACTTCTTTCTCGACAACTATGTCACTTCAGAGGGAGCTGTTTCTCACAATATTTTATACTGTCAACGTCTCCCCATTACTCGTCACCAAGTAAGGTGTTGTGCTAATAATTATTTTGAGTAATTACCAATAGTGTCCACTGCCTTTAAAAGCCGTATGAGCTTTAAACAAAATATCTATTTTGGATGAAAGCCATAGTAATATATAGGCCTAAGTGCTTTTTGTTTTTATCTATGTTGTATTATTTTTGTTACATACGTCCAGCGAGTGCACAAAACTCCATGCTGCAATACTTACTGTCGCGTTTTGCGATTGATTTGAACTAGTATGTCAAATCGGTCAATAATAACATATGATTGGAAGCTAAATTGTTATAATTTTTGTTCTAAAGGGGCAGTGATATAATAATATTGTCCACTAAGTTAGCAAATTAAACTGGCACATCGGCAACTATACATAAACAATGTAAATAAATTGGTCATGAAATGTCTTTACGCAACCGTCAATATTCGTCACCTCATGTTTGTATGATCAGTATTGTGCTACGCAAAATATAGCGACAAAAAGTGCGCATGTTTCACAAGAGGGCGCAAGATCAAGCACACATAAATCTGCTTCGTCAGGTCCCTAGTGTCCTAATATTTGGTATGTTCCGTGGAGGCTGTTAACAAAGATTATCTGCCGATAAAATAATAATTACAAATGAATATTGTGTGTTTGTGTTTTTGTATTGTTGCTTGGTGCCTTATTGCTGCATAGTTGTTTCCGTCGTCGTCGTCGTCGTTTTTGTTCACTTGTTTTAAGATCTTATGCTAAGATCTTGCTGCTGCTGCTGCTGCTGCTGCTGTTGATGTTCATGGTGTTGCTGCTGCTGATGTTGTTGTTGTTGTTCTTTTTGCTGTGTAACTTTGCCATTTTTTTTCTTTTTTCTTTTTACTAAATGCGTGTTTTGCAGACTGCGTGGGTAAAAGACTGATTTGACACAACTCGACAATTAAAGACAGCTAGATGGAAATAACCCGTTGCGGATTACAAAACTTATTATTTAAAGGCCGTGGACACTATTTATAATTCTCCAAGTCTAGCCTTCACAGTTGGTGTATCTCAACATATACATAAAATAACAAACCTGTGAAAATTTTAGCTCAATTGGTCGTCAAACTTGCGAGATAATAATGAAAGAAAAAACACAATTGTCACACGAAGTTGTGTGCGTTTAGATGGTTGATTTCGAGACCTCAAGGTCTCGAAATCAAATTCGTGGAAAATTACTTCTTTCTCGAAAACTATGGCACTTCAGAGGGAGCCGTTTCTCACAATGTTTTATACCATCAACCTCGCCCCATTACTCGTCACCAAGAAAGGTTTTATGCCAATAATTATTTTAAATAATTACCAATAGTGTCCACTGCCTTTAATATCTACATAATAATAATTGAAAAAATGTTAATTGGTTACCAATTTTAAGGAAGTATTTTACTTTTTTCCCTAACTCGAACAAAGACGCCGATGTTTCGGACATGTTTCGGTTGTGCAGCGTCATTTATTTAGAATCAAACTCCACTATAAAACAAACAAAGGAGATCGTTCATTTGTTTATGACTTGTAAACCACATCCAATGGTCGGGGGGTTACCCTCCCACGTCCCATACGGTTCAATGCGCCGCTTCACTGAAGCATAACAAATACATATGACAAAAGTTTCAAGGGCACAGAGCTGGATGAGTAAGTTCTCCCCCCTATTGCCGCGCACTTCTCGGTCTGTGCAGGAGACAGTGGGTTATCCAGCAGTGACATTTCTGCGGAGTGGAATTTCCCCTTTTCGGATTTCTCATCGTTGAAGAAAACATGGCCGTTACCACACTCAGATGTGTGTATGTGTTTTTCCTAATAACTATTCTGCTGTCGTTGCCAACGCTGCCAGTACAAGCGGGACGAAAATCTCTGCACAAACAGGTAGGTGTATACACCTAAGTACCTAGTTGTTATTTATAGAACATATTTTGGGGTCCTTTGTATTCATCACAATAGATTTTGTACCAACGCATATCTGCGTAGGCGAATACAGTGCATGCTCTGTTTTAGTATGTTGTGCCTAAAGAAAGCAATTCCTAATGGTGCGTCACCATATCACGGGTTTGTACCTCACCGCTTTTCTTTCTTTGCTCAAAGGTTCTTAATAAAGGAGAATGTTTCACTAAGCCAAACCCCACTATTACTACATTAATAAAGAAGAATCTCCAGAAACAAATCTCGAAAGTGACATCAAAGAAACGGACACTAATATTTTACATGGCCCACTTTGTTTGTTATAGTTCTGACTTGTACAGTTCTTTAATATTAATAATTACTTTAGTTTTTCGGCTATTGAAGTTGAGTTTTGGTGAGGTTTTAGGGGGTTTGAGTATGCCTGATTTCCATCTATCCCAGTAAAAAGAAATGCGAAGTTGATAGCGTACTTCATTGAGAATATTTGTGAAACCAATAACACACTTTGGTCTAGTATATTCTCTGTCTTCGGTTGTCAAATCCGATAAGGATACACAAAATACAATAGCCTAAAGAGTAAGGGTTTTTTCTGCAAAGTGTCGCTCCGATAAAATAAAAATAAAAAACTTGATGGCATGATACTTTTAACGTGCGGTTATGTTATTAATGTTAGCCCGATTTCTCACTTGTGGGAAGCCCCTATTTTAAAATACATGAATTTTCCCGCATGCTGTGATGTCGTGGTTTGTGTGTCTCGACCGCGATATAATTGCCGTACGTGGGTTTTGCATAGCGATCTGCCTAACATCTTCAAGATCCGTGCTAGGCCTATACATAACCTTTTACAGCATAGGCCTACACACAATATTATCCAATGTATTTCGATTTGAAAACAAAATCAATGCAATATTACAACAGTAAATAATTCTCCATCAAACACGTGGCACAACCAAACTGTGGATTTAATCGTTTTCTCTAGTCACATTTTAGTGAGAAAAAACATTTGGATAAAAGAAATAAGGAACAGTATTTGTTGGGTCTTCAACATTCGTTTTCAACTTAGACTAATTTCTGGCGTTCGGAACTGTGTAGCGTTACGCGTTAGTACCAGTCATTTTGAGAAGGTTGATCAATAGCTCTTACCCACAGGTACTTGTGTGATCTTTTGTACAGTTATAGACCTCACAAAGTTCAATTTGTTCAACTTCGACCCTCAGAGGAATTCTTCAGAAAAGTGACTATAGAACAAGAATGGCAGAACCCAACAAACTTGATCTGTATAAGGTTCTGTGCAGCGTGCATCGTAAGCACATTGGCCATAATCAAATAGAAGGAGAAATTGCCTCGCCAGATGAAGACATTTTGTAACAATTGCGTTGTGATTTACCGAAACCCAGTTACAGTGATGAATAGAGAGAGGCGGGCTGGTAATGGTCGCTACTTTTCACCCGTGTGTGACAAAACACAAACGGAAACCTTTAGACAAGAAATGTTTACAGTATAGTCAAGATGGAATGAAACATGTTTTCGGAAACATGTTTTCGGGAACATATTCAATCCAAGTAAACTCCTCTTGAGGGATGTATACTAAATGAGTATGTATAGATACCGGATGTGACTTTTCCAAATGAAATAACACTTATTCACCATTGACCATAAATGCATACAGTAGTTGATACACACTATTCAACGTCCTTGCTGCTTTCGTCTACAGTGGTTTCATTCTCAATATCATTTCCTCCAGAGGTTCAAATAAATCCTCAAATCAACCAGGATGCGGTTTTAGTCATTGAGGTCCAACAATGGTGTCGGCAAAAAGGGAAAATACAGAACTGGGAGAGGACATTCATTTCTATCCTCTAAAGTGTTCAAATAAACAAAGTTAAACCAACTTAAGTGGTCCGGGTTTTGCCATTTATTTGTACACGGGCTCGTTAAGTTCCTGTTCTGCATTGTGTTGCCATCGCAGAAGGCGACGGAAAGTTCGGGGGTTCACACAAATGCTAAAAATGCTAGTTTTCCCGGACTTTGAAAATATCTCCGGTGTAAATATTTCTCTGGATGATTGGTTCTGTGGATTAAGTGAGCTTTCACGTTGAAACTAATCACAGGGAGTAGGCCTACGATAGTCACAAAACATTCTGTCTTTAATTGATTTGATAAATTTACTTGGTATAGCATTCAAAGAATTCAACCCCAGTAGCAGATAGTTTGCTTGAAGAAGAAAACAAACAGCAACTAAAATACATTTTAGTCAAAATGGATAATATTGTATATTGCGCCAATTCACATGACGTCACCGTCCCAAACGACAGTGAAACAGCGGCGCAGTAAGCACATAATATTATTGCGAATCGGAATAAAAGGTTGACAGCCCAAATTACAATGAGTTTGCTTTGTTGTTGCTGGTGTCCAACTCAGTGTTTGGTTAGCAAAAACAATTGTCAATCAGTATTTTGTCAATCAGTAACGGTAAACAATTTTCGTGCTTACTGTAGCAAACAAGTTTGCTTAGGTGTAAGCGTAGTACACATGTTAGCTAGAGAAAATAAATGGGGTCTGCTTGCGCATTCACCATGGATTTGCATTGTGTCGTCATTAATTTGTGTGCATTGCCCATAGGGAGGTTATGGCATACCTTCTCGAGGTGTGCTTACGGTTAGCAGATGAAATAGAAATCACCCAGTAAGCAAAAAAATCGGCCGTTAAGCAGCTTAGAAATCAGGTCATGTTGTTATAGTTAGTAAGACTGGCCGAACTAACTGTTGTGGTCGAGCATTTCCGTATCATGAAATTGGCCCAATCAATCTGTGTGTTTGGGTGTGGGTTTAAATCTCGAGCAAGGCAGTTTGTGTCCCTGATGGACAAAACACTTAACTTTTATGTAAACCATCGCCCAGAGAAAACCTGTTTCTAGAACACCTTACGCAGGGGCCCTAATGTGCTTTACAATAAATAAAAAAAGTAACAAAACAAAGCAATGCGATTTAGGGAAGAGAGATACAACTTGACAAAAATGATAGGACTCATAATGTAATTTGTTGTCGGTGTTGCATTCTCCTGGGTAAGGAGTTGAGATGGCTTCAATTGTATAGTCATATACGGCACTTGGAATACTTGACTTTAACTGTCAAGTAAAAAGCCATTTATTTTCTCTCTACTCAGCGAGGTGCTAGGCCCATCCGTCATTGCCCAGATGATATGTTCGATGACCAAATCCGCAGACCACAGAATGATACCGGGGCTCTGAACTGTCGTCCCTGCAGCCTTTGCATGGCAGGCTTTGGAGTGCAGAGACTGTGTACATGGACCGAAGACACCCAATGTACCCCATGTCGTGATGGCCACTACTCAGAGTCATCTGACATGTTTGGTGACTGCCTGATGTGTAGACAATGTGGGATGAACCAGGGCGTGCGGCGTCCATGCACGAGAACGTCTAACACAGTGTGCAGCCAAAGATGTGCTCGTGGTAAAACCCGTTTGTTCGAATCTCCCCCGTCTTTCTCACACACCTCACACATGATCTAAAAGACCATAAACCATGCTGCCACAATCAAGTCTAGTTAAGTCTTACTTCGCAAACTTGGGCAAGAAGAGTATCAAAGAAAGTTTAACGCACTAAATGTTTTCAAGATTACCATCGAGCCATTTTTTCGGCTTTACACAGTGCGCCATTTTTCGGCTTTTGGGGTGAAAAGATATAGTTCAGTGTGGTTTGGATTCTTTGAAGAATGAATTAAAAATCACAAAGCATAATCGGCTGAAATGCTCTTAAAAGGCATTATGACCGCCATTAAATCAAGAAGAACAAGTGACACTTCCAAGTTAAAACAGTCTAGACCAAGTCAATTCCATAGGCCAGGCATGATCGGGGTTATTCGAGAATCAAATCCATGTCACTGACTCAGACAATTCTACCTCCATACTCAGACTCAACAGATCCATACCTCTTGCTGCCCTCTTGCTGCCTCTTGCACACTTTCTCTGACGAATTTAACCCCACATTGTTTTTTTCTTCTGAATTCCATGAAGGGTTTTTCTTCAGTCCATATGACCGAGATTGTCTTCCTTGCTCACCGTGCCATCAACCGGGTGATAGAGAATCCGGCATAGTGGCTGTAGCATGCAAAGCGGCAGGCATGCCACGGGACATGCAGTGCTGGCCCACTCATGCCCATGGTAATCAAGCGCCTGATAGTCAACCTGATTTGCAGAGCACTGGGGGGGATCACGACACTACAGATTTAGAAAGTGAGTTCCTGTTTGTATAGTTGTTTGTTGACAAGTGAAGGATGCACTCTCAGTATGTATCTCTAATGTGATGATTAATGCGAAGAATGGTTGTAAGAAAGGACGACAAACCCCATAAACAAAACCTGCTTGTTGTGTAAGTGCATTGTCATTATTAGAGATGAATGGCCTGGCCATAATATACGCCTCTCTTAATACGTATGCATGACGTCATAATTATTACCCAAAATGAGGCTATGGGCGCACGTCCCCCACCACTTGCAGTGGCTGCGCCCATCGCCTCGTTTTGAGTTAACATTGTGACGTACCTCATGCATAAATATTAAGAGAGGCGTATAATAGTCAAAACTGTTATTGAATGGAAGCATTCACAGAGCAACTGAAACAATAAAGGCAAGTGAACTGAATTGAATTGAACCCATACATGGATGACGTGTGTTCCTTTGATGGCCCGTGTATAACTGAAAATTGTTCATTGGCCGCCATCTTTGATAAAACGTGCACGCCTGAAAGCCCATC
The DNA here is from genome assembly GCF_902459465.1 of Asterias rubens. NCBI lineage: Eukaryota > Metazoa > Echinodermata > Asteroidea > Forcipulatida > Asteriidae > Asterias > Asterias rubens. The sequence goes on along the minus strand of NC_047069.1, from coordinate 13,741,734 downwards.
ATTGGCTGAGAGTCGCGCGCAGCGCGTACACGCCTGTACTTTCGTATTGTATTTCATCAAAGACGGTGGTCAATGACGTAATGTGCAATCCATAATTGTGTCCTGACATCATTTTGTCTAAAATTGACTTAATTTTTATCACAGTTCCAGGTCCCGCAGATGATGAAAACAGACCAATCAATACAACCTCCAAAACCGATGACCATCCACCCTCACCCAGACCATCTACGGGACCAGACGATGCTGATACAACATTCCTTTTAGACAAGGAACCATCACAGTTGTTCACCTTTGTACTCGCAAGTCTCCTGATAGTGGTGGTCCTCTGCGTTCTACTGTCCGTTGCTGTGCTTGTCTGCCTCGGACGTCTGATGAACCTGACCAGCAGCGCCGCATCACCACGTCCTAAGAAAAAGAACGGATACCACTGCCTCTCAAAGAGGACTGCTAATCTACTAGTCGGGTCTACGGCACATGTGTAAAAGGGTTTCAGGGAAGTAATTGAGGCCATGGTTTCTTGAACACCAGTTGAAGATGAGCAGCAGTTTATTTATAATGGCTGAATTAGAATGTCTTTCATTTGTTTGCGTATTGAACCCTATTGATTTGAATATTTGATATAGGGCTGACACAGGACGTTTTTCGTCTAATTTAAACTCATCCAATCCTAACCCCCGAAAAAGTTCCTCTTTTGTTTTTGCACAACAAATGCAAACAAATTTGAAGGTTTTGGACTAGCATTATAATGTCCTTACGGAAGTTAGTATTTCTTGAGTATCTGAACTACACTCGGTAGTCCCAGTGCTTTCTATAACGTTCGTTACACGTGAGTTCAAAGCCTAATAATACACAATGCATATATCCAGAAAACCAAATGGACGATTGTGAACAAATTTATCGCGCATTATTCAATTTCGAAATAGTTCCCCTTTCCAGGGTATAATTTTACAGACATAGCAGGTATCTGTTGCTCTTCAATACTATAATACTACAATATATTAGTCGATTAGAAACCTGCTTCGAGAGTATTTTGAATGATTTGTTATGAGGTTATACAAAGATATGAAATACGGAGATGTACAAATTTAAACAATTTTGGTCAAACAAAGAAAAACTGACGATAGAGAGAGACTTGAACATGCTACTTACCAGCGCTGTGTTCATATACCAATGGATGTATCTAGCCCTATGTTGGCATAATAAAGAACTATATAGATTTGTTTTAGTGGCAACACTTATACAGAATAGGGTTTTTAATGTTGTTATTTTGTTTTTATATGTACAAATGTTATATTTGTTACAGTGATACTACAACTTGCTACAGCATACTTTGTTAGTGTCGTTCAATGGCAGAAGTTATCGTACATCTGTGAACATAATTATTCGAAATGACTATGGAATTAGGTAGACAAATTATTTGCAGCTTCCATTATCGCTATTTATTTTTTAAGTTAAGGCTTAGAATGTTATACACCACAGCAATAAAGCCAAGTTATTTGAGGTTTTTGGGTGCAGATTTTTCTTAACTTAACTTGGGATATACCCACATGTACCAGAAGAAAATAAAATTTACCCGGTCGGTCATTTCAAAGATATTATTGTTAATATAGGTTTTCTCGGTAAATTTCGGCATATGAGCAGCCAATTTAACCACCAAGCTATTCTATTTCGCGCGAAATCGAATGCAACTGAAAAGGGTCAGTCGATTTTGTTTCATGATTAGTCAAATGTAATGTTGCGTCATTCGATTTAACAAAATAATCAATCAAATTTAGCAATTCATCAAAGCAGCATTCAAATTCGCAGACGCTTCTTGAGGCGTGTGTGTCACGAAAAAGGAATGACGATACGCTAAATTGAACAAAGTGCTATAGGAATTTGACTCGACTCAAAACGAAATTGAATAGCCGAATTCTGAATTTGAAACGCAGTAACTGGAGAGGCAAAACAGCTTTAATTCGAACGCATGAAAATGAAATTGGCTGTTCATTTTCTGAATTTGACCGAGAAAACCTTTATATATGTATATATATAAATATATACATCTCTAGCCTCTACTCAGTGTAGGCCTTACGCCTTTTCAAATGCAATTTTCCATAAATTTACCAAAAGTACACCTTGCATGTACTTCTGAGTTTTTTTGAAACGATCAATAAATAAACTGTTTTCATTAGCCAGAGTTTCAAGTGGGCCGTTTTGCAAGTGTTGTTCTTAATCAGTGGCACATCATGTGCTTATTGACGTATGCAGCTATGTTTAGAAAATGACAATAGGCATCAGTGAACTTTACCCCGCCATTTTGCGTTCCTATAGGGACAGGGGTCAGATCACAATGAATATTGTTGGACCGATTCCAATAATTATTGAAATAACAACATTCTTGAAGTTTCCTACCCTGCCAGGTTGGGTTCCCATGGCAGGCTCAAAATACAAAGTAATGGATTGTTGGTCTGAATACAATTGCGCAATGAGCTAGATAAGGACAACTCAAATATCAGGAAAGCATAATATATATGAATCGATCTTGTTACAACAGTTTTAAAGTGCGTTTGCAACATATGAACAGTTATTATTTTTATAAGGGTTCACAGATTTGCACATAGACCTAAACTTATAGTATATGCATACAGATAATCGTTTATTTTTATTTTTTTTTGCCTGAAATGCTGATGGCGTATAGGCCTAGCTCTTATTTAGCGAAATGGGTAAAGCAATTAATGATGATCGCGCAAGTCCGTGCTCTGATGTTTGAAAAATCAATGTTGGGGCGGGGTTTCTCATTCTGTTTTCGTGGAGGGTCGACTCCCGTCTCAAATAACCGATTGAGCTTTCACAGGTTTGTCAATTCATGTGTTAGTGCCCAAGTTTTGTCATAAGAAATTGTGTCTTTAACAACAACATAGGGTGCCCCCCCCCCCCAACCAAAGAAGAAGACTAAAAGAAAAAGGCACAAATAACAAAATAAATAAAAGATGGACCAGTTAGGTTGCGGAGACCCCTTTTGTCTTAATACCTCGGGGGCAATTTGTGGGCAAGAATCCAGGCGGAATTCTAGTGCTTTCAATGGAAGACTGTTTAATTATCTTGGAATAAGCATAGAGGAAGGAGGAATTTGAAGAAAACATCCAGTCACTGTGTGAATAGAACCAACGGAAATTAAGTGTACAGAATTGGCCTTCATTTGAGTTAAAATGTGTTCACAGCAGGCGCACACAGATTTACTAAACAAACAGACAAAAAAAAAGTATTGCATCAACGCACACCACTTTGAATTATAAACCACGCATGATTTATTTGGCATTCACCAGTCCGAAAATCCCCTACTGACAAAGTAAACAATTTTATAAAATTACACAAGATTCAGAAAGTCGTATTACCCAATAGTATTGCTTTGCTGAAGGGGGCACTGTCGCCGTGATCACAGCGAGTCTGAGAGCCCAGACGTTCAATTCTGAATTCTCACCCAGTCTAATACTTACGAGCGCGCGATGATAATGAAATAGGGAAGTTTCCACGTTACGCGAGCAATACGTGAACGTGAACGTCAACAAATTGTGTTGTTTCTAGGCGACGTTACCACTTCGGGCTTATTTCATGCGTATGTATGACGTCTGCACGAACGTACATGTACCTGACGCGAAAAATGGTATCTTCACGTGTGCTAAAAGTGTGCGATTTTAACAACACATTTTCTGACGTTGACGTTCACGCATTTGCTCGCGTGACGTGCAGCTATATCTCCCCAATGACAACGCCCTTTAATATTGTGAAGCGACGTTCAACGAGTGCGCGTGGGTGTGAGCGTTCTTGCTTCAATGTCCAGCCACAAGCAGACTATGACCATGACGGCAGTGCCCCGTTAAGATGGGCAGCTTTGGGCATAGGACAAAGGGTTACGTATGTAAACAAACAAATCTTGCACACAGCACACCCATTCAGTTTCATTTAAAGGCAGTGAAAACTATTGGTAATTGTCAAAGACTAGCCTTCACAGTTTGTGTATCTCAACATATGCATAAAATAACAAACCTGTGAAAATTTGAGCTCAATCGGTCATCGAAATTGCGAGACAATAACGAAAGAAAAAAACACCCTTGCCACACGAAGTTTAGATGCTTGATTTCGAGACCTCAAGTTCTAAATCTGAGGTCTCGAAATCAAATTCGTGGAAAATTACTTTTCTCGAAAACTATGGCACTTCAGAGGGAGCCGTTTCTCACAATGTTTGTTACCATCAACCTCTCCCCATTACTCGTCACCAAGAAAGGTTTTATGCTAATAATTATTTTGACTAATTACCAATAGTGTCCACTGCCTTTAATGTAAATAAGGTAGTAGAAATTCAACAGAAAAATTGTGAAATAAAGTATTGAATGTTTATCAATGAAAATCATTCTATAATCAATACATTCATCTATAAAGTCAACTTTGACTCCCATGGACAGTTTACTAAACTATATTCCAAGATTGTCATGTTCATACAGAAACACAGTTCTGAATCTGAACCTGAATTTTAGTCTGCAAAGCATCCCAAATGAAACATCACACCAACTTTTTCACATAACACCAATTTTAGCAAGGGTTCCTTGCTTAAGTGTAGCATGGTTGTAAAATTTTACAAAATATACCTCATGTGAAAGGAGAATAGTTTGTAGTGTCCAGGGTGCCTTGTAAAATCTTCTCCAACATAAATAACTTAAATACACAAACCCTATCCAATATCCTTCCTCCATGCTATAATACTGACATTGTTTACCAGATTCAGTTCATCGAGTATAGCAGAGTTTTATGAGAAACCATATACCATGTCAATGTGAATATTGCCACTTTGGTTTGCTTTGTTCAGTGCCCTTGCCTAGGTAAATCAAGCATACACTAACAAGAATTCAGGGGTTGAACGAGTATCACATGTACTTCTCAACAATAAGGTGTTTTTGGAAAGGTTGCACAAAGCATGCAGGAAAAAAAGCCTGGGAATTCAGCTGGCCTGGATAATATTAACACAAAGATAATGAATCTCTCGAATAGAATTGGGCTAAACTTCATCCTATTGCTTAGCCACAACAAAACAAAATGTTTCCAAAGAGTATCTGCTTAGCAAATATTGGCCGGCTCCAAAGAAAAGTGTATATTATTACCTAGAAATGTAGGCTGGTAACCTACTTTTGCTAAGCAAAGTTTGGTCCTCCATACAACTTTTTCAGAACATTCCCACCGGACATCAAGACCAGGGCCCAATTTCATAGAGCTGCTTAAGCACAAAATGGAGCTAAGCACAACAAAATTATGCTTACCAGAATAAGGTTACCAGCTAAACTACCATGTCACATATTTTATTTGTGGCTAGTACCCTGCTCATTTATGCTTAGCAAACATTGTTGAGCAATATGTTCTGCTTAAGCACATTCTGAAATTTGTCCCTGTGCAGATGAGGTAACAGAGTCATAATAGTCTAAACCCAAATAAAGTTTGTACAAAGTTATTAAAAAGTGTCCCTCAGGTCTCAAGCAAAGAAGAGTGAAAACAAAAATGTATTTTTTCTTTCATTTTGGCTGGTTTATGTTTCTACTTGGTAAAATAATGGTCTTAGAAAAACACATCTGGGGTCGATTTCACAAAGCACTAAAATTCATCTTGAGATGAGCTATTACCATAGTGATTTGTGTTGCGACACACGTTTGCTTAGCAATTCAGATTGATACACAGCTATAAGACTAATCTTAACTCTGTGTGAAATCGGCCCCTGAGCAAAAAAAAATGAAAATCTAACTGTTGTAAAGAGTTGCACTCCACTTAGGCAACACACATACTCACTTGCCTGATTGCATGAATAAAGTTTAATATACAGTAGAACATACATTTAATAGACTGGCTTTTACGGCACACATTTTGAAAGTAGCACACATTAATCATTAAGAATCAACAGTATTCATGGTAACCAAGATCACATCTTACAAGCTCAACTGACTGATCAATCTTGTTTTCTTTTTCTTTTTTCTTTTTAAAAGTTAAAATGGATGGAATACAAAATCTTTTTATAATATAAATATTTCAAGGTAGAAGGCATATTTAAGATTGAGTTGCATCTCAAGATGAACCAGGGTGTACTTTTTAATCCTCTCCTCTGATTGGCCAACAGCCATGGGATTTATCCCTTTGTTTAACAACCAATAAGATAGTTGTCATGTGATTGGAAGATGTTGCATCCATATATTGCTTTCGCTCGTGATACGCCTTTGGCTTGTCTCATAATGAAATGCAGACGTGCTAAATTTGTCTGTACAAAGCCCAGGTCACACTTCCTTCAATGGGAATGTGAAGCGAATTTTGACGTCACATGGCTATTTTTTGCAACGAAAGTCTACCAGGTGTTAAACACTGTTGCAAATATTTCGTTACGAATTTGTGACATCAAAATTTGTATTGCATTCGCAGGAAGCATGAACAAGGCTTTACACACATCACACTTGTGGTATAACTAAAATCGGTAGTTTTCACTTTACGACGAATGTAAAAACCAACATTTTTTATTGATCAATCAACATTGGCCTTGTATGATTTATAGCATTTACATTTGTAATTAGTATTATTATTAACAAATTGGAAGACAATTATAAACTGAAATTTAAATAATACACAGGGAAAATGTTCAGAAAATGTTACCATTTGTTGGTGTGGCTGTTACTAGTACTCTACCTAACATGTACCCCAACCCACCATGTACATTAACTTTATGGGTTAACTCTAAAGGCACCGGATCACCTGTGGTAATTTTACTCAACTGGTCATCGAAATTGCAAGAGAATAATGAAAGAAAAGAAAACACACTTGTTGAACAAATTTGTGTGCTTTCAGATTCATAAACAAAATGGCGTCAGCTGAAGTTTTTTTCATTTGAATGAGAAATTACCTCTTCCTTAAAAACAACGTTACTTCAGAGGGAGTCGTTTCTCACAAAGTTGTATACTATCAACAGCTCTCCATTGTTTGTTACAAAGCAAGTTTTTATGCTAACAATTATCTTGAATAATTACCAAACGTGTCCATTGCCTTTAAACATCAACAGAGCAGCCGATATGAATACCCATCTTTTCATCTATTCAATTAAAAATGACGTATTTTAGACCGATCCATTAAGCTCCGCCCCATTGCGTATTGACCAATCACAACCCATTGCGCCACCAAAAGTCTGACAAAATAAAGTCTGACGTGCGTGCGCAAATGCTTGGCGCACAAGTTTTTATGCTAACAATTATCTTGAATAAATACCAAACGTGTCCATTGCCTTTAAACATCAACAGAGCAGCCGATATGAATACCCATCTTTTCATCTATTCAATTAAAAATGACGTATTTTAGACCGATCCATTAAGCTCCGCCCCATTGCGTATTGACCAATCACAACCCATTGCGCCACCAAAAGTCTGACAAAATAAAGTCTGACGTGCGTGCGCAAATGCTTGGCGCACAAGTTTTTATGCTAACAATTATCTTGAATAAATACCAAACGTGTCCATTGCCTTTAAACATCAACAGAGCAGCCGATATGAATACCCATCTTTTCATCTATTCAATTAAAAATGACGTATTTTAGACCGATCCATTAAGCTCCGCCCCATTGCGTATTGACCAATCACAACCCATTGCGCCACCAAAAGTCTGACAAAATAAAGTCTGACGTGCGTGCGCAAATGCTTGGCGCACAAGTTTTTATGCTAACAATTATCTTGAATAAATACCAAACGTGTCCATTGCCTTTAAACATCAACAGAGCAGCCGATATGAATACCCATCTTTTCATCTATTCAATTAAAAATGACGTATTTTAGACCGATCCATTAAGCTCCGCCCCATTGCGTATTGACCAATCACAACCCATTGCGCCACCAAAAGTCTGACAAAATAAAGTCTGACGTGCGTGCGCAAATGCTTGGCGCACCGCAGAGTAGAGCAGAATGGCATTGGAGAGGCTCAAATGTGCGCCATGGGCGGAGCCTAATGGATCAATCTATTGGTCAATGATGAGTTGCAAAACATTCGTTGACTTTGTATGTTGTGTAAAATCACTAAAACCCACCAACTTTGCAGCACACTACTCCTTCCATCATTATTATCTGATAAGGTTTAAACTACCTTGCTCTTAAACCAATTCAATATAATTCAGAAATAATAGTTATAATGCTTGCATCAATGGTAATTAACATTATACTGTATGTTATTGGGTAAGTACTGTATGACTCGTACAAATCATGTAGCACACAGTAAGGTTCTGAATAACGAACCTTATACATTTGTTTTCAAGAATTATTTCAAGTTTTTTCTTTGTAAAAAATCTGTAATAAAATAGTGCCATTTCTCTTCGAAAATTTTAGGTACACTTTTAGTTTGTGGTATTTTCTAGTTAAATGTAATTTTATTGAGCAGTTTCAGTTAGCACTTATAAGCAGTATTTCTTTAAATTCCACTGTTTCATTTCTTGAGCAAGACCAAATTTGTTGATGCAAGGCTACTGCAAAGTATCATTTGTTTTAGAATAATTATGACTGAAGAAACCTTTATATTGTACGTATGTACACTAAATCCATATTCAACTGCAGAAAAATGATGATAAATAATATTTTGAAGCTATTTTCCATAGATAAAGTTGGTGGCAACAACTGGCAAGATATGAATGCTTTTGAACAATCTCAAAGCTGTCCAAAAAAAACTACAATTAAATAAAATTGTAAATAATATTTCCCTTGAATATGAATATTGCTTTGTAAGTTAAATACATTAAACAGAGTTGTTGACTTGGGACATAGCATCCATGAAGAAAAGAACGAAATTTCATGAAGCTCCTCCCCCTTTTGCATGCACACACAAAAAGGTATCCCTACTTCTTTGGCAAATAAATGTTTATTAACAATGTCTTATAATGCAAATGACAATGAGGTTTTCCTTTCTTGATTGTTGTTACTGTCCCCTAAATACAAAAAAATGAATTCCTACTCATGCATTTTACGTATACTCATTTTGTAAAATGAAAATCTACATACGACGACAAGTTTTTAATAACTGTCACGGTCTGAAGCAACTAAACGTACAATGGTACATAAAACTAAGAAACAATCCGCAAAAAGAAACATGTCATTTCCATATTTTATCCCAAACAACTTCCCATCCTTCAAAATCCACTCCATGGATTTAATATCTGTTTTTTATGGATTTGGTTATGGACCCCTTGCAATGCGTGCAGCGTATCACATGTGCCTATCATGGGTGTCATTTTGGGTGTCAAAAGAGTATACAAATATGCATAAAAAGAAAGTTGCCACCCAAAATTACGCGCCTTGTTCGGAGACGCGTCCATAGCTCCCCCTTGTATAACGCCAAACGCTACACGTTTTTACGCACAGAGGACAGCTACTGTCCAATGATCTGCCTCCTTTTTGAGAGTGTGACGTCACATGCAATGGGTTTGACATGTATGTGATGTCGGGCCTGGAATTTCATCTTTAAAAGGGCAAAAGAAACATATATGTCATGTCCATATTTTATCCCAAACAACTCCCAATCCTCCAAAACCCACTCCATTGGATATACTTGGTTTTTATGGATTTGGTATGTAACGGAAGTGTGCAACAACTAGCACTGCTATCAAACCTGTGCTAACCACAGGAAAAAGTAAAGATGGACGACAACAGTGGACAAGTTTTGAAGTTTGATATTGAATTATATGAAGTTAGTACAGCTGCTCGTTGAATGTAAACCTTGCACTTAAAATGCACAAAATTACGAAAACAAAAACAGCTCATGCCGACAGACAACTACTATTTAACGACATCTAATTGATCCTTTAGGTTCAATATGGTGCCTTGGGCTCCAAGATTTTAGATCTATATAGTGATTAAATATGCGGAGAAAACAAAATGTAGCACTTCCATGGGTCCAAAATTTAATGGTTACAGAGACCTATTTTAGATTTTCATTTCACCCCATTCACAACGCAATTATCTTGTCTGCCATTTTAGGAATCAGCCCCAAACTTCAAATTGGAGTCAAACTGTTTGAAAAGATATTGACTCCCAAGATGGCGAAAATGGTCGGCGAGCATTGTGCATAACGTAAGGGTGTATTTCCCATCCTGCAGTGTGGCTTTATATTCTCATTGCTGATGGAATGAGAAATGGTCTCAAATATTGTAGAACATTGTTAAGAATAGTCTTATCTCCTAACTTAGGACTAGTCTTAATTTGTAACATCTCCTAGGACTAGTCCTAAGTTAGGAACTGACCAACTCTTTGTGAAATCAACCCTTGGTAAAAGTTTAGGAATATGCCAGACCCAGTCACAGTGCAATACAGTCCAAAAAACCTAGTCCAACAAAAATTTAAACAGAGTTAAACTTGTACAAGTCCTCCCCTGCTAATTCAATGCATCAAAACTGTGCAATATTTAATGTTGCAACTATAACAAGGCCTTAATCTTACCTACATGTAGTACAGGCCAGTACTGTTTAAACAATATCTCTTGTAACTCCATTGCATGCCGTATGAGTGGACACCGTCGTCCCACCATGAGTCTGGTGCCAAACCTGGGCACAACTTTGGCACGTCGGATGAAACTGGGCCAGTATCTCAACAAAGTCTTCAGTTTTGCCGCCGCTCTCTTTTCCCAAGTGGCTAAGCAGTTCTCCAATCGGCTTGTTCATGACCACGTAAGACTGCAATACCTCTTCCAGTATTTCGATGTACAGATAGTCTGGAGTCTGACCACCTAAGAAACTCTTCTGATGGTCTGAGGTCATCTCGAAGAAGCTAGCCACTCTTTCTCTCAGACGATGGTCAGCCTCGAGAGGCCGGTTAAGAGATTTCTTAGTTGCAATGTCATCCAGAGCGTTTCCGATTGTTTCTGCACAGTTGCTCTCCCTGTTTCCTGAAGCGCCGACTACACAATGATATATTGAAAAAAAATAAGTAAAACAAACAAAAAAAGGTAATTACCATGTACCAGCCAAAGTTTGATTACAGTATACAGATCATCAGAGTATCAGTTTTATGCCTAAACACGGATTGCAAACACACAGCTCACTCTGTGTACAATCTATTGCTCTACACACTCGAGGAAAATCACATTCTTCACCCGAAAAAACCCAAGGAATAGAAAACAATGGGAACCCGAAACACCAGGGTGATTGCTACACTGTATATGCACCAAAAACACTAGGGTTTGTTTGTTTGTTTGTGTAGATGATCCTCCAATCAAGGGAACTCAGCAAACTCCCAAAAGAGGAAAACCATGCTGGTAACAGCCCTTCTCTCTAGTACAAACATTGGTTTAATGTCTATGATTACGAATTGCACAAACCAAGAAATTGTGATTCCGTAACTAGACGACAATATTTATTCTAGTCATTGGTTTAACCCCGACTCCTCCATGATAAGTGTCATGGGTTCTTGTACTGTATGTGCACTTCTAATCCCAATATACAGGATCTATGGCTTAATGTCCCATCTACAGGACAATTATGGTAAAGTATCTTTCTCGAGGACCCAAGTGCCATGACCGGGACTCGAGCCCACACTCCGATGTGATCAGTAACACCAGAGCCAAAGTTATGTGCTCTTATTCTGCTCAGCCACGACAAGATTTTAGCCAACTCACTTCCGAAGATTGCCAGCGTTTTTCCCAAAGCGATTTGTTTCATCACAAACCTGGAATGATACGCAGACCACGAAGGCCATGCCCTCCGTTGCCCCTGGTCTTAAATTGGACTTGGTGCCCCTTCAAAATTTTCCCATTGACTTCATTGCAAAATGAAAATGGCATTGCCCTTTCAAAGATGAAATTCCAGGCCTAACATCACATATAAATACAAATGACAGCAACTTACACTCAACAGAGACTTCGCACTCGGCCACAGTGCATTCACTGTCTTCGACATCCGGTGGCATTGCCCTGTCCTTGTAGATCTCAAAGTTGTACTTGAATCCTTCTCGTAGATAAGGAACGCTCACCTCCGTCCCATCGTCCTCAGAGATTCTTAACGGAGCTTTCAGCAGGCACTTACAAGTCTTCAGGTAGCAATGCTTCCACGATGGCTTGATTGTTAGAAAGACTGTTGTACCCTCTAGACGATAGCGTATTGCATCAGCTACAGAAAAAAAACATACAAAATAAAACTATTGTTATAGCAATATTGGGACAATATTCATCCAAGATACATGTAGGCCTACTGAGGTTTTACAAATTCTAACTGAGAGTGTACGTAGACTACAATGGCTTGATTATCAGAAAGACTGTTGTACCAGATGATATCCTATTGCATCAGCTACATACAGAAAAGACAAACAAAATAAAACTTTTGCTATAGCAATATTGGGACAATATTCATCCTAGATACATGTAGGCCTACTGAGGTTTCAAACATTCTAATCGAGAGTGTACGTAGACTACAATGGCTTGATTATCAGAAAGACTATAGTATCCTCTGAACGGATAGCCTATTGCATCAGCTATATACAGAAAAGACAAACGAAATAAAACTATTGCTATAGCAATTTTGGGACAATATTCATCCTAGATACATGTAGGCCTACTGAGGTTTCAAACATTCTAACTGAGAGTGTGTAAACTATTCTTCGTGACAATGAATACAGGAATAAATTGAGAGCTAGAATTAGAAGAAGTAGTCATAATGGTACACAAAGCTACACAAAACTTACCCCAACACTTTATGTTATCCAATTAAGGGAATGAACAATGGCAATTCATGTTATAATGTGAGGTAAGATACTTGCGGTTGTAATATTTTGTCCCTTCTCATGCGGACTCTCTACATTTACTGTGTAGTTTACTAAACTGAATGTCAACTTAAAACACATTAAGTTAAAAACGAGTATCAAAGCTATGGTCTATAGAGATACAAATTTATGCATAGCTGTTAATAAGAAACACTGAATAAGATTTTAAAATTAAATGTTTATAATCTAATGGGTTGCTCCTTTTGGATTCTGTATTCAAGAATACAGTACTATAAATTGTCAACAGAAGCACTTCATCTGATATAATGGAATGCATTTTTAAAGTTAAAAAGTATTATTGACATAAAATTATGAATGTACAAATTCAAGATAAGCTAAAACGGTTATTTCTGTGTAAAAAAAAATACATGATTTGGAAATTTGATGAACTTTAAGCAGAATTTGAGCAGATTAGTTGAACAATCAGTTTTGCCATTGTGCTCAGAGTTGAGTCCTCCAGTTCGTCTCAGAACCACCATCACTCGCAAAAGAGATTAATCTACATTATGGTTTCACAGCAAAAACATTTCTCACAAGTAGTGGCTTAGCTAAATCTGTCAGTCACAATTAATTCACAAAGAGATGCATTCAGTGTTAGCTCAATGAACAATGTAAGATTTGATATGAGAACATCCGGTGACTACATTAGCGGCTATGGCTTAACAATGAGAATGCAACATTTGATAGGGAGTCTTCGGATAGTGGCTTAATTGCATGATGACATGCATTGAAGCACAGCAGCCTTCTAACAACATCCAAAGCTGCACTTAAACTTGATTTGATTGGCAAAATTCATTTTTTTAATGTAGTTGCCAAAAGTTACACTTGCATCTAGTCTCTCCAGAGCCATTTATTGTGAGAGTTACGCCAATTTGCGATTAGAAGCCATTTTGTTCCCCAAGAAACGCATGGGCGAACACGGGTGTCGTTGGGTTCTGCTGCATTTGGAGACAAAATTGCAGCCAGAAACCATGTGACCGAAGAAAACTAGTCCCTCCAGGTTGCAACACTCTATTAATACACAGCTCTGAGTCTCTCTGTTGTGCGCTTTACAGGCGACTGACACAAAAATAGCATCACCGATCAATGTAAGAATTCAACACAAAAAATATCCATAGCTGTTTATATGGTACATTGGAAATATCTCCTAAAGGTCATCGTGGAAAAACTGGTCACCTTCCACATTGATGACCTCATCAAACTGAGTGAAATTTGTAAAGCAATGACCTGCAACGTTGTGATTTTCTAATAGGGTTATCGCAACCTGCTAAGACTAATATAACAAACATGTACATCTTAAAATTAGTGTTACATGTACATGTCCATTAGAAAAATAGAAGTAAAAGCAAACAAAACATCTAACAATTTGCAATGCAATGAAAACAACTTGGAACATAATACAGTAGGGGTATCTGAAGTGATACTACGTACACCCATGTTGGTAAATTAAGGACATCTCTTTTGTTCTCCTATTGCTTGGACGGGCGGCAACTTTCCCAGGCAAGTTGGAGGCAACCAACTGCAGTGCAACTGATAGCATACATAAGTAATTTCTTAAACAATGTCTTACAGTTACATTACAATCCCCAAGGAAAATATGAGAATGCCTTATCTCTTTGCGAATTGCCTGGAATTGGTTGCTTGTAATTGCCTCGTGTGACACAACCCTTAGTGTTTCTACCAACGTCCCCCATTGGTTTTGTACATGAAAATGAAGCAATTAAATACTCGCTCTGTATGGAATGTCCTACAGCCGATTTCACAAAACGTTTCCAGTATGCGGCCATCATGAATTCCTCCCATTTATATCAATGTTACCAAACCAACGTTGGAATAAAAAAATAGTCTGGTTCAACATTGCAAAATGATTAACATTCATTATTGTTATTCGATATGAGGTACATGACCAAGATGGAGGCAGCGTGATGAAGGTGTATTGGTGTACCTGAAGCAGGTTTAACCCACCTCCAGTTGCTAGTCACTCCAGGCTATAAGGGGTCAATTAAGGTCAAATGACAGCAATGACAAATGCAAGAATGATGACAGTTAATAGGAAGTTTACAGTCACACTGTCGAATATAGGCGTAAATGATCACACTCACTGTGCGTATCCTACAAGCATGTTAGTGAGGTCAATGGATTCTATGTATGGGATCTCAAGACTCATCATCACAAATAATGTCTTTTTTTTGCAAACATTGAAAGAAAGATGACTTTTTGTTTTGCTCGTGTAAAAAAGTAAAGCAAGGCAAGTTTGCAATGTGATATACAGGGTGTATAAACTGAACTGTCTGAAGAAGCATGTAGAGTGTACATGTAAACTAGAATTATCAGAAGAAAAAATCAGATCTGCGCATTTAAATTTTGTCAGTGCTCCAACACCATATACTTCTTATATTGAAGGTTCAAAACAGACCAATGGATCTTTTTTAACAGTGCATGGTTCCGCAAAACAATTATGACCACAACAAAGCACATGATCATGTATGATGTAGGTATGTACAGTTATTTTTCACTCATCTACCTCTCTTGTGCTGCTGAGCGAGGGCGCTCTTCTAAAAACCACAACATGTTGGGTTGTCTTCAGGAAATCACATGTGCATACAAAGTCTGGCATCATTTGCATATACTGTATCAAGCTTGACATCATTTGCAAAACCTGAGGTCTGACATCATTAGTTCTACATGAGGAACACAAATTAAACAATTGGGCATGCAAAATTAAACGAGAACAAGATCAACAAAAATCAAATCAAAGAGAAATAAAATGTATCCAGTACATACCTTTATGAAACTTTCTAAAAAAATCTGCGTAGTTTACAAATAAAACACAGTTTTGATTTTACAAACAGGCAAAACGAGCTTGGAGTGAGGGGAGGAATGGGGGGGGGGAAATCAATCAATTGAACCAAATTAACAAAACTGACCACCCCGACACCAAACTTCTTCGCATTCCATTTTGGGTTAGTTTTGGGGTCAGACAGCTACAAGTAAAAGGAACTTTTAAAAAAAATGCACTTTAAAATCATGATGCAAGACACGAGAGGAGTGGGGAGTGCAAGTATGAGAGGGCTGGGTATTCAACAAATATTGTCACAAAACTCACAACTCAAGAATACAACCCAAATTTGTTCTCATGCTTACAGTAAGCCAAATTTCCATGCTTACAGTAAGCCACATCTCGATGCTTACAGTAAGCCAAACTTCCATGCTTACAGTCAGCCAAATTTCCATGGGTACAGTAAGCCACATCTCGATGCTTACAGTCAGCCAAATATCCATGCTTACAGTAAGCCAAATTTCCATGCTTACAGTAAGCCAAATCCATGCTTAAAGTAAGCCAAATCTCTGCTTTGGAATCAAAATAATATCTTCTAAATTATTCTTTACAAATAAGTTCTACAAACTGCAGACATGAGCAATGTGTTGTGTTACTTAGCTCCAAAAACAGAAGTCTCGCATGAATCCAGGGCTCAAATAATTTTTAACAAATGCCCTTTAGCTTCGACTTAGGCCAAAGCTGCCAACTTTTGCATTTTGCAATCAGGGAGATTTTGTACAACAATCAGGGAAATAATTGGAATTACTTTCAACATAGTAGGGAACAATTTTCCATGATCAGGGAGATTGTCAAATTTGTTGATCAGAACATGAAAAGATTGGTTGACTTTCAGTGAATTTTCTGAAGAATCATGGAGAGTTGGCAACTCTGTTACGTAGCTTTTTCCTGGCTGAGCAGTTATTAAAGGCAGTGGACACTATTGGTAACTACTCAAAATAATCATTGACATAAAACCATTCTTGGTGACGAGTAATGGGGAGAGGCTGATGGTAGAAACCATTGTGAGAAACGGCTCCCTCTGAAGTGCCATAGTTTTTGAGAAAAAAGTAATTTTCCACGAATTTGATTTTGAGACCTCGGATTTAGAACTTGAGGTCTCGAAATCAACCATCTAAAACGCACACAACTTCGTGTGACAAGGGTTATTTTTCGTTCATTATTATCTCGCAACTTCGATGACCGATTGAGCTCAAATTTTCACATGTTTGTTATTTTATGCATATGTTGAGATACACCAACTGTGAAGGCTATGTCTTTGACAATTACCAATATTGTTCACTGCCTTTAAGAGCAATGAATTCAAACACTTGTGTTTTTGATCAGCAGAGTGTGGGTTTGATTCCCCAGCCGTGACACTTGTGTCCATAAGCAAGGCACTTAACCATTCCTTTGTCCTTCGGATGGGACGTAAAGACATTGGTCCGCATGTAAAAGAACCCAGTGCATGCACTTATTGAAAAAAGAAGGGTTTTTTTTTTCGCCCTGGTGTTCCTGGCTGTGGCTGCTGTATGCGCCCTAGCACCTTGTTAACCATTACATGGTGTGCTAAGGAAAAGGTCTCACAATTTCCAAAATCTTTTTCCCACTCACCTTGCAGTACAAATAATTGGTGCTTTGTATCCTTTGGAAAAGGCGTGTTATAAATACATTTATCATTATTATAATTATTATTATTAATGTTATTATTACTATTCAGAATAAGGGGGGTTAAGGGCAAACCCTGTGGATATATATATACATATATTTTTGTCAGTGTTTATGAAGTTTGCACTTACTTATAAGTTGTATTTCCGAATTACTGCTGCTACCGGGAATTCCTTCTGACTTGTGATAGATCCTCCATTTTTTGCAGAAGAAGACTGTGATGATTAAAGCAACAATCAGTATGATGGGACTCAGTATGACAATTGTATAACGAAAAGGTAGGTTGTTTCCAGTCGATCCTGTAATGACAAGAGGCAATAAATGTATTTAATTATTCAAGGTTTATCCTTAAAGAAAGGGAAGAGCTTTGGTAATTGTGCTAAAAAAATTGATAACCATAAAAACAATAACCTTGGTAAGAAGCACTGCAGCTGTTGTAGTGTAACACATTTTGAGAAGCAATGCCCCTTATTTTTGACCGCGCGAGGGCGCAATAAATAGTATTTTGATCACTTCCGGGGGTACACGCGATTCGCCCTGCACAAATTAATAGGCGTTCTGTCACTTTTGTTGCGCCGTAGTTTCAATTTGCTTTAGAGGTGGATTATAACGGCTCCTTTAAAAGTTTTATTGTCTGTGATGGATTAGATGTCTGTGGTTATAATGTGTTCCAATCTTTAAAAACTGTTTTGCGTATGAATGAATATACCCCCGGAAGTGATTGAGAGCGCCCTCACGCGGTCAAAAATATGGCCCATTCCCTTCAAGGGAATGTGATTTAAGAGAAAATGATTCAAAAACAGTTGAATCTGTTCTGCCTTAGCGAAGAGCGCCTTGTAATAACGTGGAGAACCCCCATGCACAATCATAAAATTCCAGGAAACCCAGGAAAAAATGCTTGACGTAAGTGCGGAATTCCCTGCTTCTGTAAGCGCCAATTCTTTGCCGACAGTAAGCACAGCTATTGGGCCCTGGGCTAAAGATCATAAAGCCTGTAAGCATTAAAAACGAATATTGCTTAACAGAAACTGATTACCAGCAAAAAATATCAACTAAGTTTGCATTGTTGAAACTGGTGCCCCATTCATATTTTGAAAAAAATTTGCTAAGCAGTGTTTTCTGCTAAACATCTTCATGTTCAAACCTCATTAACTTTTTGAACCCATCAACCCCACCCCGCTATAAAACTTACTTGAAGTCCGTTGTGTACAATCAGGTCCTGTATATCCATCCTGACAATGGCACTCGAAGATCCCGGCAGACTCTGACTTAATGCATGTACCATTAGTGGAGCAGACTCTCTCACAATGGTGAAGACTCGTTTCTATTAAGACAGGAAAACATGGGCCAGAAACTTATAATCTTATGCTTGAAAAATAAATTCAAACTGCATTCACTATTGTTGTTTGTATTACACACATGTTTTTATATTTTGAACAACTACATGTACACTGTACTACACCGCGGTAGTAGAATACAAAGCAAGACAAACTCCGCGGTAGTAGAATACAAAGCAAGACAAACTCTCAAAAGAACACTATCTACCTGGCAAGTAGACAGAAAAACAGCCTGCCAAGACTTAAAAATTTTACACCCAGCACTCTGAGCAGAATACACTGTTCTGCCCAGCACATATTTTCCCCGGACTGCTCTTCAGCACTGTTGGGCCCATATCTAAAAATAAGGGATCCGTTCGTGCGCGTATAGTCTTGGTGCAAGACGTTATCGTTTTCCTTTCACATACAACGCACCTAACTCACCGACAGCCGCTACGGCCATAAGAAACGTGTTGCACCAAGACTAGTGCGTAGTCTCCAAAAACAATCGGTTATAAACAGAGCTCCAGCTGGTCATTATTAACCGTTGAAACACCCCCCCCCCCCCACGTGACGTGCTCTCCACCAATAGGAATAGCGAAACTGTCTGCGGTATTTATAAATGAAAAATTTTGTTGAATCACTCGTCCTTTGTGGACCAAAATGAATTAAGAGCCCACCACTAAAATTGGTCTTGCTATATAACACTGAGGTAGATCATCGTCGATTAAATCTTTTAACAATAAAAGTGAAAAAGACACACAGACTAGTCCAACACAAACACACTGAAAACTGGTTGATTAAACCTTCTAAACAATATGTGGATGACTCCTTATAGACAGTAACCTTGTCTGGTGCTCCATGTTCATTGGATACAAATGGGTACAAACAATTTTATTTTAAAACAACTCTGTGAAGTTTCGGAACAAAATGTCCCAAGCATCCTATATTTCTAAATATAGGACTCTAATAATGAGTGTCACATGCATCGCTGCAGTAAACAAATGTGTGAACAGGCTAGGCCTGGAATTTCATCTTCGGAAGGGCAAGGCTGTTTTCATTTTGAAAAGGGCACTTCCATTGTAAAATCTTAAAGTCAATGGGAAACTTTTGAAGGGGCACCAAGGCCAAGACCAGGGGCAACATGGCCTCTGTGTGGCCTGCGTGTTATTCCAAGCATGTCTGAACAATGTGTGATACGTGGTTCATTAATCAAACAACAAGGATCTTCGTGTCCGGTATTATTTATTGACTGACCGTTTTCACAGATTGCTCCCGTGAATCCCTCTGAGCATATGCATGTATATCCTCCATTCCCGTCATTCCCACACCGTCCATCATTCAGGCAAGGCTGATTCAGATTACAATAGCTCACATCTGTCCACAGGAAGAGAGAAATTGCCAAATTTGGTCCATAATTCATGCAAATGGTGAAAGCAGGGAGATTTTTCTTTTGCTTAGTGGATTAAGGGGGACTTCTCGTTATTAACTTCACAGCCACAGAGTGAGTTCTTAATTGGTCTCAGCATTTTGACTAGCCAGGGCCCAATTTCATGGCGCTGCTTAGTGCTGAACACTGCGCTTACTATAACCATTTCTTCACTAGCTACACATGTTTGAACAAGCATACTAGTAATGTCGGGTACATCATATATGTGCTGAATGAAAAATTCACTTCACAGATTCTTTGCTTCTGGTATTAAGCAGAGCCATAAAATACGGTCCTGATCTAGTCATCATGAGGACCCAATTTCATAAAGCCTGTAGGCAAAAGAAAAGTGCTAAGCACAGAATAGTATTGCTTAGCACGATCAGGATACCAGCCAAAATCACTTCAACCATTTCAACTTTGCATTGTTGTGAATGTAATTCTCGCTCCAATTTTCGAGCAGTATTTTCTGCTTAACAGCTTTATGAAATTGGGCCCGCAGAAGACTAAAGAGTGGTTGCGATGCTGGTTCAAGGATATTACCTTGGTCGCAGTTATCGCCATCCCAGTCCTGATTACATATACACCTTTCTGTCTCATTGCATTGACCATTTTGGCAATCTAGATCTGGGATGCATTCATCACACAGCGCCCCTAACCAACCATCATCACAACTGAAATTCAGAAAAAGGTTAACAAAAATAATAATAATATTGAAAATATGAATACTTAAAGGAGCGATACAGAATTGGTAAGAAACAAAAATCGTGAAGATCACAAATTTACATAAAACTTACTCGGTCTATTGATGATGATAGTTGAAATGTCATATTTAATGAGAAATAAATAATCTAACTTTGCGTTTATCGCTCAGTGAGCGTTTTATTCATTTTTATTTTGGCATCAATGCAATGCAAAATTTGTAATCGGTTTTTCACTCAATTCTCTCGTGACCCAGATGGCAGATCGATCTCAAACTTGTACAGGTTTGTCAGTTAATGTATGGTGTATTACATAAAGTGCTTACACTGCCAGCAACTGTTTTGTTAGTAAAAAACAATTCTGTCATGTTCCTTTAAAAAGCATTTGGGTTATCCCAAGCCTGCATCTGAATTGCATCATTCGGAAATTCCACCCTGTTTTTACAGTAGACAGTAGCAGATTTTGTGGATAGTTTCTGTGCCAATACTCACTTGCATTCACCATTCTCAACACAGCCGCCATGTTTACATCCAACCTTGCATGTCGGGGGCTCTGTAATAACAGATACATACAAAGACAAAAGTAAAGAACAGATACACTATACTTGAGCTGCTTAAAGGCACTGGGCACACACTATTGGTAATCACTCAAAATTATTGTCAGCATAAAAACTTACTTGGTATTGATTAATGGAGAGCTGTTGATAGTATAAAACATTGTGTAGAAACGGCTCCCTCTGAAAGAACGTAGTGTCTGAGAAAAAAGTAATTCCTCACTCAAATATTAGAATTGAATTTGAGACCTTAGCTGAGGTCTCGAATTCAAGCATCTGAAAGCACACAACTTGTTCGACAAAGGTGTTTTTGCTTCCATTACAATCTCTCGCAATTTGGCGACCAATTGAGTTCAAATTTTCACATGTTTGTCTTGTTAAATGCATGTTGAGATAAACTAAGTGAGAAGACTGGTCTTTGACTATTACCAAAGGTGTCCATCAGCGCCTAAAGCAGCAAATATTAAAAATTCAGCCGCAACAAACAATTTGAGTCAGCTGACTCGTACTCAACTCCTTCGAAACATTCACTGCAAAAATAGCCCAGCCCTGTGATGTCAAAATTTGTATCACAATAACAGGAAGCATGAACCAAGCTTTTAAGGAGCTATGGACACTACATGTATGCATTACGGCATGTAATGGCTGAGTGGTTCAGTGCTTCGACTCCAGTTCTGGTGGTTAAGTCATCAGGGTGGGGGTTCCAATCTGGATCATGACACTTGTGTCCTCCAGCAAGATGCTTTACTATAGTTGCATCTCTTCACCCAGGGGTACAAATAAGTACCTGTACGGGTAATGGTTGATATTGTGGTTAAAAAAAATGTTCAAGAGTACCATACTATGGCAGCCCACAGTTCCCCAGTTTTTCAAACGATCCATTTTATTTCTTACAAGAATCTTTGGTATTAATTTTGCTCTTTGTTTTTTATTTATTTTTTTTTGTTTTTACCCATACACCGATGTGTGTTAGCGCTATATACTCAGTACTTTCCAGAGTCCTGTGAAGACAAAAAAAGAATCTTTCGGTGGAACAAAAAGTTCTTCATCAGAAGGTTGTAAAACCTTACATTCTTCTGCCTGGAACCCAATGAGGTTTTTCCATTGATTCCCGCTACTTTTTGAGGTGAACCTCTAGTGCATAGAGTGTTTTCTGTGCCTTAAACACCCAGCAGGGTGGGTATGTGCACATAACAAGTCTATCATTATTATATAGGGAGGTTTAGCTGCACGTAACGCGAGCAAAAACGTGAACATTAATGTCAACAAATTGTATCATATCTAGGTGACGTCACCACTTTGAGCTTATTTCATTCTCACGTGTGATGTCTGCACGTACTTTCACGTATGCTTAAAACTTGAGAATTTTACAACAAATTTGTGCGACGTTCATGCTCACGTTTTTGCTCGTGTAGCGTGCAGCCAAACCTCCCTACTATTATTATTATTACACATTACATGTACATGTACCTGTGGGTGGAGGTGGTGTTGGGTCTACACACTCGTCCTGGCACATTGTGGCATTCCCCTTCGGCCAGGAGGGGTTGGCAATACAAGAGTTCGGACAGGATCCTTTGTTTATGCACTCCGCCATAATGACCAATTCAGTCTCCCCCTGCTCGGCCAGTGTGTAAGGGTCTGGACATGCTGAGCAGGTATGACAACGACCATTGCGACAATAACTCCTGGAGAACATGATAATAAATAATTAACTGATTTGTTTGTGTTTAAAAAAATACTAGTAATAACAATTTAATAGTATACAAATAAAGGCTTCATAGCGCTCAAATAAACCAGTTAGTGATACTCATGGCGTTTCAACATTATGGATGTCTCAGAGAGCTCAGTATGTTTCCTGCAAGGTGTGCGGAGCTACGCTTTTGGAGTCGGAGACCTTTTTCATTTTTTAAAGCACCATCTTATGGTTTAAGTGCTGTGGCGCAATATGAAGCCAATCCAACTAGGAACACCAGGGCAAACCCCCTATCTTCACGATAAGTGGTTCATTTTCCTGCTTTTCAGACGTTCAGTACACTTATATCATTTAAAGAGAAGGGGTTTTCCCCCGATGTTTCTGGCAGTGGGTGCTGAGAGCGCAACAGCACATGGTTAACCGTTTAAAGGTACTTCATGAAGAGGTCGATAATTTATAAAAACTTAAAAGCCTCTTAAAAATGTGTCTCTCTTTGTTCAAGCTCCTTCAGCACCTCATTGCTGGAAATGTGCACTTAATAAGACAACATGCATGAACATAATAAATAATAATAATAATAGTGGCCTCTTATAGAGCGCTCATGTCCGTCAAGCATGACGCTCATGGCGCTGTACAAGCAAAAATTTATACAAATACATAACAAAATCAGGTACAATAGGGTCCTATAACTATACAACAATGACACTGTAGACCAACTTAGGTAATCAGTTCAAAGATAAAGAATTATGAAGTGAACAGATGAGTTTGAGTAGAACTTTGCAGACAAATCAGTTTGGTTGTCACAGTATGCGTCAGATGGGACCATTGGGCTTGTGACAGCTTCTCCCAAGCCTAAGCTTCTCCCAAGCCTAAGCTTCTCCCAAGCCTAAGCTTCTCCCAAGCCTAAGCTTCTCCCAAGCCTAAGCTTCTTCCAAGCCTAAGCTTCTTCCAAGCCTAAGCTTCTCCCAAGCCTAAGCTTCTCCCAAGCCTAAGCTTCTCCCAAGCCTAAGCTTCTCCCAAGCCTAAGCTTCTCCCAAGCCTAAGCTTCTTCCAAGCCTAAGCTTCTTCCAAGCCTCAGCTTAGGGCTGGTCCCAACCGGCGACTTCGGCTACAGCTACAGCTAGATCAGGCTATTATTTTAAAACACTGACAGACGAGTAGCTGTAACTTAAGTCACCGCTTTGGACACAGCCTAAAATCTTGTCTATGGCAGTCTGGCTCTAGGCTTCGTTTTATGCTGGAAACACCATGCGAATTGTACACTGCTCAAAAGTCTATGACGCAGACCGAGCCGGATAAAAACAAAGGGACCAGTCTGAGTATGAGCGTTTACTTACCCCTCTGGACATTCATCCCTACAATCATAAGCCCCCGTAGGTATCAATGTTCGTATAGGAATAGGAGGGCATTTAGCAAGTATTGTGTCCATCAGACATGCTGCCAACAGAACCAGCTTCAACAGGCACTCCTGGAGATAAAAAAAGAAGAAAAAAAAGGTGAAACCAGACACTATTTACATGGCCACGTTAGTGAACAAAACATACACAGGTGTATCTGCTTCCATTTTCAGCTCCATCCGATAAACGGTTTTCGCGCTACAGCATGCTCTTTCTTGGTGATTTTGGTCAAAATGCGCCTGACCTCTGACATTCAAACGACCATAAATCGGTAACCTTTGGGTCAAATTGGTTGAAATTTGTGTCTTTGGAACGGAAATTGTGTAAGCTTTCCAAATATGTCTTTCTTTTTCTTGTAGGAACATGTTTAAGTATGAACCTTTCGACCTCTACTTTGAATTTGACCTTGTGGATCATGTGACCCGGCAACGAACTTCGGTGAAATTCACCCTTATTATGTTTTCTCCACAATATCAAAGATTTTGAGATATCATATTTTTGGCTTGCTTTTAAGCTCCACTCAAAGTTGTCCTACTCACTTTTCCTGTGCAAAGTACATGTACATTAGTTAGATACATGTCCATAAGTATTGTTACGGGCTAGGCAACACAATTTATTCATGCGTGACGTCAGAAGCGTAGATTTTTCTTGGTCAAATGAGGGCGCTGTTTTGCATCTTTCGCCAGGATCGATCATAACATTCGTCACTAGTCAGTCATACTTTCGCCAATATTTTGTTGATTTTGGATGCGCCCAATGTTGTGAGTACAAAATAAGTTCAATCAAGTTTAAGATTATAAGTTTAAGTATACTCTGCATCAGGGATTGTTGATAATAAGCGGGTAACTAGTGTACAATTTTGACTGTAAAAGTGGTTGATTTTCTAAGCATGTCGTCAGTCAGATTCACGTGGGTGGCATGTACATGTATTGTACGTTGGGGTGGCATACAGAACACGGTGGTGTGTGTGGATAAGGGTTAAAGGTCAAAGTTGGGATAAGGTTTTGAGATTAAGCTAGGTCACTTGGAGTTGAGGCAAAGGGGAATCACGCACACTTGGCCCACATTTTGTGGGTAAATAGGGATTTAATCAATTGTTGTAAATACATAAAATTGGGATTAATTCGTTATTGTAATTGCTGTAAATCAAATGTTTATATTGTATTGGGTTCATTTGATTAATTGCAGATCGAACCATCATCACATGTTGCTACAAGCAAATGGTATCGTAATAAAGGGTTGGACATCAGTAAATTTTGTCATTGGTGAAAATATTTGAGTACACACGTCACACGTATGTATATCATGATTTTGCTTGGGGACCATAGCCTTGCTTGATATACACCTGTACATGCGTATGAACAGGTATGTATATGTACATGTACTTTGCATAGGGATAGGCAAGAAGGCAACTTTGAGTGGAGTTTGAAGGCAAGTCAAAACTATCGTATTTCTAATTTTTCTATATTGTGGAGAAAACATATAAGGGTAAATTTTCACAGAAACTCGTCGCCGGGTCATGTGATCCACAAGGTCTAATTCAAGGTCAAAGTAGAGGTCAAAAGGTAATCATACCTAAACATATTCCTACAAAAAAAATAAAGACATATTTGGAAAGCTTACACAATTTCCTTTCCAAAGACACCAATTTCAACCAATTTGACCCAAAGGTTAATTTATGGTCGTTTGAATGTCAGAGGTCAGGCACATTTTGACCGAAATCAACAAGAAAGAGCATGCCGTAGCGTGAAAACCAATTATCGGATGGAGCTGAAATTTGAAATTTGAGCTTGTTGAGCCACGATTACCCCATAAACCAAATTTGAGCAAATTTGAAGAGGGTAGGTTTAACCCATTGGGTGATTTGACACGGAATGACCCGTAAATGAAAATGTCTACTTGAACATTTTTAAGCAGTGACATGTGGCATTTGGACAGTTGCTTCTGTTGCCAATGTGTTCAAAGTATTAGGCTAAGTTTGCTAATAATGTTGGTACCACCTTCAATTTTAGGAATAAAATATTTAGGCCTCACACTGGACTATGGTCTAGGCCTTGCACTAGACTCAACTTTTGTCATGAGTCAGGATAAATATTGAGAGAATGATCAGAGATTTCCCCATGCACAGGCTCGTGTATCGGCTAGTGCGCATAACCTGCAGTCCGATACGTGCACATTTCGGCTGATACGCAATCATTTTTAAAGTTTATTATTCAAATCTGAAAATGGAGAAGTATGAGCATTAAGCCTACATGTAGGTTGGACAGTTTTTATTAGCCCACAGGTCAAGTTGGGTAGTGTCCTTTACTAACACACAGCAGTTTTTACAAGACAATCTGACAATGTACGCCAAGCTAGTGCTAAGGCATTGTAAGGGTAAGCCCCAATATAGCACATCAATAAAACAAAGGGAGAGCACAGGCTGATAACATGATATGATATGATAACACACAGGAAGTGGACTTAAAACAAAGACAATTATTACATTCTCACATCCTGGTTTAAAAAGCACTTGAATGAATGTATTTTTAACAGCAAAAACAAAGCCCATTGATGTATGATGCAAACAAATTGGCAAACTAGTTTAAAAAAAGTCTTCTGGTTTTCCATGTTTCCAGGTACAATTCATGTTACATGTATGTAGTGGACTTTTGTAGTGAGGAGAGCAGCTCCACCTTTGGCCTCATTCACAAATTCGTCAATTTTCCTAAACACGTTTCTCATTAAAAAATACATAAGTGCAAAAACCAGGCATTTCTACCCAGCTCAACAAACAGTATGCAAAAGTAGCCTTCAATTGTCACTAGTTCAGTTTCACCATTTAAAACTGTAATTCATGCCAACAACTAAAGGTTCTTGATCGAGGTACATGTACGGCCACACTGTCTGTGATACACCCATCTTCTCTTTATAAGAGAGATGTACACATTGCATTTAAATCTCAGTTTGGCTTGACTCCGTCTTATATTGCAAATCTCCTTGTACCTTATGCCCCCTCTCGCACTCTTCGTTCTTCTGCTAAGTCCCTTTTAACTATTCCTAGAACTTCCTCATCATATGGCGATCGTTCCTTTTCCGCTTGTGCTCCTAAACTTTGGAACGCTTTACCTAATAACATCAGGCGCTGTAGTTCTCTGTAAATCCTCTTACACTTAGCTCGTTACATGTCTTGACAGTAGATTATTCATTGTATAATTTTGTATTATGTTCTACATTTCTTTTTTGTTGTATGTATTGTTTTTTGTTCTGCGCCTCGGAATAGGGTCTTGTACACTAGATAGATGGTGCATTATAAATGCATTATTATTATTATTATTATTACACAACTGATCAAAATACAAAATAGTGTAGCTCTACATTGTAGCTCACTGCAACATTGTCAATTGACCCCTTGCACAGGCATCACACGCGGCGACTGTGCCATGCTCACCATGTTGGAGGGCATTTAGGTTAACATGTATGTGTAAACGCTGCGTCGCCTAAACTGCGCACTTTACTGAATAACGCACAGCATAGAGTTATATATAAGAACGCACAGTGAAATTGCCCACCAGTATGGCGTATTCAAGATTTTTCTGATGATGACGTCAGGTGAATTGGGTCAACAAGGCAAATTTTAAAAAACAATTATGACTAAGGCCTGTTTGTACCTTTTTATCCTTCTGGTTTTTCTGAGACTGAACACTTCAACACACAAAATAGTTTGATGATGTTTCACTCTAGTTTTTCAGAAGAGGATCTGAAATCCTATATCAACCCCCCCCCCCCCCCCACCCCGAAATTTGGTACATATGTACATTCTTACAGGCAGATACTCTAAAGGCACTGGACACTATTGGTAATTACTCAAAACAATTGTTAGCATAAAAGCTTACTTGGTAACAGGCAATGGAGAGCTATTGATAAACATTGTGAGAAACGGCTCCCTCTAAAATAATGTAGTTTTCGAGAAAGAAGGAATTTTCCACTAAAATATTTTAATTTGATTTTGAGACCTCAGAATTAGATTTTGAGGTCCCAAAATCAAGCATTCAAAGATCACAACTTTGTTTGACAAGGGTGTCTTTTCTTCCAATTATTTCGCAACTTCGACGACCAATTGAGTTCAAACTTTCAAAGGTTTGTTATTTTTTGCATACATTTGTATGTTGAGATGCAACCAAGTGAGAAGACTGATCTTTGAAAGTGACTAAAGGTGTTCAATGTCTTTAAGACAATATCACATCACACCAATATCATAGTTTTGAGCAAGGACAGGTCACGCGTCACAATGTATTGCTTGTTTTACATGGGAACAGATTTTTAAAGGTAAACAACTTTCTGATGGAGGAAGAAAACAATTGAAATGGGGAAAATGAATGGGTCATAGGAAGTACAACAGTGTACAATGTTCCTGGTGTCAAGTGCAAAACAAACTTCCTTTCTGTCATGTCTGTATTAAATGAAAACATGAAAGTGAAAGTAACTTACCTTCCAGCATGCATTGTGTGAAAAGTTCATTTTGCTGAAAAAGTTGACCCGCCAATACTTGAGGAACCAAGGGTGAATACAGGAAAATATTTTGAATAACACACATGAAACTCCAACAGCGCCAGATCTGGATAAAACAATGAAAAATTTTAACGTGAATGCTGTTGTTGTGTGCCGTTTGTTGCTGGAGTGGAATTTCACAATTTACAAGCATTTCATGAACTAATCCAATTTAACTCTAGGTCTCCAACCCATTAAGGCCCAATTTCATGGATCTGCTTACCGTAAGCACAGAATTGGCCCTTACGGAAGCAGGGAATTCTGTGCTTACGGCAAAGAAAAAGGACAAAAACTTACCAGATCCCGGAGCGAATTCCCAGATATATTTTGAACTTGTCGCATCGCTTTGCAAACGCTTAATTTTGTTGTTGGGCTAAACCATTCTGTGCAAGGGGTGTTACAATGTTGCAGTGAGGCCACAATAGCATGTGCCAATTTTATGGTAAAAAGTGGCCTATCTGTCCTGGAAAGAAAAAATACGCTTCCAACACATGGAGTCTTGGCACAAGACGTCAATGCTTGGTATACACTGTTCTGCTGTTTTGCGCTTGGTGTTAAGCTTAGTGGGTGGTTGATGCAAGTTGATGGCGATTTGGCTGCAAATAGTAGGCCACCAGTGATCCAGTGCAAGAAAGTGTTTACACGGAAGTTAGTGCACGACGTGGGGATGGGAAACTTCAATTTCAATTTTCTTTTCACAAAATATGAACACCAAAGGAGAAAATTCAACTATTTTAAAAAACGCCATCTTGGAGATCAAACTAATATTAATATTAATAACATTAACGAGGAACATGTGAGTAAACTAAAAGTTCAGATTCCTGAGTTAGTTAGAAATATTTTTAAAACATTTTAGAAATGTTTTCGCAATGGTACCGGACTCCATCGCATTGCATGCAACAGAGGAGTCCAACCTGGGCCAAGTTATTTACCATCACCATGATGATTGAATCCATGCACCATCATGACTCACTCACATGAGAACCATCATAAAACATCCATAGCCCTATCTATCCCCTATTTAATCACCGACTCCTTGGTTTTTACCATGTTTTTACACTACTTACAAACGAAAGGAGTCCGTTATGAGGGCTAACCAATTCTTTCTCCATGGGCTAACCTACATAAAATAAACTAATATAATATCCTCCATTTATTGGTATATATATAGCTTCCTGGTATGACCATAGAGTAAGGACAGAGAACAGATAACTTTCCGTATGGCGCCACCACTTTTTCACTCAATTTTACAAAAAGGGATATACCAATCAGGTAAATTAGATACTATATTATTTTATTTCAAATGAAAAAATGGTGGCGCCATACGGAAACTTTTCCCAGAGAACATGTATGGAAGTTGAAATATGAAAATCGTGAACGTCGTTTCTTACTTACTGCTTACAGTACCACTCACTCATCAGAGCAGCCCAGTCACTGCCGACCATCTACCTCATGGTCAGACAGTATAGTGACAGATGTTACGTCTGGCTGCTCTTGGTCCGCTTAACAATGTTTACAAAACAACAATTATAACACGTCGTAAAAAATAATGTTATCAACCAATGTACACACTCTTCACAGTGCTCTAGTGAAGTGTGTGTAGTGGTGCATAGGGAGCATGCAGTACGATAGTACAGGCCGAGTTATAGTCAGTCGCGCGATGGTCGGGCGGCGTCGGAAATCTAGACGCGCGATCATAAAAAGACACGGTTTTTAGGCCTTAGTCTTAGGATTGCGCGCAAGATATCCGTCGCGCAACCATCGCGCGACCACTCCTTCAAGAGCACACATGCAGCGCAGATCCTCAGCCTTGTTCCCAGTGGTGTGCGCCCTTGCCGCACCACTACTTGCTTAACCCATAAGGCCGTGCTCGATCCCCTGGACGTGAAAACTCGATCCCAAAGGTGTGTACGTGTTCAGGCCGCCATTACTTTTTCTGTTTCTACCACTACCAGACTCCCTTGCTCGAAAAAAAATTCAAGTAGAAACTTGTTATTTTTGGGGTTTTAGTAAAATAGAATCACTGTCTGACTCCCAAAATGCCCTAAAATAATTAATAATAATTACACCGCATTTGTAAAGGCGCTCTAAAATCATTCAGTTAGCCTTGTTATGCACTTGCGTACATTTTATGGATGGGCGCAATATAAATGAATAAATTATTATTATTATTATTCAAGCATCTGCATGTCCAGTAGGTTTTGTGCAGTGTTCGTGACAACGTTGTTTTTAGATATTATAGGCCGCCTTTTTGGTTTCGATGACTCCTGCCCGAAATTGAAACAAACATTCTGGCCGGAAATCGGCCACAGAAAGGCAAAGTAGGCATATTCATTTTTAAAACCTTTATTGTTTCAATCTTTGTCGGAATATACACCTAAAGCTGTAGACATTTACAATAAAAAAACAAAAAAATCTTGATTTTTTTCGTTTTGAGATATCGCCAAATGTCTCCGCTGCTGTCCACTCAGTATCTTGGACAACCTGAGAAACGAAATTCTCAGATTAAAGGAACACGTTGCTTTGGAGGATCGCTCGAGTTGGTATTTGAAAAGCGTTTGTAACCGTTTGTTAAAAAATGCATATGATTGGAAAGATATTTTAAAAGTAGAATATAATGATCCACACAAGTAGTACTCGAAACTGGGTGGTTTTCCTTATTAGCTCTTCGACAAACACGCTCGGCCAGTTATGGTAGTCAAATTTTTGACTTCCATAAATGGCCGACCGCGTTTAGTTCGCAAACTAAAAGGAACACCACGCAATAATTTCGAGGCAAAAATGTGTGTGGATCATTGTGTTCTCACTACTTTTAAAACATCTTTCTAATCAACATGCATTTTATAACAAACGGTTACAAACGCTTTTCAAAGATCAACTCGACCGATCCAAGGCAACGTGTTCCTTTAAAGTGATCTTAAATCTCTCTCTACAATCCATACTCATTGGAAGGGAAATGTTTCTCAATGTAAATACATAATCAAAAACTGCAGTGTTCTATAAATAGCCATTATAGTACTTTTGAGTAGGTGGCCTTAGTCCTTTTGAACCGGAACTTAAAGGTAAAATATACTTCGATGTAAAATGTTTCTTAAAATGCTTTA
Organism: Asterias rubens; assembly: GCF_902459465.1. NCBI lineage: Eukaryota > Metazoa > Echinodermata > Asteroidea > Forcipulatida > Asteriidae > Asterias > Asterias rubens. Next base: position 13,709,739 of record NC_047069.1, on the reverse strand, counting down.
AATATCAAAAAGATGCTGTATACTTCTAACCAATACACATTCCCTTTAAATTAACTAAGCCATGTCATATGTTTGGGTTTTCTTTGATAAAAAAAACGATAGTCAGCGGTTAATATTTTACAAACGATATTGGGGAATTGTTTTTAAATGACTGCGGAAAAACGATTTAGTTTTTAATCTCCATATCCTTTTAATGCAAACTAATAGGACGGATCTCCCAGCATGACTATACATACACATGGTGGCGCGTGCCACACTTTCTTCTTTAAAATTGTTGTTCTTTTCTATTAGCAGTTAGGTAGGTAAAAAGGGTAATTTTCCATAACATAGAAACGTTTTATAGTGTACCACTTTTCAATCATTGTTTCGGATATAGTTTCATAATCATTTTATTTTACAATCAGGAGCCTGGAAACTGTAGACGTTATGATCATAATATATGGACATACTGATGTTTAAACTAAAAAGGCTTTGTGAAGAACATTCATTATTATTAAAGCCCTTTTAATAACGGTTCAGCTCCGGTCCCGGTCGGCCACAGACTCCGGTGTGGCAGGAGATCCCCGGAGATTATGGCAAACTGTGTGCAAACTTCTTCTGAAAGCGCCCTCTTGTGAATCACCCTCCTCAACCCATGTTAACCCATTTGGGAACCAAAGTTCCGGTGGACAGAATTACATGGTACTCCAGCTTACAGGCTCGGGGGGGGGGGGCACCCTCGATTTGCAAATACGAGTTTTATAGTATTCGATGTTCCTCGTGGTCCTGTGGCGTTTCTTATTCACGATGGTTTATATTAGTTAAAGAGGACCAGTACCGAGCTCGGCCGCTACGTTAAGTGCCGCCACTAGCCCCCATCGAGGAGGTCTTGTCTGCATTGATACCATAGCTGGGACCTGTGGGAGAGGACATTAAATGTCAGTTTTATCAAATTAATAAATACACAAAATAATGACGGAACAATGGAGATGCAGAAACGAGCACTCCATGTCGACATCTCTGCGAGGGCGCTCCTCTTGCATACCGTCTTTTTATCAACTAGTGCCGATTTGAGAATGTTGCAACTCTAACAGAACGGAAATTACGAGAAATAAATAAATATCGTTACTTTTGCGCAATCCAGCCTTTGTAGCCTTAAGCCGCGTTCGCATTGGACTTTTGGGTCTGGTAACTTTCCTCGGGCCTGCGGCGGTAAGTTAACTTTTGTAAGTGCAATGAAAACACGGCTTTAGCCGCCAATTTCGAAATGTTCAGTTTTTCTACACTAACCTCTGACGCTTTGCCAACCAAACACCCAGCATTGAGCAATCCCTGTTTCATAGCTCTTGTCTTCTCATGGCACACGCAACGCGTGGCGTCCTCGACTACCATAGTCCGGTACCCGAAACTTTGGGCATCCATCGCCGTGCTGCCTGCGCAGAGATCGTAAGCCAGACCACAGACGTAAACGTCAGTAATCGCTCTCTGCCTTAATTCGGCAACCAGTTCTTTATTGACTTGTTTTGTGTTATCCATAAGGACAGAGTAGCTTTCAATCTCGGGGTCCGTTCCCTTTGGAGCTATGATGTGGTTGTCAACTATCTGAAATGACAGTTTTTGAAAAAAAATGAAAATACCTTGCAAACTATCCCGCTCCCGATCGTCAGGAGATTTCGGCAATGGCTATGGCGCTAAACGAGACAACGTTGAAGGATGATCTTTTAGTGTTATGGCAACCGATTGTATTCTTGTACATTTATTATGTTTTTGCTAATTTTTAACCTATTTATTTTGTTTTTGTATTATTTTTACTAGAAATAAACTCCTTACTTTTAGATCTGGATGAAACTCCGCTCCGTAAGTGGACTCAATGCAATGCACGGGCCACAAAGTCTGATCGACTAACGGCATTCTGTCAAACACGACGGTGTCCAACATGCGGGCGTCTTCAGCTTTTACCTTCGAATTGAAGAGACAGTTTTGAATAAATACGGGCAGACGCAATGTTACAAAGTAAATAAATACACACAATAAATTAAAAGAAAACTGATGTTGGAAAAATTTCCCATCTAAAAATGTTGTGATAAGCAAATGCACACCCAACTTGCATGGTGCTGACATTGTCTTGTCGGTGCGGCCTGTCCGCTTCCAGGACGATGGTATTCATCAATCCGTGTTGGTACGTCCATAACGAAGGACCGCCATCAAGTCCATCATGCAAATGAACAATAATTAACAGGTGAGGTTTTCAGAAGCACCATGGCAGCTTCTACCGCAAACCTCAACTGATTATAATCAAACCATGCACAGTTTGAAATCGTTTTCCTCATTATAAATTCAGGTATGTGCATAATATTATCATAACGTCATTTCAGCCGTCATTGCTATTGGTCATACCTTGCTGGATGGGTGGAGTCTCCTGAGATGCAGATTATCATAGAAGGACATGTGATTTGGAGGGTGGAGATCTTTCGTGTATACCACCACGTCAAACTGAACATAATCCAGCAGCCTATGTTATTAAAATAATAACACTGAGATTATTATTAAATACAAGGTATCCAAAAGGGGGAACTAAAGGTACGGGTAACCTACCAGAAATCCATTGTTTTCTGCGTATGCTTATTAGAACTAAAAGGAAATTTACCTGGTAAGTCTGCTGCCACCTAGCGTTCCAAAGTATCCCATTGTTGCCTCTCTGGCCATTATGTCATGACTGTATAACGATGTCTCTCCACAGATTTTGTAGTTTTGCCTAACAATATTGTTTATGTCAATACCTCGACAGTTCAGTTTTAGCTAAGCTGCAAACTTACTCGAAATCTCCATTGACCAAAATCAGGGTTCAATGTGCGAGACCCATTCCCAGTCAGTCAGGTCCATTTTTCTTGCTCAAAATACCCAAGATCCTAATCGGGTTCAGTCTTCTTAAAGGTAGTGGACACTTTTGGTAATTGTCAAAGACTAGCCTTCACAGCTGGTGTATCTCAACATTATGCATAAAATAACAACCCTGTGAAAATTTGAGCTCAATCGGTCATCAAAGTTGCGAGATAATAATGAAAGAAGAAAACACCCTTGTTACGCGGAGTTGTGTGTATTTAGATGGTTGATTTTGAGACCTCAAGTTCTAAATCTGAGGTCTCGAAATCAAATTCGTGGAAAAGTACTTCTTTCTCGAAAACTATGGCACTTCAGAGGGAGCTGTTTCTCACAATGTTTGATACCATCAACCTCTCCCCATTACTCGTCACCAAGAAAGGTTTTATGCTAATAATTATTTTGAGTAATTACCAATAGCGTCCACTGCCTTTAAAGCTAAAAAAGCTAAAGTCATTTTGATCCTCAGACGAGTCACGCAGTACCCAAAGTTGACCTGAACTTTATGTAAACCAGATCAAAGGTCAACTCTAACCGGGGTTATAATAGTGTATTAACTGGTTAATGATCGGTATAACTCATTGATATCTATTCAGACAACTCTATACGCCACTCGTAATATTTATGTATGAGGTAGGTCACAATGCTAACTCAAAACGAGGCGATGGGCGCAGCCACTGCAAGTGACGGGGGACGTGCGCCCATAGCCTCATTTTGGGTACGAACTATGACGTCATGCATAAGTATTAAGAGAGGCGTATGGAGACGTCCAGATCAAAGTGCAATTCTAACTAGGGTTGTTATAGTTTAATGATGGGTACATCTCATTGATCTCTAGTATAGAGATCAGACAACTCATGGAAACCAGAAGGTCAATTCTAACTGGGGTTATAATAGTTTATTAACTGGTTAATGACCGGTACAACGTCGGCTCCCTCTTGACTGGCTGGGCAGTTCCGAAGTGCAAGTGAACCATCAATGAAGTCATTTTGGACGTCTACAACAATCAATGCGGCCTTCGGGGTCAAAATCTGAAAGGAAAATACAATCCCACAATGATAATCTTCTGTACAAAATTGTATTATGAAGAATCAGCTGGATTGACCGTCATTTTCCGTCGGGAATTCCTCGAAGGCTCTCATACACATTGAAATGTGTAAACACCTGCATTAATTTCACCTCTTCTGTTTGTTAAAGGCAGTGGACACTATTTGTAATTACTCAAAATATACATCATCATGAAATCTTTCTTAAATACAAGTAATGGTGAGAGATAGATGGTATAAAACATTGTGAGAAACAGCTCCCTCGGAAGTGACGTAGTTTTCAAGAAAGAAGTAATTTTCCCCGAATTTGATTTCGAGACCTCAAGTTTAGAATTTGAGGTCTCGAAATCAAGCATCAGACAGCACACAACTTCGTGTGACAAGGCTGTTTTTTCTTTCATTATTATCTCGCAAATTCGACGACCGATTGAGCTCAAATTTCCACAGGTTTGTTTATGCATATGTTGTGATACACCAACTGTGAAGACTAGTCTTTGACAATTACCAATAGTGTCCACTGTCTTTAACATCTCTTATTGGTTCCACAAGCTCACAACAATTGTGTTGCATAGTTCTTTGACACTTTAAACAAAAATGCTGAGAAATATTTTGAAGCGAATACGAATTTCTCCTGAAGACGAGCAGAGTATATTGCTCGAAACGTCAAGACCAAACCGGCTCTTCTCAGAGCCGACATTCACACAAAAGAGTTAGACACATGGTTGTACCCGCAAGTGTACGTCAATTTATTTATAGTTTCTTCGTATTTTAAAGTAACAAACACTATTTGTAGTGACAAAACAATGTACCTGATTAAACCAGAACCTCCAGCAATGGTCGAATCCTTCCCGGGTGATATGCCCATTAAACTGAAATACAAATTAATAATATGCTTTAAAAGAACAAAATGCAAGATTAACACCAGTAATAATAATTGGGATGTGGCGAGTCTTTTTATTTGTGGTGAAATGTCAATCCTACTTTTACTCATACTATTTCGTCCAATTTATTATAAAAGCCTTTTAAGACCAACACAAACAAAACTTACCTCTTTCCCGCCCAGAACTTTCATCATAGCCAATGATTCCGACTTAGACACCACGTGACCAGTCCCATCTATCGTGAAGAGATCGCAACAGAGGCTGTGAAATTCATCCCCGTTGAGGGAGCCATCCCTGGAAGAGTTTAAGTGGAAGAAGATTATAGTCCAAGGAGTTTTGAGTTTAAAAAAATCATAGAGGCGGAGATTTTTTCACTTGCGTATCTTGAGAGAAAGTTTTTTTTTTTTTTTTTTTTTGTCTTTTTTGAAAGTTTGATATGTGTTCCTGTCTACGTCATTATAGGAAGGGTAAATTCTGCATTGGAATGGGAAAGCATTTAATTGTCATTTTGCCAATAATGTAAACAGTAATGCCATTCTATGTTTGTTCTGAGCTCTTTTGATTGTAGACGATCTCGGACAGGGACAACTATGAATACGTTGTGTGCCTGGAAGACTCTTAAAGTCCTGTGAAGGAAAAAAAATCGCGCGAAGACACGCGAGACTTGACAGAGAGTCCGCATTAATTATAGACCTTTATAACGCTGTCACCATCTTGATCATGTTCCCTGTTTCCATAACAGTAATGAATGCTATTATTAATTGTGCAAACATGGCACCAGACTATTATTTCGTCCAGCCTCAGTTTTGTTACAATGAGTTGGAACGGAGTAAATTCAAGATGGCCACACCGTGATAAAGGTTCGAAGAGAATGCAATATATGCCGACCGTACCAACCAAGGCACGGCAGGAGGAGATAGCAAACTCAAATGGTGGTTCATTTTGGACCCTTTCGGTACAGAAAAAAATATAAAAAAATCACAGGTTTACAAATAATTTACAGGGTTTACAGAAGGTAATGGTGAAAGGCTTCTCTTGAAAATTAGTCCATGAAATGCTTAACTTTTCGAGAAAACGGTAAAGCAATATAAATTCTCGTTAGCGAGAATTACGGATTTGTTATAAACACATGTCATGACACGGCGAAACGCGCGAAAACAGGAGTGGGTTTTCCCGTTATTTTCTCCCGACTCCGATGTCCGATTGAGCCTAAGTTTCCACAGGATTGTTATTTTATATATAAGTTGTGATACACGAAGTGTGGGACTTGGACAATAGTGTTTACCGAAAGTGTATAATGGCTTTAAAATATAAATAATATTACAATGATATTGTCCTTTGGACTTTGAGTGTACATAACATTGACAAAAGCCCGCAATGCACACATAGGTGGGCCTTAGTTTGTGTTGTTTGTTGCAATCAATATGAACAGCAGTTGGTTGTTTAGAAGCTGCAAACTAAAAGTTTCATCTTGTTGTTGGGGAAATTGCCAAGGGTTTGGCGCTTTTGGCAATAAAAAAAAAACGGTTTTGACGTTATATATATATAGTGAGTATGGCTGGAACAAAATATTGTAACGGTGCATAAAATGTAATGATTCCCATAAACACTCATTGCAATTGTGTATTTTTTTAATAACAATTATTTCATGACACAAGATGTAAACGCCTTTTGTTAGAAAAATGTGTTTGACTCTACAAAATGGACGTTCGTGATATCACACCCTTCTCTAGGTATTAAAAACAAACTTGCATTTGAACCTCCTCAACCTTGTTTCTATAAAACAGAGATGTTTTTGGATTGGCGAGGGAGTTGTTTGCCCCTCTGTCAATATTAATGGTACCCTCTAGATAATAATCATGGGTTTGCAACCGAGTGTTGTCAAACGCAACTAATACTTTACCTGTCCCCGTCGAAATGATTGAAACAAGCTTCTTTCAGCTGTGTACTTTGAGGGCTGTACCCTTCTACTGAACCAAAGCCTTTCCACGACGCCATGTATAATATTGGTCCAAAAACTTGACGGAGTTTTACCAAGATCAGCTCCTTTAGTGGGTTTTAAGTTTCTGTCCCGTGCAAGGAGTACCGACACAATGGAGCAAGTTGGCTTTAACCATAGTCTACCATAGACCCACTGCACGTTAACGACGATTTTGTGGTTTGTAAACATTGGCTTACCAACCGGCCGGGACGGGGTAAAAGGTTAGAACACAATCATGACCAGCAGGTAATTTTGTATTATCTCCGAATCCGATATGGGGATATTTTTGTTTGCGAAATAATTTAACATTTATTATGTTCCGTTTGGTAAGTGAGCAGGATACCAGTTACATGTGACTTGGTATTTTGGCTGGCAATCTTAATTTGGTAGGCATAAGTACTTGGTAATGTTGTTGTTGTTGTTGTTGTTGTTGGTGTTGTTTTTGTTGTTGTTGTTGTTGTTGGTGTTGTTGTTGTTGTTGTTGTTGTTGTTGTTGTTGTTGTTGTTGTTGTTGTTGTTGTTGTTCTCAGCTGCTTTTTGTGCCCAAACGTAACGATCCGATTCGAAAATAAACGGCGTAGTTTCGAAAAGTGATTTATTTTATTAACACTAATGTTGTTCTCTCTTTGGCCAAACACGTACTTGTCACACCTAGTACTCTCTTCTCTGGGCCTTTTGTGTTTTGTTCGTGGGGTTTTTCGGACCCTCGACTCAAACATCCACTCCACATTTGCAATTTTTAGTGAGCAATATTGTTCCCCCCGAAATGTTGGGCGCAGATTTATACCAACATTTCGAAAAACGGTGTGAGTGCAGTGCCCCAGTAACGGTGTCTAAATGTTACGGTGTCCCCGTAAAATTCCCTAACTTATCAATACAAGAAGACCAAGTGTCACAGCGGACAAGACTGAGTTTCGTCCTCGATTGACACCCCGGCCTTCCTCGAGGGCCGTGCAAAGAAAACCATACAAAGCAGGTGGCCAGTCTAGGGGTTATCCGAAAATCAACAACAGAGGGCGGTTTACTCGGCTGTCGCAACAACAAGGAAACGTATCGTGGGAATTTCCCTTGAGCGTAAAACGTTGATTTTTCCATAATTCCTGACTCAAAAAGTGTGGTTATTTTTCTTTTCCGTTTACATATCTCATCATGTGAACTGTTCTGGCCTTTCCTGATGTCCGCTGGCCCTTCATGGTCTCCTATGTGGTAAGAAGTAAAAACACTGAAGTGAATATCATCTAGCCCACCTTGTGACCTTGCTCCGCTTTTCATGCTTTTATAAAACATCGGTCTCATCAGTGATGAGATGACATCACTGTAGAGTGGCGACAGTGATGAGACCGATAGTAAAAGCGGAGCCATTAACAGCTCAACAAGGTGGGCTAAATATCATCAAAGTTTTTATTCCATTTCCATTTATGATTTAGGATGATTAGAGATACTAGACTTGGACTTTTTTAACGATCGTTCACAATCACAGTCATCATTGCCTCACCGCATGCATGCACGCTTTATTCTTGGGCTAAATCTAAACCCAGCCAGTGTTCTGCCTCCATACCATGGTATCAGTAAGGTATCAGCATGGAGGTAGTAACTCAACTGGCCAGGGGCTGCTGTACTTCAAGTTCAAGTTCTATATTAGACCCAGTAACTGGGGCGCTGTATTCCTTTTTGAAATTTTGACATTTTCTGTCAGGTACGACCGATAATGTCAAAATTTAAAAAAAGGAGTACAGCGCCCCAGTTACTGGGCAGCTGGGTCTAATTCTATATGTAGTTGTGCACATGGCAATGTATGTTGAAATCTGCTGTACGACATCACATGTCAATTCCTTTTTATAAAAAAAAAGAGGAGATTATCACCCCATAGAATTGGGCCTTCTTAAATCTTATTTTCGTAGTTTTATTAAGAAACCTTTTTGTTGACATTGTACGGTGTGTGTGTGGAGGTTGAGGAAGTTGACACTCTCATAATTGGGTTGGATATAAACAAATGCAGAACAGGAAATGGATGTCCAGTGTTCACTTTCTTTACCAGGACCGAGTTTTTTTCGACCATCAAATACTGCTTTCGTATGGAGATGAACTAGCGGAATGAACCATATGGTTCTAGGAGTATCTGAGTATAGTCAACCAACTATGCACAAGAAGTTAAAACTAAGCATTATGAAATCTGCATTGTTTAGCCTAACATACATGCCATGTTTATGTTCCCGTTTTAGGCTCATCCAAATCTTTTTTATACTGTTTTTTTTTTTTTTTCTTTTTTGTCTTGACCTTTATAATAAAACCTGGTATTTGTTTGCCTTTTATTTTTGAAGCTTTCATTGTGTTTTGCACTCTCTTCCAAGTTCTAGTCATCAATCCAAGTGAAGCAGTTTGAAATCATGGATTTGCAGCTGCACACAAAGGTATGTATCTTGCTACGAGATTTAGACATTGGAAAATGTAAATCACTGCATTGCAAAAGAAGTGAAACGATAAAGTTTAAAAAACTTTAAAGGAACATAACAGAACTGGTTTTGCTAGCAAAAAAAGTTGCTGGCACAGGCAGTGTAAGCACTTTTTAGTATGTAGGCCCCAATCCACCATAATTAAACATTTGTTTATTTCTCATCAAATATGAAATTTCAGACAGGAATAATTTCAAGGGATGTTTTCTAGACCGTGTAAGTTTTATGTAAATCTGTGAAAGGGAAGGTAAACGCTTGCTAATCACTCTAGACATTAATGACAAGAAATCTATTGCACACTTTCGGAACAGGAAGAAAAAATAAAAGTTCACAGATTTACAAACAACTTACAGGGTTTACAGAAGGTAATGGTGAAAGACTTCTCTTGAAATATTATTCCATGAAATGCTTTACTTTTTGAGAAAACATTAAAACAATGATCAATTCTCGATAGCGAGAATTATGGATTTGTTTTAAACACATGTCATGACACGGCGAAACGTGCGGAAACAAGGGTGGGTTTTCCCGTTTTTTTCTCCCGACTCCGATGACCGATTGAGCCTAAATTTTCACAGGTTTGTTATTTTATATGTGATACACGAAGTGTGGGCCTTTGGACAATACTGTTTACCGGAAGTGTCCAATGGCTTTAAATAGAAGAACAGAAGCTTTTGATAGTAGGCCTGTAACGCATTTTGAGAAACATTTCGCTTCAAAGTAATAGGCCCTATATTTATGTAAAAAGATATTATGAGGTTTTATGCCCCCAAATTTTAATCTGAGAAACCTTGCTCTCAACCACTTTTCTCAGCTTGTTTTTTTTCTTTCCAATTACGGATTATTCACAAAAAAACAGCTCTGGATTTTTTCAAATGTAAAAAATGCTACCACCTTTCGATCTGAAACTTGGAGGAGGGGGTTCATCCGTTATCTCCTTGTAAATAAATTGTAAGTGAACAATTTTAAACTAATTTGGACACCATGAGTTGAAATTGCCAGCAAATTTGGACACCCTATAACCAAACCCTGGCTTAAGCCTTGGCACCCAATCATGAGTGAGTGTGGAATTTCTCTTTTACTTTCACAGCTAATCGTGGTCCAAGGCTTCATATTGATAATGTTGGCTTCAGTGACGGAACAAAGCATACCAACTATAGTTGAAAGGGACCCCGAAGAGTGGAAATGTGATCCGCCGTGTGACAACAATTTAGGGTTAGTTCTGAATCTACTCTGGAGGAATGGAATCAATAGATCCACCAAGAAAATTACCATAAAGACATGTTTTTGTGTGAAATCACAGTTAGCCTTTTACTTGTGCAATTTATAATCATAGATGTATGTTTGCATGAGAGAGAATTTGCCAATCATCAGCTGTTTAAGTTCCCTTCTGGGGGAGTTTGCCAAGTTTCCTTTATGGGAAGATTATCTATACAAACACATATTTTAAACAGTTTTTGTATGCTTATTTTTTAACACATTGTAAATTTAAACAGTGTAAAACATTCATCTAAAAAAAGTGCATTGTTGATTAGTGTCGTGGTCGAGCGGTTAAGAGCACCGAATTCAAACTCTGATGTTTCTGATCAGCTGAGTGTGGGTTCGAATCCCCAGCTGTAAAACGCAGCTGACAATTAACCATTGCTTCGTCCTTCGGATGGGACGTAAAGCCGTTGGTCCCATGTGCTGTGTAAAAGAACCCATAGACTTATCAAAAAAGAGAAGGGGTTCGCCCCGGTGTTCCTGGCTGGATTGGCAGCATATTGCACCACAGCATCTTGTAAACCATTACATGGCGCTAAGAATTAGGTCTCATAATTCAAACTTCGTCCCACTCCTTGCAGTCAAAATACCTGCCACTTTGTATCTTTTGGCAAAAGACGCATTATAAATACGGTTGTTATTATTATTATTATCATTATTTTTATTATTATTATTATTAGTAGTAATATTATAGTGTATTTCTTTACACTTGTATTTTGTTTTTTCTTTGTCTCACCAGAATGTTTTGTCTACTCCGTCAGTGCATTCCCTGTGGACTTTGCCCACAAGATCCATTTGATCTTGACCAAACTGGACACCTCGACATTTACAAACCATGCATTCAAAATGGGTTCTGCCCTAGAGTCTGCAGCTCGTACCTGAATTTAGGAAGTTATCCTCTAGCTAACGAAACATTTTGTGAAGAGATCAAAGCGCCAAAAGGTATGTGTTTCATGGATGTTGAAGGAAATAAAGTCTTTGGATTATTAAGAACAACAAACACCACCATTTTTTAATTTAAAGGGTTTTGATACCTTTTATAGGTCCAGGTTTTTGGCCATGACATGGATCCCCACTTACTGTAGAAGTTTCAGCTTCATTAGCCGTCAAGTTTTTGAGAGAAAAAAAAAGTGAAAATCACAGAGCAAAGTTTACATCAGGAGAGTCAAGTAAATCCATTGTAAATGCTTAAAATAATTTTTGTCTCACTGGGCTGATGGCATTTCTGTAATCTTTCTCAGCTCCCTGGATAGTGGCACTTTGAATACTTTCTCAAACACATTATCAACCTCTACCCTCGCAATCGTAGTAAAAAAAAAGCATCTTGCTGAAGGACACACGTGTCTTGACCAGGATGAGAAACCCAATGCCTGATGACTCAACAACCAGAACTTGAAATTGATGTTTTAAACCACTCTGCCATGATCAGGCCTGATACTTCACAAAGGCACTGAGGCGATTGCCTCCATGCCCCCTGGCCATTGCCTTGGCACCCTTGAAATGCTCCAGCGGAAGTTTTCAATTTCCTTATAGGGTGCCCTTTACCAAGGAGAAAATGCCTTGGTGTCCTTGCCCTTTCAAAAACGAAGCAAACAGGCTTGCATGACACCACTACAATAAACATTCTTAGCTGAGTATCATTTGGCCAGTAATGTAGTAAACTACCCCAAGCCTTGTGTCCATTTAACTTGCACACATTTGAACCATAGTGCAATATTTGTAGTGGGGCTTGATGTTGATTTAAATGTAATATTTTGGATCTGTTATATTTCACAGTAACAACACCTCAACCCACGATAGAGGAAGTTGTTATAACTACCACTGCAAACTCTACCACCGGTAAGTGATGCTCTTCAATGGCTTTGCAAATTTGTTGAAATAGTCTTTTAAACTCGGGAGGGGTGTAGGCAAGAATAATTCTTGAGATATGGAATTTTATGTTTTTATATCATGATGAATAATGATACATGAATGAATGAATGAATGAATAAATGAATGAATAAGATTCAAAGGTATCCAACCAGTAGAGGAAACACAGAGATGGGATTGGAAGGGTGCTAACATACTGAAAGAGAATTTGCAAACATTCTGAAGAACTGAAATAGGATTTGCAAGCATTCAGAAGAGCTGAAATAGGATTTGCAATTATCTTTAAAAACTGAAAGAAGATTTGCAAACATTTAGAAGAACTGAAAAAAGGCTTTGCAAACATTCTGAAGAACTGAAATAGGATTTGTGAACATTCAGAAGAACTGAAATAGGATTTGCAATTATCTTTAAAAACTGTAAGAAGATTTGCAAACATTTAGAAGAACTGAAAAAAAGGTTTGCAAACATTCTGAAGAACTGAAAAAGGATTTGCGAACATTCAGAAAAACTGAAATATGATTTGCGAACATTCAGAAGAACTGAAATACGATTTGCAAAAATTAAGAAGAACTGAAATAGGATTTGCAAACATTTAGAAAAACTGAAATAGGATTTGCAAACATTAAGAAGAACTGAAATAGGATTTGCAAACATTTAGAAAAACTGAAATAGGATTTGCAAACATTCAGAAGAACTGAAATACGATTTGCAAACATTAAGAAGAACTGAAATAGGATTTGCAAACATTTAGAAAAACTGAAATAGGATTTGCAAACATTAAGAAGAACTGAAAGAAGATTTGCAAACATTTAGAAGAACTGAAAAAAGCCTTTGCAAACATTCGGAAGAACTGAAATAGGATTCGCGAACATTCAGAAGAACTGAAATAGGATTTGCGAACATTCAGAAGAACTGAAATATGATTTGCGAACATTCAGAATAACTGAAATAGGATTTGCAATTATCTTTAAAAACTGAAATAGGATTTGCAATTATCTTTAAAAACTGAAATAGGATTTGCAAACATTCATAAGAACTGAAATAGGATTTGCAAACATTCAGAAGAACTGAAATAGGATTTGCAAACATTCTGAAGAACTGAAATAGGATTTGCTAACATTCAGAATAACTGAAATAGGATTTGCAAACATTCTGAAGAACTGAAATAGGATTTGCTAACATTCAGAAGAACTGAAACTGGATTTTCAAAACTTAGAAAAACTTAGAGGATTTCCAGAATATCTTTGATATTCAAGAAACATTTTCCCAACCAAGAATGTTCCAAGAGATAGTACAACAAGTCTCATGAATGTGAGCTATTTTCTTTATTTATTTTTTGTCAGGTGTGACATCAACGAAAGCAGGAGATACCACCGCGAAGAATCCAGACGACATTACATACATTGACAAAAATGGTAATGAACAAAAACATTACTACTTTAACAGCAAAGGTTTTGGCCGGTAAGGGTAACTCGCAAAACTCCGCTGTGGAGCTTCCATCACTGGCTGCTCCCTGCTGGGCGTTTGGGTAGCCCGGTAGCCAGGGCTGTTTGGCCCGTCAGGGTCACTCGCAAAACTCTGTGGTGTAGCTTCCATCACTAGCTGCCCCCTGCTGGGCAATTGGGTAGCCTGGGTGCCAGGGCTGTTTGGCCGGTCGGGGGCACTCGCAAAACTCTGTGGTGTAGCTTCCATCACTGGCTGCTCCCTGCTGGGTTTGGGTAGCCAGGGCTGTTTGGCCCGTCGGGGTCACTCGCAAAACTCTGTGGTGTAGCTTCCATCAATAGCTGCTCCCTGCTGGGCGATTGGGTTGTCCGGTAGCTAGGGCTGTTTGGCCCATCAGGGTCACTCGCAAAACTCTGTGGTGTAGCTTCCATCACTAGCCGCCCCCTGCTGGGCAATTGAGTAGCCTGGTAGCCAGGGCTGTTTTGCTGGTCGGGGGCACTCGCAAAACTCTGAGGTGTAGCTTCCATCACTAGCTGCTCCCTGCTGGGCGATTGGGTTGTCCAGTAGCTAGGGCTGTTTGGCCCATCAGGGTCACTCACAAAACTCTGTGGTGTAGCTTCCATCACTAGACGCCCCCTGCTGGGCAATTGAGTAGCCTGGTAGCCAGGGCTGTTTTGCTGGTCGGGGGCACTCGCAAAACTACGAGGTGTAGCTTCCATCACTAGCTGCTCCCTGCTGGGCGATTGGGTTGTCCGGTAGCTAGGGCTGTTTGGCCCATCAGGGTCACTCGCAAAACTCTGTGGTGTAGCTTCCATCACTAGCTGCCCCCTGCTGGGCGATTGGGTTGTCCGGTAGCTAGGGCTGTTTGGCCCATCAGGGTCACTCGCAAAACTCTGTGGTGTAACTTCCATCACTAGCTGCCCCCTGCTGGGCGATTGGGTTGTCCGGTAGCTAGGGCTGTTTGGCCCATCAGGGTCACTCGCAAAACTCTGTGGTGTAACTTCCATCACTAGCTGCCCCCTGCTGGGCAATTGGGTAGCCTGGGTGCCAGGGCTGTTTGGCCGGTCGGGGGCACTCGCAAAACTCCGAGGTGTAGCTTCCATCACTAGCTGCTCCATGCTGGGCGATTGGGTTGTCCGGTAGCTAGGGCTGTTTGGCCCATCAGGGTCACTCGCAAAACTCTGTGGTGTAGCTTCCATCACTAGCCGCCCCCTGCTGGGCAATTGAGTAGCCTGGTAGCCAGGGCTGTTTTGCTGGTCGGGGGCACTCGCAAAACTCCGCGGTGTAACTTCCATCACTAGCTGCCCCCTGCTGGGCGATTGGGTTGTCCGGTAGCCAGGGATGCCTCTCCTAGTAAGCTCGATGAATGTAAGAGTTGTATTGTGTCAATTCAAAGCTCTCTTCGTCAGACGCTCAGAAAACACAATAATACATTGTAACAATCCTTGTCTCCTTGAAAAATGTACGAACCAGAAAAGCAAAGTCTACGCTACATTTATATGTACTAAATGTGTGTCACCTTGTCTTAAGAGGTTTTCAGATTTTACGGTGAAAATCTTTTTTAAAAACTTGAAATAATCTAGTTTTAGTGAGTTTTTATTTTATACATCTGTAACGTACTGCCAGGGTCCTTGTTTGCTCTGTAGGCAAACGCAGACAGAAAAACAAACGAACTCAAATTCCATTCGATATGAAACACACTGTTTATTTAATACTTCGAGAAGGACAACTTATTCAATGCTCACTCACTGAACTCAACATTTGGTCTGTCTGCACAACTTAATCACACAATACATTGCTAGAATCGGGCACCAAAACAACGCATCCGGTCAGCACACAATTATCATTTTGTTATACATTGTTATACATTATCAATAATTCGTCCAATCACTAAACAGTTCACCAAGAGTTCAAGCCAGCTGCTGTGGGAGCGTTGTCCTCCAAGATCCGGCAGGGCCACTCCAACGCACCGGCGGGGCGCACAGTTTCAGTTCGTTACACATCTATATATTTTTTATTAGTTTTTTGCCAATGATCATACCACTCCCTTAACAAAACTGGAGATCTTTAATTTGGTTTGCGCACATTATCTTTATCTATCAGATTCTACAATGGCTGCATTCGTCGTTCTCGTCATTGTTTCTATTGTATTGGCTATTGGTGTATTGGGATGTTTCTTAAAACTGATAAAGAAGAAACCTGGCTCCTCAGGATGCTCCCCCACAGACACAGAGGATACTACTGATACTGATCAACTCGTATCTAGCTGTAAGTGTTTCAGACCTTTAAATTCATCTTTGAGAGTACTTTGCCATCCGCCGCCATTTCCAATCTGCAATGGATATTTCCACTGACAAATCCCTAAGTCTATCCAGGCAAAAATTCTACCGTGGTTTGCTGAAATCTCGGATGCTAAGACTTACAATTTTCACCTCCATGGACTTGCCTCCCATGTAAGCCGAATTCGGTGACAAACAATTGTGGCAGCCTGTCTTTTCATGTAAGCCAAATGTGCAAATTACAGTACAAAGTTCTGGGAACAGGATTTTACGGGGCTTTGCGTTGGTTCTGCAATGAACCGACGATGTGATTATCATCGTTTAAACCAGGAGGTTATAGAGGTACATGTACCTGACACAATTAACCAAAGTATGTTTGTCTTTTATGATAGATGAACCATTGGAGATTCAGTTAAGTGAGCAAAACAGAACAGCCACTGTGAAAGGTTTGCATAGGCTCAACTGCAATGCTCTGCAACTGTGTGCATGTCTGCACAACCCGGACCGTCCTAACCAAAACTGGATGGACACTCAAGGGAAGGATGAGATTCAATTACAAGGCTTGATGATTCCACACCAGGTCTATACAGTGAAGGCTGGTAGAGCTACTAAAAAGGAGTTTGAATGCATTGCAAAGGGAGAATTCAACACTCAAGGTAAGGCATTATAGACAAAGAACAAGATTTGTGATTTTCAATCGCTCGTAAAATCGGTAGCAAATTGTGCCACAGCGTTACATAGTGCTATCAGAATTAGGTCTCATAATTTCAAACGTAGTCCCTTATCTGTCAGGAAATACTGTATGTTACAGCACCGGGAGCGTCACTGGGTGACGGACATGTGCGCTATATAAGAAGCCACAATTATTACTATTATTAAAAAGTTTCATTGTGAGAGCTCAACAATAATGATAAATTCCATGGCTTGTCATGGCCTAGCGACTAAGAGCACCGGATTCAGCAGAGTGTGGGTTCAAGTCCTGTTCATGACACTAACAGTTGGGGATGTACTGCTTTCTGCTCTACCAGCCAGGCTTCTGATGGGCGATTCCCAAGCCTACATCCATATTGACTGTACTCCTGTTTCAGCCCCTGGAGTAGGTGGCAACGGCCCATGGAAAAATAGTTGATTTGTAGTCCAAACCTTAAAGTGGCCTTTAGGCCATGTATGTCTGGTGACTTGCATTAATAAAGGTGTATAAAAAAACAACATGACTTAGGCAAATAAATTTGACTTCTGATACCACATTTATAATTTTAGGTTTGCATGTAGAGCCTAACAAATAAACCAATAGTTAATTATTTCTCAAATATTTTTCTTTTCTTTTCTTCAGATTTCTCCAATGTTACCCTGGATGAGGAGTGTTCAACCACAGTTGGTAACATTTTTACAAATGTTGCACTAAGAAGGTCCCTTCAAGTTGAGCTATATCATCAAGACATGTTTGATCTTATTGTTGCTGTATTTAAACTGAAAGGAGATAGTTATTTGGTCTTTCGCCATAGAAGAGATCTTGAAACACTCTACAGTGAAACACTGGTAGCACAAAATGACATCGTGGAAAGAAGTGTACATCTCCTGCTGGAGGAGCTTGCCAAGCGTAGTGAGGCCAAAGACTTTGTCAGGAAGATTGCAAAGATACAGAGAGACTCTGAGACACAGAGAGACTCTGGCTGGTACTGTAAGAAGTGCCTACAAATCCTGCATAGAATGTGCATTGGGAATCCTGACGAAACATTTGTTGTTACCATGCCTCCCGAGTGTTGACAGTCTGAAACCATCAAAATATTCATCACACTTTGCCTGTAGCTTTGTACGTAAAACAAAATATTAAGGTTAACCAATGAATGAAATTAAATAGGCCGCACAAAATAAATGCTTCAATTAACACCTAACCTATGCTTCAACTTCAATGCATGCTTACAATGAATTTTGGAAGATCTTAAAATATAAATACGTCTTATAAAATTCTCTCCTAACCTCTCCTGTTAAAATGTAAGGCTTGAAGAAACCAAAAAAACATTACATAAACCTCTCGCTCTTACTCACAGTTGAATAATTCGCAAACTTTGCTGCTGGCCACAAATATAAACAAAATTCCCCTTGTTGGTAATTGTTTAATGTTTTAGTTAGTTTTGGTTTTCAATCATCTCAAAAAATGCTTAAAAAAAAAAAAAAAAAAAGCATAAAACCTTACTTGGTAATGAGTAATGGGGAGAGGTTGACAGTATAAAACATTGTGAGAAACCGCTCCTTCTGAAGTGATGTAGTTTTCGAGAAAGGAGTTATTTTCCACGAATTTGATTTTGAGACCTCAAGTTTAGAATTTGAGGTCTCGAAATCAAGCATCTGAAAGCACACAACTTTGTGTGACAAGGGTGTTTTTTTTCTTTCATAGTTATCTCGCAACTCCGACGACCAATCGAGCTCAAATTTTCACAGGTTTGTTATTTTATGCATATGTTGAGATACACCAAGTGAGAAGACTGATTTTCGACAATTACCAAAAGTGTCCACTGCCTTTAAGTTATTGTGTTTGTTTATGTATGATTCAATCATTACTAAATTAAAGAGACAATGGTGTAAACTGCGGTGTAAACTGCACTGTTGTCCTACTTCACATATCAATAATTATTTCTTTTTATATTTGGGAATTAGTACGCTATTCTAGACACCAGAGCTAGAGGCAGAGAATAATAGTTCGTCTCAAAAGAGTTTTAAAAAACATGCTAAATCATTTAAAATAACACAGTACAACCACTATTTTTATGTGCAACAACATGTAATCTTAGAGGTTGTAGACAGGTATAGAGTTTCAATTTTGCTTTGTTTTGAAGTAATTTTTGCTGTACAGTAGTGTAACAAATAATATTTGCAATTGGAGCCAAGTTTCATTTATTAACATGTCTGTGAAACAGAAACATAATTACAATTAAATTTTTAAGATTCTAGGTTATGGCAATTATAACTAGAAATTAAATTGCACTGTTTTCAGGAATTGGAAACGAGTAAATTCATGTACAAAAGTATGTAGCTTTAAAATTTTAATTTGTTTTTATTTATTGTTATTTATTGTTTAGTTTTTTTCATAGTCAGCTGTACTCATTGACTGTGCCAAGGGCTTGGAATTCACACTGGACCGCAGGCTCCAGGTGGCCAGCGCCAGGCCAGTAAACTCACAACTGGAAAAGCCAGTCAATTTTTGTATTATTTTTTTTTACGGATTTGGGTTCATTTTGTAACACAAAACACAATGTACACAGATTTACATAAAACTTACACCGTTTGAAGATGATGATTGTAGAAAGCGAACATTAAAATATTAGTTGCTGAGGTGCAGCAGTTTTTGAGAAATGAGTAAAACAATGTCATGAAAATACGTTTTTACATGCTTAAATAATTATCGTCTCATGATTACGGAGACGAACATTATTTTCATGACATTGTTTACTCATTTCTCAAAAACAACAGCACCTCAGCAAGTAATATTTTCAGGGTAGCTTTCTACTATAATTATCTTCAAACTGTGTAAGTTTAGTGTAAATCTGTGGACATTGTTTTTTTTTTCCTACAAAAAGTACCTAAACACTTTAAAACTGAAATTAAAACAAACCTTCTCTTAGTATCTAAATTTCGAGCCCTTCTATTACGAGCCCTTCCTAAACACTTTAAAACTGAAATTAAAACAAACCTTCTCTTAGTATCTAAATTTCGAGCCCTTCTATTATATACGCCAAGGTTACAAGTGTTTATGTAATGTTTATATTATTAATTTTAATTTTAGCTTATATTATTGTTACCTGTTAATTTTTTAAAGAACATTTTTTTTTAATACTGAAATTTGTTTGTTCCCCCCTGCTGTAAAAAAACCGCTTAGCAGTTATATAACATGTATAGCCAGGAACACTTTCATAGAGTTGTTGAACACAAACTAAATGTTGCATTACACAGACAGGTTACCAGGTCAACAACACCATGTTATCAGTATGTTGTTCTAGCCTGGGCCTCTACAAACTTTGCTAAGGAGATCTGAATGTTAAACCTTGCTAGCCCAATTCGTTCTAGGGTTCAGAAAGATTGGGGTTTTAATGACACTCCAGTGGAAAAAAGTTTAGAAGGGGCATAGTGGGTTTCTCTGTGGGTGGTTTTGGAAGGAATCAGGGTCCAATTTCATAGAGCTGCTAAGCAAAAGAATTTGCTTAGCATGAAATTTCTTGATTACCAACCAAATTTCAATTTTTTGGCATATTGCTTGTTACTGGTATTCAGCTGTTGTTTGCAAATCCTGAAAATCACGTGAAAATTTTGTAATCCTGTGTTTATCAAGGCAAAAATTCCATGCTGAGCATTGTTGTGCTTAGCAGCTCTATGAAATTGGGCCAATGTCACTATTAAGGGAAAGCTCCATTAAAGAAAGAGAGGCTAGAATAAAACATCATTTGCATCCGACAACTAACACCTCATATCTCTATGTAATTCCTTTACTAAACAGTGTACTCAATTGGATCTAGAAAGCACAATCCAGTAGGGCTGCTGACTGAAGAATGTTACAGCAACTGTCAGTTTACAGAGCAATAATTTGTTTTCTCGAATATAAGGCATAATGATAACCTCATAACCCAGTTACCCAGATATGACATGCATGCATAATTCTGGCTAAGAATGTGATTTGTGAATCACCAGTTCATTGCAGGGATGTCAGTCATCATTTTCTGACAAAAAGGGTCTGGAAATACTCAGATCACAATTTCAGTGGGTAGGGATTTTTCAACTCCATTTATCAGGCATGCAATGTTTCCGCGGAATTCCGCGTTTTTTTTTTTTTTGTTTTTTTTTTTTGGGGGGGGGGGCGTTTACGTGGGGAAAAAAAAACGGGGATTTTTTTTTTTTAGTCTAATTTGTATGCCTGATAAATATTTATGCTGATTTATGTGATACTACCTCTAGGGTTAACGACCTCAATGGCCTTCTTGGATCTCAAGAACTATAGAAGTTATCAAATTAATTTACATCAAAAGAACATGCACCCTTTTTTACAATGTAGCTACATAGTTTTTGTTTTTATTTAGACAAAAGTCTGAAGTTTTTCATACCTGAAGTTAAATATTTAAAGCAATCTTTAGTTTGCTTCGGTTACATCTCAGTATCACATCACACAAGCTTCATGTCATATTGTGTTTATGGGTTTCATAAGATATTTAAATAAATGCAGTTTTCGGGATGTTTACATTGGTGCACATTGTGTTCACTTTGTTTTAAAATTCTGTCTTGTTCCTTGTTTACATGTAGCTTCACCAGTACAGAGGAAACCTGGGCCCAATTTCATAGAGCTGGTAAGCACAAACATTTGCTCAGCATGAAATTTCTTCCTTGATAAAAACAGGGACTACCAATTGAATTGCCATTTGTTGCATTTACTGGTATTCAGCTGTTTGCTTATCCCGAAAATCACGTGGAAATTTGGTTGGTAATCCTGTTTTCATCAAGGAAGAAATTTTATGCTTAGCGCATTTTTGTGCTTAGCAGCTCTATGAAATTGGGCCCATTTGGTTATAATTTCTACATTTTGATATTTTTTATTGTAACACAAATTTAACAAAATCATTGGTAATCACTGGTCATTTTGGTGATTCCCATGCCAGTGACAGGCCTTGAAGCCAGGGAGCCATGGCCTCCGTTGCCCTGGTCTTGGCATTGGTGCCACTTCAAAATCTCCCTCTATAGCCTTTCCAACGGAAGTACGTCACAAATAATATGACATCACAGCCCTGCTGTGTGGTGAATTATTTGATGGGATGTGCAAGTATTATCTTGAACCAGATAGCCATTGAACCAAATTGAAAAGAAAACGTTCCTAAACAATGCCTTTAAGGCAGTGGACACTATTGGTAATTACTCAAAATAAGTATTATCATAAAACCTTTCTTGAGTAATGGGGAGAGGTTGATGGTAAAAAAACTTTGTGAGAAACAGCTCCCTCTGAAGTGACGTAGTTTTTGAGAAAGAAGTAATTTTCCATGAATTTTATTTTGAGACCTCAGATTTAGAATTTGAGGTCTCGAAATCAAGCATCTGAAAGCACACAACTTCTTTGACGAGGGTGTTTTTTCTTTCTCTATTATCTCGCAACTTCGACGACCGATTGAGCTCAAACTTTCACAGGTTTGTTATTGTATGTATATGTTGAGATACACCAAGTGAGAAGACTGGTCTTTGACAATTACCACTAGTGTATGGGCTTTGGATTAATGAAGTTTTTCTCAACGAGTTATATATTTGAGCAGTGAGTTATTTTCATTTTAAAGCAGAGAGTCCAAAAGGGCCCACTGTTGCTACATTCGTATTGTACCATTTTCGGCTGCAATTGTGGGCACAGTGCCACAACAATTTTGACACTCTGGAGTCAATTGTATAAAATAAATAAAATAAAAAATAAATCATTAGAGCCGGCGTCGCATGCAATTTTGCCTCTATGCAATACTATCCGGAGGACATGTTGGCCGGACGGTTTTGCATATGCAATCGTGTCCGCCAAGACGCTGCTGCATAATGCAATTGTGTCCGCCCGAAAACATTTGCATATTCAGTTGTGCCCGCCTCCGTGCAAAACCGTCCTTGCAGCAAATTAAACGCCCTTGGTCGGCGGAACATGTTCGCCATGTAAGTGCATGTCATGAATGGCATGGGAAATGTTCGGCCGTTGGGTATTCGCTGCAATCATAAAATACGTGAATAATCATGCTGCATGTATGTAGGTTAAGTGCACGCGCGAATGCATGTACAGTCATGTACATGTCCCATACGGTTCTTGCATAGCCCGGACACGAGGGCATTTGCAAAAGTGTCCGGAGCGGACAGTATTGCATGGCGGACACAATTGCATCCGACACTGGCCCAGTGAGTTACTGGTTCTTGGCCAGACATTTATTATGATTTATTTATGTTCACTCACCAACCGTTTTGTTGCGGATTGCCCGGCGGAGTCTTTTCCCATTCCACAATTTTGCACAGGATACTGCTAGTCGGGTCTCACTTGAAGTTCTGTGCACCAGTTCAACTCAGTCATGACCTTCTGGTCATTTTCACAGCAGGGCATGTTCCTTTCTGATGTGTCTGTATACACTCCAGGTTCCAGAATGGTCTATTCAACAACTTCATTTGTCTATTAAATTCACCGTCTCCCGGCTGCCAATTGCTGAGTTTTTTTTTCTAGTTGTAAATAGTGGGTTTACTCCGGTTAACATACCCTTCCAAATGTTACTTTCGTCAATTGTAGCATTCAAGATTCTCCGCCACTTTAATTCTGCCTTTTGAGCCTCATTTGAAAAGAGCGCTTGTTGATGTTTAGTTGGCGGTGACCGCATGGTGAATGGCCTTTGGATAACTCTTGATGGCGCTATAACTACTTTGATGAATTTATACAACTGGGCCCAATTTCATAAAGCTGTTTAGCAAAAATTAGTGCTTGAAAATTGTCTTTACTAAGCAAAAGTTGAGTGAGACACCAATCACAACAATGTGAACTTGGCCGGTTACATGTTTGTGTTAAGCATTACTTTTCTGTGCTAATCAAGTTGTTGTGCTTATACTTACAGTCTTGATGAAATACAAAGCCAAGTATTAAAGAATTTTTTAAAACTGCTCGAATTATCCGTTTTATTTCAATATGTGTACCTAGTTTTTTAGACTGCTTTTTCTTCTACATGTTAGAACGCAGCATCCAGCATGTGGTGCTTCAATAAATTGCAACTGATCATCAGTCATTTTCAGCAGATTACATTTATTCCCTTTTTTACATAAAATGATACACCAATCGGCCAGTTGTTATCAAATTATATTAATTATATTTTGACATCATAGCTTATGTACCTTTTTGAGTGTCTTATTAGCTTTATTTTATACCGACCATTCATTTGAAAGCCTAAAACTCTATGATATTTCGTACAAAAAATACAATAAATTAAGCCCCGCCCACTTCCCTCCATGCTTATACGTCACGCACGTCAGATTAGTGATCTTTTGTAATCGTGACTGTGATTGGTCAATTCACTGTTTGAGATGGAGCTTATCGATAGTCCAAAACCTAGTGTAAACCTCTCTAGAACTATAAGGTCATTTTAGGTCGGCGCAATCACCAGTTTTAATATGTACAAAAATAAAATGATTGTTGTTTATCAACAAAGAAAAACTCAAGGTTACTGAATATAAAATGTTTGTTTGTTTGTTTGTTTGTTTGTTTGTTTATGATTAATATTATTTTGTCTTCCTGCATTATCTCGACAGTTCACACGTAGCTTAGCAGACAACATGGATAATCATAGTACTGCTTTCTGACAATAAAGTGTTGTTCCCAAGAGAACATAATTTTCACAGGAACTATAATGCCCGGGATGTTGATAGTATAAAACATCCTGAGAAACAGCTCCGTACTAAAGTAACACAGTTTTCGAGAACGAAGTAATTTTCAACGAATTTGATTCCGATACCTCAAAATTAATTTTTGAGGTCTCGAAATCAAGCATCTGAAAGCACACAACTTCGTGTGACAAGGGTGTTTTTTCTTTTATTATTATCTCGCAACTTCGATGACCAATAATTGAGCTCCACATTTTAACACGGTTTGTTATTTTATGCATATGTTGAGACATAATAAGTGAGAAGACTGATCTTTTGACAATTACCAAAGGTGCCCAGTGTCTTTCAGTACTGTGCCAAATCATAGATCAAATGCTTTTCATTTTGCTGTTAAGCGCTTTGAGGAATGCCAATTCATATTGCGCTATATAAATACTGTTTTATTGTTATTATTATTATTATTATCAAAGCAATAAAAAACCGCGCTGCTTTAAGGGAGGTTTTACGCAAGGTTTGTTTGAATGTGGGTACTTTTTCAATATGTCCATAGATTTACATTAAACTTACAGGGTTTGAAGATAATGCTAGTGGAAAGCTTCCCTTCAAATATTACTTACTGAGAGGTGCTGTAGTTTTTGAGAAATGAGTAAAAAATTAATGAAAATACGTTTGTAAGTGATTAAAATAATTTTCGTCTCATGAGACGAACATTATTTTCATGACATTGTTTTACTCATTTCCCAAAAACTACAGCACCTCAGCACGTAATATTTTTAGGGAAGCTTTGTACTATCATTATCTTCAAACTGTGTAAGTATAGTGTAAATTTGTGGACATTGTGTTTTTTGTCCCACAAAAGTTACATAGATCCTTTATATCTAAAACAGAAAAGAAACGTTAATTCCAGTTTTGGGGTTTTAATACATTTCTTTAGTACTTTGGCAATTAGAACACATTAAACTGAGCAGGTCCTACAGCTCAATGCTATCCTGCTCGAATCCAATGTCATCATAACAGAGCGATGTGCCGTTTTGGTTCCGATCCCTACATGGTATCTCCTTCTTCAACTTGACGGTATCGGGTTGCCCCTTTGTTAGCGTCCGTGCTTTGGCCACGCTACGCGCCGCTACCATACCCCATCGAGGGTGCCTCGTCCGCTTGGACAGCATGGCTGCGACCTGTTGGTGAAATGAACAGACAGACTCAAACAAAAATCGAGCATAAACTGCGTCTTTCATTTCTCCTCAGATTTGCGATTTCACATAAAGGGGTCAATTATTTTGGTAGAATTACACAGGTTGAAGTTTTTGTTATACTTCTAATACTACAATAATGTATATTGATTTGTATTGTGCCCACTCCATTAAGACAATGATTAGAATTGTAACAACGGCAAAAATCACAAAATAAACACCTTTGTTTAAACGTTAGGAAGTACCACAAGTATACCTCAAAGAAAAGTAGTATATAAAGCGAAATTTTACTGTTTAAAAAGGCACATAAAATTCCCTTATGTTATTTGTGCCGTATGGTTGATGGGATTAACTTTCTAGAAATGATAAATGATTAGTCAAATTTGTTCATACCTCTGATGTATCGCCAACTACACACCCAGCATCGAGCAATCCCTGTTTTGTATCTCCCATCTTCTTATGGCACACGCCCCTAGTGGCGTCCTCAATCACCATCGTCCGGTACCCGAAATTTTGGGCGTCCATTGCCGTAAGGCCCACGCAGAAGTCGTAAGCCAGACCACATATGTAAATGTCAGTGATCGCTCTTTGCCTCAATTCGGCAATCAATGCCGTGTTGACTTTCTTTGCATTGTCCATGAATACGGAGTAACTTTCTCGGTCGGAATCTGTGCCTTTCGTGACGACAATGTGGTTTTCTGCTATCTGTGTAAGTTCAACACCAGTATAGGTTTTTTTTAGCTGAAAGGTTTTGTGAAACCAGCAGCCGATTTCACGAAACGCTTATTCCTATCTCGAGTTAGGACAAGTAACTCATCTTAATTTAGGATGTGCTCAACGCGTCCTAACGTCTATGGATACGGAACTTAACTCGTCTTAAGTCCTAAGATTAATCCCAAGTTATTAAGAATTTGGTGAAATCGACGGCTGACCACAGTAATATTATTGTTGTGTCAAACCAAACACAAGCTGGTTTAGCAGAGTTGTGTAAGTCAAGTCAGAGTTTAAATTAAACCACGACCAGCCATTTACATACAATGTAACAAGTCACGTTTTGCTAAGGCTCTGGCTGTTAGCTACAACGACAACGTTGACAATTGACTTGTTTGAGCTCCAGCCACATCCACTGACGTATCCATTACTATGCGAACGTATTATTTGTTTTAGGAACCGTTCACGATTGTTTTCATCCCATTTCAATGTAGTGGTACACATTACAAATTTATCACGGTAACGCTTCTTTGGCCTATACATGTAAGTAGTAATGATGAAGGAACGCACACCTAATCGCAGTCCGGCAAGCAAATATGGCTTGTTGGGCCCGCGGCAGTGTTCGGGAGGCCCGAAGGGCCGAAACGTGGGGGGGGGGGGGGTGTTAACATGATTTTTTTAAAATCACGAAGCGCTGCAAAACAAAAACACGCAGCACAAACGAGACGTGTACGTCTTGGTTGTATTTTCACGAAGTGAAAACAAAGCGGATGATTCCACGACGTATGACAAGCCGTCGTGGAAGAATAAAAAGGGTTGGTCGAGGATTATAATGTGTTTATGTATATGTGTGTTTGCAGATTCAAATGTTTTAATCTTGCCCTTTGTCTCTAGTGCTACCCCGTCTATGTAGCCGGTGTCACCCTTGCATTTGGTGTTATGTATTACGAAGGAAGTCGCTTATGTCTGCATAACTTATTCTAATCAACACACGCAATATTCCCTTACCTTTAGATCTGGATGAAGCTCTTCTCCGCGGGTACCCTGTACACAGTGAACCGGCCACAGAATCTGATCGACTAACGGTTTGCTGTCGAACACCACAGTGTCAAGCAACTTGGCATCTTTTGCTTTCACCTTGATTAAGAAAGAAAATAGCGAATTAAAATAGTCCCTTCGTGGTTTGTTTGTGTCCTGTCTCTATGAAATGGGACGTGGTGTGTGATAGAGGCTCCATTTCAACTAAATTCAATTCATTTCAACTAAATTCAATTCATTTTAATTCAAGCCAACACATAACACTCTTCTCAAGATATAAGGTATACAGAATAGTACAGAGATAGATAAGCAAAATAAAATATAAGCATAGAGGATGGAGGAAAATAGTGAATCTATGTAAATTAAACTAAAGAGAGCAAACGAGCTTCCTTTTGCCAAGTTCTAGTTTGCTCCGCATGACTGCAACTTTCTTTTTCCCCCAAAAAAAATGTTCACAAGCAGCAAGAAAAATTGACATGTTTTGTTTCGACAATTATTTTAACTTTTCAGGAAATAATATGTTCGTCTGAACTTTCATTAAGCTATAGTAAACTTTTGCATCATAGCCAAGGGCAACAAGTGTAGCAAACACATGCAATGAAAATATAACCATAGACATTGCATGAAACATTCCTTTTATGAAACAACAAATGTAAACGACTGTAGATTTTGTGAAGCGTCAAGTATAAAAGCTGTTCACATCCCTTTCTCTAGGAAACAGTAGTTGGTAAATTAAACTGCCGTTATTATTTATCGCTATTGTACTTTGCTCGATGAATGAAGTTTTCTCAAATGTAAATTGTCATAAAATGACAGATGATCGGGCGGATGGAAGTCTTTGGTGTACACAACCAGATCAAATGTTAAAGCCTCCAGGAGCCTGCGAAAGTAAGATGGAAATGATAAAACAAGACGACAGTTACATCTCTCATGAAATTGACATCAAAGCAAAAACAGCTGCGGACCAAGTCATTATCACAAACATGTAAACACAAGTTTTAAGAGCAGATTGTAAAAAATGTAGTCTGTACACTGTAAAAAATATATTAGTAAAATCAACGTTAACTAGTCAACGTTAACGTTAACGTTAACGTTATACAACCAACTGAAGTTTTTTTACTGATGTATTTCTACAGAGTAATAACCAAGTGATGGGCCTATGCTTAAATCTCCTTTTCAGTTGTGAGATAGGAGGTGATTAGTGAGTTAGGTCTTTGAATTTCACAACACCACCCCCCCCCCCCTCTTTGTTTTGAGTCACAACCATGGAAAATGGTTAAAACAAACGTTTTCATGTATTGTTTTCTTAGTTCTTTAGATTCATTTAAAATGTTTTCTTGTTCCTTTGCTCAAATTAAATCATCACGAGAGGGAACATGGCAGAAAACCGGAGACGACTTAGAGTGGTCACCTTTTAACTTATTTATTAACTTACTTATTTATAACTGGTACGACGTCTGCACCATCATGATGGGCAGCGCAGTTCCTCAGAGATAATGAGCCGTCTATAAAGTCATGCTGAACGTCCACAACAAATAGGGCGGCTCTCGGAGTCAAAATCTATAGCATGGAAAACCATTTAACAATCTTCTTCTCTATTTACAAATTACCAAACTTATACATATATATATATCATAATGTATTCATTTCATATTTAATTCGTTTCTTCATTTCATATTTTTTTGAGTAGAAGAGTTTTCCTTTGTTTTTTGACCAAATATTGCTCATGTAGGTCCTGCTTTGAATTTGTTTTTAAACTTGAACAGGAACTGAAACAGCCGACAGAACAGTGGCGTAACAACAGAAGAGTGAAATTTGAACAAATCTGTTAGCTGCTCGTACCTGTTTGAACCAATAACTCCAACAGTAATCAAAGTCTTCCTTATTGATACCAGCTTCCTGTAAACAAACAAAACAGCAACAACATATTTTACTATCAAGCTCGAAATGTAAAGGATTTCATCTTGTCCAACACGCGACTTTTTGAACTTTTGATATAGATATTATTATCGTTATTTTGTGACGCAGTTCAAAATTAAATAAAGCTCAATGGATAAACTTAGTATCATACATTTTATGGAGTTCCTGTATAGTATTGAAACGGCAGCTACAGCTCTGCTTCTAAGGCCAACATTAACACACAGGATGAAATATAAAATAAACAGCCATTTGTTGGTGAGACGGATCCAACGCCCCTCAGCAAAAAGGCAGTTTTTCAGGGCCTAAAACACCCAAAACACCACAAAACGGAGAGATAATATAGCAACTCCAAGATGAT
This sequence comes from Asterias rubens, assembly GCF_902459465.1. Lineage (NCBI taxonomy): Eukaryota > Metazoa > Echinodermata > Asteroidea > Forcipulatida > Asteriidae > Asterias > Asterias rubens. The sequence continues at coordinate 13,680,093 of NC_047069.1, read as the reverse complement.
GGATGTCATTTAAATAAATGTTAAAGACCCTCTAAACTCATATTAACGAGGCCCTTAACGTTGATTCAGTCAGTATTTACCGGGGCGTGCAACCCTATAGATCCCCTACCTCTTGCCCTTCCAAGAGTGCCATCATGACCGCTGAATCCGTCTTGGATACGACGCGATCGTTCCCATCGATGGTGAAGAGATCGCAACAGAGGTTGTGAAACTCATCTTTGTTGAGGACGCCGTCACTAAAATAACAATAAAATAAAAAAGGAAGAAGGAGGTAAACAAAATATTGGGCAGCTGTGTATATTTATATGGATATAGTCTGACAATTATATGAAGAGATTCTCCCCCTGCTTCGGATCAGTGCAGTTATTATTTTTAACAATGTAAAAAATATTAACCCAAAACAATTATAATGTAATCCTTCTTGTGTTTTTCAATACAAAAAACTTCCCACATTGTAGCTCTCGTATCGTATAGAGAGACAGACAGACATACCAAAAGCGTGTTGTTCTTCTTTCAAACAGTCGAATAAGAACAACAATTTTGGAGTTTACAATTTCTAAACGCATTACAGAAAGGTATTTTTTCAGATATTATATCAAGTTTATTTAACAATTAAACACAGTGTTTCTGTATGTAGGGACGCCTATTAAACGTCAATGACACGCAATCATGCAGCGCAACAAACCGGTGATAGCATTTGAGTCCTTGCCGTACCTGATTGTGTTAAAACTATCCTTTGATTAGATATAAACAAGGGATAAACATGCAAATTTTCACGGCCTTTTTTTAGACGTCGTGGATCGGTTGTGATATGAGCAGCTTTCCTGTCTACATGACACGCCTCAGTTAAGTGGTCAGGAAGTGTGACCGACCATGCATGTTGTTTCTCTGAAGTTGTTTATACCGTTCGCGGTGGTTCAAGCGTTCATCAAAATATTGGGTCAACATAACTACGTTTGAATTTTAGAGAATTTTGGAAAATGAACCCCTCTTGGGTTCGTAAACCTTTCGTTTGGTAATAACTCAAAATAACTATTAGCATAAAACCTTTCTTGATAACAAGCATTGGAGAGCTGTTGACAGTATAAAACATTGTGGGAAACGACTCCCTCTGAAGTAACGCCCCATTGATGTCTACACCCCCTTAGAGTCAGTGGCTAAACTAAGCCAAGAGGGACACGTCCCACTGATGTCCTTATACCCCCCCCCCCAACATTACTGCCAGCAGATAGGCAAACACAGTTCACTTTACAGTGTGAAGTTCTTGCGCCCAATGATACAATTATTTTAAGAGGTGTAATGTTACTGCATGCACAAATTAAATTTTGCAAATAACTGAAAAAGAATTACTCTCATTATAAATCTAGAATCTTTATCTCAATTCCATTGGAGTTGATGTCATAGCTATAGAAAAACAATATTAATGGAAACGTTGAACTTCATAATGCAGTTATTCGTACACTGATATCTTACCCATCTTCGTCAAAGTGTGAGAAACATACGCTTTTCAGTTCTGTATTTCGAGGATCGTACGTGTCCCCGAAACCGGACCATCTTGCCGCCATCTCTATGCAATCCGATAGAACACTTCCACCAAGCTATTAGCGGTCTCTTGTGCTGCGCTGAATAAAATATTACAGATTACAAATTAGTTGGCGTTGTTCACTATACTCAACAACTCCTGCATTGATAATGAATGAAAATAGGGAAGTTTATTGGTTTCATACGGGCTCTGTATTGTTAGAAGAAACTACATCGAGCAACCGAAACAATCTCAATGTGAGATCACGTCATAAGTCATAAAGATTATTCACGGATATTGACATAAATCATTTACCATTAAGTTAACAATAGAAGTACAGAACCTAGGTGTACATCATGACCGTGTGTGCCCACGTGTTGTTCGGGCGTTTGAACAACATGATGTCATATCGTAACAGTGTGTAAATATTTTATACGTGTAGGTTTATAAGTAGGTGGCGTGTCAATTTGTAAATACGTTCATATGATATGCGGCATGTCCTGCCTGCCGCCTTTGCCCTTACTTAATTATATTAAATCAATACAATGATTTGCATTGTTGCTTCTTGCCATGAATAGTTTATCTATAAAGTGCACAACGTAATAACGAGTATAAATCACCATCAACTGATCACCATGGTGGAGTAGATGCATCACAACTCACATAGCATGGCGAATATTTGAAGTCCTTGGTGGCCTCCATCTTGTTTATTCTAATGCCTACTACAGATCGTTTCCTAGCTACTACAAACGCAGAATACATACCCACTGTTTTGAGCTAACATTAATAACTCTCCTTCGCCAGCAGGATCTGCATTTCATGCATTTAATAACCAGCTGTTGTCAATTGCAACACACACGCACACGCACTCACTGCACATCTTGCGATGACAGCGGATTGTTTTGTTTACAGTCTAATTCCGGATTGATCTCGCTATTATTATTACCCTAGACTTGTCCAAGTATGCCGACAGTTCACCTGAAATCTCAATAACTTAAATTCGTCTTCTCGCGGTAGACGTGATCGAAAATTGTCTATTATAGATACACAAAATCGTTATCGGGTCTTTCATGTTGATAGCGTGACACAATGAATTAAAAAACGCACCCACATCTGCAAAATATTATTGCGTCTAAAATCACGTTCAACTGATGCAAATTTAACTGAACAAGGTCACGGTTGTTTCCCTGCATTGTATCGTTTACAACGGGTTGTGGTAGTACGACAAAATGAACTTTGTTTTATCTCTCTGAACCACATTGTGTAGGCCTGTGTATGAATGGTAAACAATGGTGTTGCTACGCATCCATGCTCTGTGGTGACAGCACTATACGCCTCTCTTAATACTTATGCATGACGTCATAATTCTTGCCCAAAATGAGGCTATGGGCGCACGTTCCCCATCACTTGCAGTGGCTGCGCATGGCGCCTCGTTTTGAGTTAGCATTGTGACGTACCTCATGCATAATATTAAGAGAGGCGTATAGTTTCTGGGCAACACATTTTCCACGTTTACGTCATAATGCACGTCGAACAAAAAAATCAGTGCTCGCGCAAACAACGCGCGTCACGCGTCACGTGGGCACTAAACGTTTACAATGAATGACACATGTTTACAAAAATTACACACGCTCGTTTCTATTGTAGAGAACAAAAAATTTCCAACATTATTTTAGGCCTTGGTATTATTATATAAGGTCAATATTCGACTGTGAGTATTCGAGCGGATGATGTCACATTTTTTGGTGATCCAAAAGTCGAACCAAACTAAGCAATGACCAAACTTCTAAGTAGCTTCTGGTTTGTTTTTTTACGTGCACTTGCACAACAAATGGGACACAGCTTTATACGTCCCATCCCAAAGGGCAAGGCTAAAGTGGCTTACTTATAAGGACGCAAGTGTCAAGATCGAGACTCGAACCCACCCCCTCTGCTGATCAGAAATATCAGAGAGCTTCCGGTTGCACTCCGCTCGGTCACCACAACCTGGGACAACGAATGTTGAGACGAAATGTATGGAGTCATCTATGTAAAGTGTTTCGGTTATCTGCGATAAACTGACATATATTAATTATCAAACCGGACCAACAATGATTTTGAAAAACGCTGGAATAAACACAGTGAGATTGCGTGACAAAACCTGCGAAAGGTCGCTTGCCAAACACTGGGAATATTTGGCATTGCAATTCATTTTACAGAGTACATGCAAGTCAGGACAATACACTTTATGTTAACTCAACAGCCCGGTGATATGATTGTCAAACGATTACCGAGTCCCTAGAAATTGAACGAACCATAAGCAAGCCAGCAAAACCATGCGAACAATAGCAAACTACGTGTGGATACAGCAGGGAATGTTCATGTTTATACTTTTCATATTTTGATCAAGTAACGTCAAGATGGCAGTAGCCGAACTGATAACTGAGAACACTGGCACCGTGTTACTCTTCGTGGTTACCCTGGTTACCCCAGCGCGCGGACCCGTTTTTTAAAGTCCGCAGTGCGTAAAGGGAAGCGCTGCGCAGTGCGTAATCGTTTTTCGCAAATGCGTATGAATTTTTCAAAATGAAATTTAGGTCGTACACACTAATCGGATGCGTAGTCGGACGTATTGAAACATTCTTACATTTTGTCAGATGCGTAGACGCAATTTCAGTGAATAATGGCAAGAACCTGATACGAAAAGATAATAACTGTGCTTCTTTTTCCAAATCTGTGTAACACAAGCTTGAAAGAATACCGAGATGTAAAAAGGACCGTGATTTTAAGGAAGGATATTGGGAAAATTCGCGATAAAGATTAGGACGGAAGGCATTTTATTTAATGATGTCGCTTGCCGGACCGGAAACGGGGTGTGCGTTCCTGCACATGTACTACTTGCACCCGTGCTTGATATGAAGGTAGGCCTAGCCTGTATGCTAACAAGTAAAGGATGGTGATACGGTTTGGCATGCAGGGAGACTCTGATTCATTTTGTCTCCCCAGGCAAATTGTTATTTTCTGATAGCGCCCTCTTTCGAGTCAAACTTTTCCATTTCCAGCCCATGATAATTTCACAATTGGGGACAGAATCTCCAGGGGGCTGATTTAATAAGTAATAAAATAGTATATAATTTATTTAATTCACTGATTTGTTCATTTGGAGAACACTTTTAATTACTTTAATTAATTTGAGTTGAATTATTATTTTTTGTATACAGGCCTTCTGGTGGTAGGTGATACGCTGTATGGAGAACTTTTGTGTTCCCATTTTTTGTTCTCGGTCTACATGACCGAGGTATAAATCACATTAACAACTAACTGGAAAGTGTGTGTCTCATTATTAATGTGTTACACTGAACCTCCTTCAAGGAAAATGGAACATGCAAATGAGATATACAGCTTAATGACACTGCTCTAGATTTGCAAAGGTTGCGGGTTCGAACCCCACCCGAGTAAAAATGCCTGTGATTTTTTTTCTTCACAGGACTCGGGAAAGTACTGAGTATACAGTGCTAACACACATCGGTGTATATGGGTAAAACAAAAAAATATACATTCTTTATCCCCGATGCAAATTTAACATCTATTAATTTTTTTTTAAATATTAATTACTATCGTGTCTCATTGTATTTTCTTCCTCCACCATAGTCACCTAAAGCAGCCGCCTTTGTCATTGAATTGACATTACAAGCTGACCATGTACAACCGATCGTTTTGATTTATTGTCTCCGAAACTAGTGCCATGAAAAAAAACAAAAAAACAAAACATTGCTGTGTCACTGCATAAGAGCACAATTTCTTTGTGGCGTACTCTGTGAAGAAGAAAAAATACAGGAAATAACTGAGATGGAATTTCCCTCGCATAAATGTAGGCAATGGCGGGCTGTCAACACAAGGTGCTGACGTACATATGCCAATACCAGCCGCATATTTCTGCAATACGCCAACGCGCACGCACGGCCTGCATCAGTTAATAGCCAAAAAATGCCAACATAACATACTTCATAGAACCTCGGACCCATGTACATGTACTTGACATGGTTGTATGCACATTTTGTCTTTTAGAGTACCAATAGCTACAATAATTGCATTCTACGCCCGTCGGGAGGATGGTGGGGGGTGTGGGGTCACGACCGTCTCAACCATAGAGAAAGGACAGTCTAAGTTATCTAGGCCTATCCTTTTGTAGAGTTAAATATGTTTTGCCCGCTTTTCGTCATAATCTTCATAACCTTAATATAAACCTGTATAAAGAAAAGAAAAAGGATGACACTATTATTCCAATCGACTATATGGGAGGGAGGAGTGGTCGGGGTTTACTTTTTACTAAAATAAATATATTTGTGTAATATGAAACAATACAAATAGGTTAGTACTATTAGCGCACATTAGGCTTATTTTGACTGCGGCAATCCAACCAAAATAATAAGTAACAGTGATTTATGGATCTTATCAAAATTAGGGAGATCTTCACCTTCAGAAAGTGTAGTCCAAGACCATAATCTTTACTATTTGGGATTGGAAGTGTGAGTATTGCACACTCAATACTCAATGGCTTTATCAAAGAGTACACAACCTTAACCGATCTAAGAAGCAGAAAGTAGCAAGCTTACAGAACATTAATCAAAGGGCAAATATTGAGTACCTTGAGAAGCCAGAGGGCAGTCTGTTCCTTGATGAAAAGCACTGTATGGGGGAATGTTTACTTTCAACATTTCAAGGCATCAAGGCAATAACTAGGGGGCATGTAAGCTATTTGCCTGTGGTACCTCCGTGAAGTATCGGGCCTGATTTGTGTGTGCAGTGTGAATGGAATGTTCACAAATGCAGCATTTGAATGTGCTATGACCTAAATCACTGGGCGGCTGAGAGGCCCTGATACTCACATACCTGCAATTTTGTATTTAAAGGCAGTGGACATTATTGGTCATTGTCAAAAACTAGCCTTCTCACTTGGTGTATCTCAACATATGCATAAAATAACAAACCTGTGAAAATTTGAGCGCAATCGGTCATCGAACTTGCGAGATAATAATGAAAGAACAAACACCCTTGTCACACGAAGTTGTGTGCGTTTAGATAGTTTATTTCGTGGAGAATTACGTCTTTCTCTAAAACTATGGCACTTCAGAAGGAGCCGTTTCTCACAAACGTTTTATACCATCAACCTCTCCTATTACTCGTCACCAAGTAAGGTTTTATGCCAATAATTATTTCTAAACCTGAGGTCTCGATATCAAATTCGTGGAAAATTACTTCTTACTCCCAAACTATGGCACTTCAGAGTGAGCCGTTTCTCACAATGTTTTATACCATCAACCTCTCCCCATTACTTGTCACCAAGAAAGGATTTATGCTAATAAACATTTTGAGTAATAACCAATAGTGTCCACTGCCTTTAAAGCATGTCATAGCCGAGCTATCTACTGCACTTGATTCAAGTTCGGTTTGTTAAGTCATCCGGGTATGGGTTCGAATCCTGGTCATGACGTTTGTGTCCTTTAAAAGCGTTGTAAGGAGTTGATCTACTAATGACTTTATTCACAGCATATTAATTTGTGAAGAGTTATTTTGCCATTTATCATGTTTTTTTGAAAGTTATTGCACTTGTTTATGTATGATTCAACCATTACTAAATTAAAGAGAGACAATGGTGAATACTGAGGTAACTATCGTACTTCAAGAATTCTTTTTATATTTTGGGAATTAGCAAGCTGTTCTAGACACCAGAGGTAGAGGCCGAGAATGATAGTTCGTCTATAAGAAGAGTTTTAAAAAATCATTCCCCATCCAAAAACAGTCACTATTTTTATTTGCAACAAACATGTAATTGAGGTGGTGGAAAAGTATATACTTTCAATTTTGCTTTGTTTTGAAGACATTTTTGCTGTACAGTAGTGTAACAAATTTGCAATTGGAGCCAAGTTTCATTAATTAATATGTCTGTGAAACAGAACCATGTTTAAGATTCTAGTTTATGGCAATTACAACTAGAATTTAAATTGCATTGTTTTCAGGAATTGGAAACGTGTACATTCATGAACATATTTATGTAGCTGTAGAATTTTCATTTGTTATTATTTATTGTTATTGATTGTTTTTTCATAGTCAGCTGTACCCTTTGGCTGTGCCGCACAGGGTTTGAAATTCACACTGGACCGCTCAAGGAGGCAAGCGACAGACCAGTAAACTCACGACTGGAAAAGTCTGTCAGTCTTTTGTTTTTTAAAACTGATTTAAAAAAAAAATTCTTTAATAGTGCTTGTTCAAAGAAATACAAGCTGTTCTCATTGGCTCTGGTTTAGTAAAAACTAACCTGGTCTAGTAAAAGTGTTGAGTAATTGAGGTCTAAATTTTGAGCCCTGCTATACGCCAGGTAAACAATATTGTTTCCGTAAGGATTATAAATTATAATCTGTTCATTTTAAATATTCTTTTTATAAACTGAAATTTGTTACTTTTCATCTGCTGTAAACGGATTTTGAAATGGATTTAAATTTACCTGTGCATGACACTTTAATGGCACCTACCAATAAGGTACTCAAACTTGAACAAGAATTGTGTATAACAGGCTTTTTAAAACTTGTCAAAAATTATGAGACAGATTTATGCATGACTTAAGAGTACAATTGTGTGCTATGGCACACTATTAACAGCTGTTGTCAGATACACAAGGGCAATCATCTTCGTTTAGCGATAAATATTATCGTAACTGTTTTTTTTACGTGCACTTGCACAACAAATGGGACATTATGGCTTTATACGTCCCAAAGGACAAGGCAAAAGTGACTTGCTTAAAGACACAAATGTCAAGACCGGGACTCGAACCCACACTGCTGATCATAAATATCAGAGAGCTTGCGTTTGCGCTCCGCTCGGTCACCACAACCTGGGACAAGGAATGTTGAGGCGAATCGATGGAGTCATCTACGTAAAGTGTTTCGGTTAAAGGCAGTGGACACTATTGGTAATTGTCAAAGACTAGCCTTCACAGTTGGTGTATCTCAACATAAGCATAACATAACAAACCTGTGAAAGTTTGAGCTCAATCGGTCATCGAACTTGCGAGATAATTATGAAAGAAAAAAACACCCTTGTCACACGAAGTTGTGTGCGTTTAGATGGTTGATTTCGAGACCTCAAGTTCTAAATCTGAGGTCTCGAAATCAAATTCGTGGAGAATTACGTCTTTCTCTAAAACTATGGCACTTCAGAGGGAGCCGTTTCTCACAATGTTTTATACCATCAACCTCTCCTATTACTCGTCACAAAGTAAGGTTTTATGCCAATAATTATTTTGAGTAATTACCACTAGTGTCCACTGCATTTAACTGCGACAAACTGATATCAATATTATCAAACCGGACCAACAATGACTTTACAAACTTTGGAATAAACACAGTGAGATTGCGTGACAAAACTTGTGAAAGGTCGCTTGCCAAACACTGGGAATATCTGTCATTGCAATTCACTGTACAGAGTACAGTACATGCACGTCAGGACAAAACACTTTATGTTAACTCAATGGCCCAGTGTGATATGATTGTCAAACGATTACCGAGTCCCTAGAAATTGAACGAACCATGAGCCAGCAAGGTCGATACGGACAACAGCAAACTATAGTGGCCTTACGTCGTGTGGGACCTGCAGCAACGGATGCTCATGTTTATACTTTTCATATTTTGATCACGTAACGTCAAGATGGCAGTAGCCGAGCTGATTTCTGAGAACACTGTTACAGTGTTACTGTTCATGGTTACCCTGGTGGTGCTCCTGCTGGTTCAGAACGCGAGGAGACCATCTGGGTTCCCACCAGGGCCGCCTGCTCTTCCGATCATTGGAAATGTCCTTGGTGAGTACGGTCAGAAGTCGCCTTCCATGGCCATAGGTATGCACCACAAGGTAAACAAGTTGTGCAGTTGTATTTTGTTACGTGTGACAACACGGCTGATATACATATTAGAGATTCGGATAATACGAGGAAAATGGGCCAGTCCGGCGGACCTCGTATTAACGGGAGTCGACTGTATAACAGTTATCTATCTACCTATGGATGGTATAGTTTATAATACTTTGGAATATCAACCAGTAGCCTATAGGCATTATTGTTGAATAACCTTAATTAATATCTTTGAATTATACGTCTTCTCTGTATTAGAATCTGCTGGAAATCGAAAACTAAAATCTGTATACTCGAAATCGCCGAATCATCAAACGCCTTCAAACCAAACCAGGGAGCCCAATGTGCTTTATACTTGAGTGGAACTAGACTTGATTCAAGTCCCGTTCTCGTGTGAGAGGTCTCCAAGCATATCGCAACAAAACAAGCCGGACTTGAACCGTTTCGAAAATTGGCATTCACTAAAAAATAATACGCACAACTGAATTGGAGAAAAGAGAGATGACTCCTATACGAAAAAGGGACCATTTAAAAAACCACTTGGCGCACCATGTAGGTCGGGCCACCTTGGAGGTTAACAAAAGAAGAAGTCACGCATCAAAACGCAGGAGGTCAACAAAAAGAAAAGTCACGCATCAAAACGCAGGACTACCGGTCGGCATTTTTCGTTTGCGTAACATCATAATTTTTTTTTTTTTTTTTAGGATTGCAAATTCTATAGGCCTATACTACTGAGTTGAAGCAAACATTTCTACCGGTCTAGGCTTTAGCCCTTGTTATTTTATGCATGTTCAGATACACCAATGAGAAAACTGGTCTTTGACAACTACCAATAGTGTCCAGTGTCTTTAACAAAACATTACTATCTAGTGCATCCAAGGCTCATGTTAATTTTTTGCAAACTGCCAGTTGTGACGTGCGGCCCTCCTGTTCTTGTTGAACCTCCACCCCTTACAACGTTTATGTGCCCGCGCTTGATGCCTACCTGTATGGAAACAAGTAAATGAGGGCTATACAGTGCGATGTGGCATGCAGGGAGATTCTGTTCCATGTTGTCTCCCCATGGCAAATACTGGGTGCGTTCGTTTAGCTTCCCTGGGTCTCCCCCGCGGTGCTCACTTGGGTGAGCCCCTGACAAGAGCTACACGAACGACCACTCACGGCTCTCGAGTGACGTCGTTTACCTGGGGCCAGCCCCCAAGTGACCCACTCCACAAGCAGGGCACTTGGGGCTGACCTGGGTGAGCCCCTGGAATGACGTCAAAAGCTATTCGAACGCACCGGGCAGACCGGGGATGACACAGGGAAGCTAAACGAACGCACCCACTGCGTTCATTGGGTGCGTTCGTTTAGCTTCCCTGGGTCGACCCCGGTGTGTGACAGGTTTTTTTCCCAGGACGAACGTGTGCAGATAATTACCCACGTTCGTCCTGAAACAAAAAACCGCCAGACACCGGGGTCGACCCAGGGAAGCTAAACGAACGCACCCACTATTATCTTTTGAAAGCGCCTCTCTTTCGAATCAAACTCTTGCAGTTTCGCCCCATGGTGATTTCACAATGGGGGCAGAATCCCCGGAGACTGATTTCCCTATAGATAACGATCACCGGCACCGAGCGTAATAAAATAGTATACTTTATTTTATACACTGATTCGTTGTTTTTTGTTTATTTACAGAGTTCCGGTCGAGGGAGCGAATTCACCAAACTTTTCTGCGATTATCGCAAAAGTACGGCCGTTTATTTTCACTCAAGCTCGGTAGCTTCTGGGTGATCGTTCTGAACGACGCAGAAGACATCCGGCAGGCTGTAGTTAAACAACCGGTAGAGTTTGCTGGACGACCCCTACTCCACTCTAGTAAGGCTCTTTTGGTCTCGCTTATCGGTGATTCCCGGCTCTTTCGTACCCCCTCCCACAACAGTATACAACACGTTATTGTAAAAAGCAACACTAAATAATTATAGACATCAGTTAAAAAACACATAGAACTAACATTATAATAAAACTAAACAAAACCACAAGGAGCACAACAAATACAGTTTCAGGTATTTTGAGAATGAATTTACTTCAAAGTAATGCTGTTCTGGGAAAATAAAATACTTTTATTCCCTACATATCCGTAGCATTGAATGAGAAATGTTTAGTGTCAGTGTCAGACATTCAGATTGTGTATTCCCACGGATTAGTCTGGACACAACTGCTACGGTATTTCGGTTATATCTCAAAAACGCAACCACCTTATTATTAGAAATGTTAATTTCTCTTAATTTTAATGCATTAAGATTGTCTAAATTATAAATTATTAAAAAAATTGAGTGGTAAACAAAATTGTTTTGCCTCTTAGGAGAACCCAGGAGGCTTTCATATCTTTCTCTTTAATTTAATGTTCACAACAGCCAGCATTTTTACGGAAGGTTACAAAGACATCGCCTTCAGTGACTACAACCCTGAGTGGAGTATCCACCGTAAACTGGGACACTCTGCACTCAGGTAAAACTACAGTGTGTGATGTTTTTACTCTTAAAGGCACTGGACACTATTGGTAATTTACTCAAAATAATTGTAGGCATAAAAACTTACTCGGTAATGAGCAATTGAGAGCTGTTGATAGTATAAAACATTGTGGAAAACGGCTCCCTCTGAAGTAACGTAGTTTTTGAGAAAGAGTTGTTGTCACGAGGAAGATATTTGAATTGAATAAGAGACCTCACAAGAGACAACCCTGAGGTGTCGAGTTCAAGACACTTGAAAGCACGCGGCAAGGGTGTTTTATTTCCCTATATTTTCTCGCAACTTCGACGGGGACCAATTGAGTCCAAATTTTCACAGGTTCGTTGTTTTATGTTGAGATACACCAAGTGAGAATACTGGTCTCTCACAATTACCAAAGTTGTACAGTGTCTTTAAAAAAAGGTGACTTCGGACAGAAGAGATAAATTAAGTTCTGAGGGTGCACAAGTCCTTTAATTAAATGTAAACTTAACATATTTATTAAAATCGTACCTGTAACTTTTGAGGGGTTCAACTGATTCATCACATGGTATCCACAGTCACTCAAACCACAGAGAACGGTTCCCCATGCTCAAACCAAGAGTAGGCTCCATGACATCTATGTATCTCTTCTGAAATAAAATGCAGGGAACTATTTCATCCGGCATGAGCAGCAATATAATTTGATTTCGAGACCTCAGATTTAGAATTTGAGGTCTCGAAATCAAGCATCTAAAAGGACACACCTTCGTGTGACAAGATTTTCACAGGTTTGTTAATTAACGCATATGTTGAGATACACTAAGTACGAAGACTGGTCGTTGACAACTACCAATAGTGTCCAGTGTCTTTAATGCTCATTGTAGCAAATGTGATTTTTTAGTAGCAACTGATACATTCTTGTAGCACTTTGCTCTTCTATACAGGGGAAATCGGTCGCTGAAAATATGTTAGAATGTTCTTTGTTTTAACTTTCAGGCATTTTGCACAGGGTGTCAAAGTCGACAAGCTTACGCAAGGTATCCTGCCCAGTGTAGCTGAAGTACTGGATGGGTCTCTGGGCAAACCTTTCGACATTAAACCTGTCATTGATCGAAGCATCTTCATCATATTAGCGAGAATGTGCTACGGCAAAAGGTAAAAGCTTTAACTATCAGTTGTGAAAACGCACAACTTGTATTCATCTTGACATTCGTATATAAAGGCATAGATGGATGATACATTATTGTCGATTGCATACAATCTATTAAAAAAAAACTCAGGTCAGAATTGACCTGTTTCTCGGGTCAAAGGTGGAATGACCCGGGTCAGTACGACCCGGAATTGGTCAAACTGACTAAAAATATGTGAAATTGACGCAGATCGAAATCAGAATATCCCTGTTGTTATCAGTTTCCGGCAGCTGAAAAAGATGCTCCTTTGCAATGTTATTGCATCTCGAAGACGTTATGCAGGCACATCCTTCACAGTTCAGCTTCCCAGCTGCGATGAATGATGGTTAAGCAACCATTTGTTCATAAATATTTGAATGATAGAACAACCAATCAGACTTCAAACATCGGACGAAATATCATATTTCAGGCTTATATAAAATCTACACCTTACTATTAAGAAAACCGGGTCGAGTCTATCACGGCTGTTAAGTACAGCATTAAACATCTCTTGGCAAGACCACATACAAAGCTTCAGATCTACGGAACATCCAAATAGCATTACTCCAAAGGCGACTGAGACTCAGTGGGCACTGCTGAAGGAGCAAAGCGATGGCTCAACTAGTTTTACTCAGGGAACCTCAACATGGCAACAAATCAAGAGGGGGTCCTGTACCAACTTTTACGGACACCCTGGAGCAGGACTCTTGCATAAACCGCCGTGACCTACCAGCAATCATGGAGCGAAGAGACAAGTGGAGAGCCATTATCAGAAATGTCCGAGTTTGCTTGATATGTAATAATGAAACTGTCTCATGGTTTTATTTCTCTCCACTTAGTTACAAATTCGATGATCAACAGCTGACCAAATGGTTCGACTTGAACAAGGAAATCCAAGTTGTCCTGGGCGGAGGTCTCCCTCGAGATTTCATCCACAGTCTCAAGTATCTCCCGCGTCTTCCCAAAGAGAAGGCATTCCGCAAGCTGACTGAAGAATCCTTGCGATTCACCTACGATGAGTTCGATGGTCATCGTGAATCGTTTGATCCAGGTACAATTTCTTTCCCGTTTATGTGTTTCCACAGTAACATGTCTTATACAGGCAATTATATGTAGGCCTACATGTTAAAAAAAAAACCAGTTTAGCCAGGTCGATATAATACACTTTTGGGATAGTACGTGGAGCTCACTGAGAACGCAGTTTAAGCCCCAAGCAGGTACACTCGTTCAGCCCTATACCAAACACCCAAGATGTGACTTGAAATTCATAGATGGGGTAATCAGTTGAAATAGCGCAAGTTCGGCCTCAATGGGTGTGTCCGTGTATTACTACATATATGTAAGGCAGTGGACACTATTGGTAATTACTCAAAATAATTATTAGCATAAAACTTTACTTGGTAACGAGTTATGGGGAGAGGTTGATAGAATATAAAACTCTGTGAGAAACGGCTCCCTCTGAAGTAATGTAGTTTTCTAAAAAAGAAGAAGTACCGGTAATTTTCCACAAATTTGATTTTGAGACCTCAGAATAAGATGTTGAGGCCTCGAAGTCAAGCATCTGAAAGCACACAACTTCGTGTGACAATGGGTTTTTTTCTTTCACTATTATCTCGCAACTTCGACGACCAATTGAGCTAAAAATTTCACAGGTTTGTTATTTTATGCATAATGTTGAGACACACCTGGTGAGAAGACTTGTCTTTGACAATTACCAATTGTGTACACTGCTTTAAACTATAAAACAGTAGACATACGAACAGAACAGATCAAAGACGGATGACATCAGCAATGCAAAGTAAGTAAGGTCACCATCAAATCAATAAGTAACTTCACATATTTTTGTATACCCGTTCTGTTTCTCACATAAAAGACAACATTCGCGATCTGTTCGATTCCCTGATCGCCGCCCAGAAGGAAGCGATTGCTGAGGGCGGATCGACGAAATTAACGGCGGAGTTTCTGACCGATGCGAGGATCACTCAGACGGTTGCTGACATGTTTGGCGGTAAGTAGAAATAAGACAGAATAATTAAGTGTCACATCTACCTCTTTCTCCTTATAACTCTTCTCGCCATTTTATAATCGAGGCGAAAACACTTCTTTGCTATCGTCTCATCACCCACCGCAGTCGAAGGCCTCCATTTTAACCGGTTTCAGGTTACATGTTCAAGCCGCCATGATGGACCCGTATATAACCTGTGAGGTTTTTTTTACTGCATGACTCCCGTTAAAGGCAGTGGACACTATTGGTTATTACTCAAAATAATTATTAGCATAAACCTTACTTGGTAACGAGTAATTTGGAGAGGTTGATGGTATACAACATTGTGAGAAACGGCTCCCTCTGAAGTGATGTAGTTTTCGAGAAAGAAGTAATTTTCTACGAATTTGATTTCGAAACCTTAGATTTAGAAGTTGAGGTCTCGAAATCAACCATCTAAAGGCACACAACTTCGTGTGACAAGGTTTTTTTCCTTTTTTTTCTTATCTCGCAACTTCGACGACCAATTGAGCTCAAATTTTCACAGGTTTGTTATTTAATGCATAATGTTGAGATACACTAAGTTAGAACACTGGTCTTCGACAATTTTACCAAAAAGTGTCTTTTAAACGACACTATTGATGAACGAATCTGCAGCAGAGTTCACAAAACGCTAGAATTAATCCTACCTCGAGTTACAAAATAGATTTCGATGAGCTCGTCCTATCGAGTAACTCGCTAGGATGTGCAATGCGTCCTATGGATATGGATATTTACTCGTCATAAAGTTTGAAATGGTTGCGTAAATTTGCACAGGACAAATTATATTGCAACACCAATTTTAGGTCTCACGCACAATGTAAATGTCCAGCACATGTTATTTTTCTTCTCAATTTTAGCTGGTACGGGTACGACAATCCCTACTCTACTCTGGGCCATAGCCATCATGATAGAGCATCCACACATCCTCCAACGCGTTTCCAAGGAGATAGACGAGGTCATAGGTCAAGATCGTCTTCCATGTATCTCAGACCGAGGCTCTATGCCGTACACCGAGGCTTTTCTTCTCGAAGTTAATCGATTTGGTTCTGTTGGTCCGGTCGGCTTGCCCAAGTCGGTGACCAAGGATACCACTTTGTGTGAGTAAATACTGCTTTCGTTTTGTATCACAAGCATTTCAAAACAAGCTCTGGCTTCTGTAAATGCCCCCCCCCCCCCATATTGGGGTTTTTCCGTATCCATTACATTAGATTTTTTTCATTAATTATTTTTCTTGACCAGTTCTTGACTGTCTTTGACTCAAATAACTGCTGTATAGTTTGTTTATTGTTCTAATTTGTTCAACAATGGAAATATTAGTTGATTGAATTGAATTGAATTGAATTGAATTAAATTGAATTGAATTGAATTAAATTGAATTGAATCGAACCGAATTGATAATCTATAATAAAGTATCATAAATAACACACATCCGGCTGGTTCTGTAATCTGTTTGGCTCGGTGAGACAATGTGCACACGCTGCATTGCAGACGATCAAAAGTACAAGCTGACAAACTACATCACCTGTGACCAATCAGAACACAGATACGAAGGGTTACGTCAATGCACGTTTATCCAATGAAATCATTGTATTCAAATGAACCATTGGTCATGTTTGACCAATGCCTGTCTTTATCCTTTGGGGACTAGGGGAGTGGGTACAAGTCTACCTTTCATAATTGGATTGCATAATTGGATTGTTGTAGTTCGACGTACTTCAATGTCGCAACATGTTTTGACATCACACTATTATTCTATCGTAGATATTTGACTTTTAGACAGAGAAGAATTTAATTCCCCCATACAAGAGTGCTTTGGTTCAACAATTTATTTTCCTATTCGATTGCGGGTGGTCTGAGTCTAAACAATAATAATAACCCGTTTTATATAGCGCTTTTTCACACCTGGATGGCGTCCCAAAGCGCTTCACATTAGTCTAGATACACATCGTGTAATGTTATCTAATGAACTGTACTTGTAATTGTAGGAACAAACTGTTAAATGTTATTTTTCTTCGGTTGAATCATTTTGAGAATGGTGTATTTAAATTAACCCTTTATTTGTCCTCCTATTTTCGGGACTTAATTTATCAGTTGGCTACAAGCTTCCTAAAGACACCATGGTGATGCTCAATATGTGGGCGGCCCATTATGACCCCAAATACTGGGACGAACCTACCAAGTTCAACCCAGGTAAGAATACGGATAAAGACAGGTATACAATAAAAAAAGAGGGCGCCCTATAGCCCCACCGCGACAGGCAGTAACAAGAATCTACAAGGCTTCAAATCTTTCAAGGGAGGAAGCCATTGTTCATGAAATATCACCATAGTTGTTAAATTTGCATCGGGGATAAAGAATATTAATTTTGGTTTTTACCCATACACCGATGTCATGTGTGTTAGCACTGTATACTCGGTGCTTTCCCGAGTCCTGTGAGAAAATATCATATCGGGTGGGATTCGAACCCACGACACTTGCAATTCTAGAACAGTGTCTTACCAACTAGACTTCCGAGGTTGCCCAGTAGCTAGAGGCAGTTCGAATCCTATGTTTTTTGGCAGCGGGTACCGCAATGATATAATAGATGTTAAACTTGCATCGGGGATAAAAAACACCCAAGCAGATCCTTGCCATTTGATTGGAGGATTGTCCGTCACGTGATAGCAAATAAAAGTACCATTGCACGCTGAGTCACTCACCGTGTTTTTTCGTTCCATCCGAAAAGTACCATTGCACGCTGCCAGCGTGCAATGGTACTTTTCGGATGGAACGAAAAAGCTGAGTAAAAACATCACTGCGTGCGCGTGTCTTTGGTAACGCAGCAGGTGTTACTGCAAGAAGGCATAGTAAAATTACTAGCATCGGCTTCTACAGTTGAAATTGTTTGTTTTGAAAGTTGTATCTTTCAATCAAAATGACAAAGATCTACTTGGATGTTATACAAAACAAATAATGAATGTTTTTCATTCGTGCAATGGTGCGAATAATTATGTTCATTCGTTGAAAGCTGGAATGTTCCATTCAACTCACCTCGTTGAATAGAACATTCCATCTTTCAACTCATGAACATTATTCGCACCATTGCACTCATAAACATTCATTATGTGTATATTAATTTTGGTTTTTACCCATACACCGATGTGTGTTAGCACTGTATACTCAGTACTTTCCCGAGTCCTGTGAAAAAATATCACAGGCACGTTACTCGGTTGTACTAAGTGGTTGTTTGTTTGTTTGTTTGTTGTGGAGTTTGTTTGTTTGTTTGTTTGTTTGTTTGTTTGTTTGTTTGTTTATATATTGAGTGTGTGTTTTTTTAAATTAAAAAACTTACCATTCTCTCATTTCTACATTTAGAACGCTTCTTGGATGAAAGTGGCGCCGTTCTAACTAGACTGCCAGCAGCATACATGCCTTTCGGTCTCGGACCTCGTGCCTGTATCGGGGAGAACTTCGCAAAGGGCGAGATTTTCATTCTGATCTGCTGGCTGTTCGGCCACTATTCCTTCTCCAAGGTACCTGGGAAGGAGGACGAGTCTCTCTTTGTACTGGACGAGGTGCTCGGGTTCAGCCATGAGCTTGCTCCCTATGAAATAATAGTGAATAAGCGGGAAATTTAAAGAAAAATTGCAAAATAATCAAGTTTCACGAGGTGGAACGTCAGGCGGGAGTCTGCCAAATTCGTATGGGATGTGCCATTCTTCTTGACGGTGGCCACTTGTTCGATGCTGGTCTTGGTGCCTGCACATGGCCACACAATGACTTCAATTCACTCTTCCAAGTTATACATACATACACACAAACAAACGAATACTTCTTCCCAGGGGCATTGGGTATTGTGTGTGCCACAGGCCCATAACAACAATTTTGGGAACAAGGTTAAAACTCCAATAATGTTGCCAAAAATGGGCTTAGAAAACAATTTTTCATAGATAGAAAATGAACAAATTAAAACTGGTCAGTACAACATTAGTCTATTTTGTTACGAACACCATATCTATGATAGTATGGCTTCAAAACTTATTCACCCCCACCCTGCAGCACTTCAACAAAATAAATTGCCTCGGCCCATGGCCGAATAGTCTCGTGCTCTGGAATGAGCGGTTGATGTAAAATGTTTATATAAAACTACTCAAAATCACATTGATTACGCACGTAAAGCTGACTCTGGTTTTGATGGGGTCAGTGGGGTAGACGAGTGAAAGGGTGTTACCAGAGTGTAGATTTTGGACGTCACCTTCGTTTTGGGGCACGTTGGGATACTAATGAGTTTATTAATTGAATTAAAATGTTTTAACATAATAATTCCATATACAAATATACCTCGGTTTTTCTTTAATTTCTTGAACTAGCACGGTCTGCTATTTTGTGGATGTTCTATCTATGCAAATTTATGAACTTTATATTTTATAAAACTATTTTGTATACTGCATCATTTTATGAACTGTTTTTGCGACATGATTGTGTTTGTTAAGTACGTCGGAATTAAAAGCCTTTTCAGAGCGGTATATTCCTTTTGTAATTATTGTGGTTTTTTGTTCTTTGCATAAGCTTTTTTTTTGTTTAGCTTTTAAAAGGTAGGGTCAAATATTGGTTTGTGCCAACTTAATACTGAATATAAACACAATGTCAAAAACGATACCAAAAAAGTCACAAAGTTGCAGCTGAATACGGTATCTGATTGCTGAGACAGCACAAACTGTCACGAGAACATTTTTGAAGACAGTGCACTGTTAAAAAAACAGAAGATTTTACAGAAAAAAAATTACAGAATCATTCTGTAATTTTTTTAAGCTGGAAATTTTCTGCAATTTAACGGAACAGATTTTGAAGAAAAAAAACAAACGTTTTTCTTACAGAAAATTTGTATGCTTCAGACCCCATATATCGATTTTTTGTAATTTTACAGAGTGTTTTGTATATTTAAAGTAATCTTCATTTTTAATGAAAGATCTGTTGTATTTTCTGTTATTTAACAGGACATTTTGTTAATTTCAGACAGTTCTTTGTTTTTAATTAACGTTCTTTACACAGGCAGTAATTTTTCTTTTGCAATTTAACAGAACAGATTTCTGAAAAAGAACGATTTTTTTTTTTTTTAAAGAATATTTGTATCCTGTCATCCAAATATTGATTTTCAGTAATTTAACAGAGTGCTTTGTAGATTAGAGAAATCCTCATCATTTTTAATGAAAGATCTGTTTTTTTAGAAGATTGATTTGTGAAGCAATTCAGCCGGTCCATCTGTAATTTTAGAGCAAAATTCCTGAAAGCAACGAAATAACTGGTTTTCTACAGAATTTTTCAATTATTTCACTTGAAATGCCGTATTTTCTGTTATTTAACGGGAAATTTGGTTAATTTCAGATAGTTCTTTCTTTTTAATGAACGTTCTTTACACAGCCGGTAATTTTTATTTTGCAATTTAACAGAACAGATTTCTGAAAAAGAACGAATTTTAAAGAATATTTGTATCCTGTCATGGACACTATTGATAAATGTCAAAAACCAGTGTTCTCACTTAGTGTATCTCAACAAATTGCATAAAATAACAAACCTGTGAAAATTTGAGCTCAATTGGTCGTCGAAGTTGCGAAATAATGATGGAAGAAAAAACACCCTTGTCACATGAAGTTGTGTGCTTTCAGATGCTTGATTTCGGGACCTCAAAATCTAATTCTGAGGTCTTGTTGCCAAGTGAGTTTTTATGATAAAAATTGGTTTGAGTAATTACCAACAGTGTCCAGTGCCTTTTATTACTTTAATTAATTGAAGTTGAATGATTTGTTTTCGTATATAGGCATATGTATATATTTGTTCTCGTTCTCCATAAAGGTATACATATCACATTAGCAATTAACAGGAAAGTGTGTGGCTCATTATTTTTGTGTTATACTGAACCCCCTTCAGGGGAAATGGAAGATGCAAATGAGATGTAGGCCTATATACAGCTTAATTACATTATTATCGTGTCTCATTGTATTTTCGTCTTCCACCATGCTCACGTACTGAAGTTGACGTACATATGCCAATAAGGCATCAGCCGATGCTCTAATATTATTATGAAAAATTAGACGCCTAACCTTTGACATCGAATAGGTTTCTGCAATACGCCAACGCGCACGCACGGCCTGCATCGATAGCCTACACCCCATGATGTTGGTCTATTTGCATGGTCTATCTAAATCGTTGCTGAAATCGCAGATTGTGTCGGGTAAAATGCCAACATAACATGCTTCATCAGTGGAGCCTCGGACCCATGTACTTTACATGTTTTATACAGTAAGTATGTAAATGTTGTCTTTTAGAGTATAAATAGCTGCAATAATTGCATTCTACGACCGTCGGGAGGATGGGATGGGGGGGGGGGTAGGATTACGATCGTCTCAACATAGCGAAAGGACAGTCTAAGATACCTACATTTTGTAGAGTTAAATATTGCCCTTTTTATCATAATCTCAATGGCTATTATATAAACCAGTTATAGAAAAGAAAAAGGATGACAATATTACTGCAATCAACTATAATGGAGGGAGTGGTCAGGGTTCACTTTTCACTAAAATAAATACATTTGTAAGTATTGTTTGCAGCTTTGCTGAAGACGAGCAGCGTAGAGACCCAACCGGCTCTTTTCAGAGCCAACATTCACCCTAGAGATTTACACATGGTTGTACCCGCAAGTTTACTTTTTATTTATAGTTTCTTCTTAAATACATTTGTGTAGATGAAAGAAAAAAGGTGTGCTTTTTTAGCCCACCGAAACAATACAAAAGGTATCCTACTTGCGCACGTTAGGTTTATTTTCTTTGCGGCACTCCAACCTAAATAATAAGTTCAGTAACAGTGATTTATGACAAATTTCAGACAAACTGTTGTTCAATTGTTTTTATTGGCAACGAGCTTACATTATGGTCTTGGACAATAAACCTCAACACATAAGCCCCTTTAAAGACACTGGACACTGTCTCACGAAGTTGAGTGTCTTCAGATGCTTAATTTCGAGACCAGGTGTTAGTTAGGTCTCGAAATCAATTCAAAAATTTATTCACTGAGAAATTATATCGTTCCTGGTCAGTTTAAACTCCAGTGTTTCAATATTTGCAGTTCGAACATTGTTATCAAAGCGGGATTATACAGCAATTCAATTAAAACAAAAAGGTCAACAACAAAGACGACAATTAACAGAAATACAGATTAGATAAACCACTAAAAGACACTCAAAAATGCACAGGGTGTTGTGGGAACCCTCGTATACATTGAAACCCCACTATGGAATAAACCAGCTAAAAAATAGGAAACCCTAGCAGCTAGAACTGAACAGCCCCCAATTAAAAAGATGACAAAAATAGGAACCCAAATTTGATAAAACAAGATAAGATATACAAACATGCACAGGATGTGGGAGACCCTCATTTCTGAAGGTATACTAGCAATGAAACTAACATTTACAGCCCAAGCACACCAATAAGTAGCTCCAGTCTAAGATAATTGGTTTAAAAGTTTAGTATTATAATACGTTGGGCCTAGTCACGAGTGAATGGTTTAGAAAAACACATTTTCTTTGTCATTCCCTTGACATACCCTTACAAATTGTCTTTGTCTTTGGGAATAGCTCATGAATAAATTGTGCAAAGATGTAGTCACTGTAGTCAAGTCGCTAAGTGGCCAATTATAGGAGGAAGTCCTGAAAACTGTAACTTTGAAATAAAATGTACATTATGCAAATAAACAGGAAGGGACAACAAGAGTGTTCCAACTGAATTACATGTAAGACAAACCAACATCAACACTTTAGTAATTCACGAAACCGCTCACAGAATAATGTGATATGAATGTGTGATATGTGCTTTCAATGATTCACAATGTAAGTGTCAATACATTGCCCATTCATAAATTTTAACTTTCGATTACTTTTCCGTACAGAACAGAAATTAGCTGATATTTCCCAAATCTGGTGCTGAAATTATTATCTGGAAGAGAATCAAATCACTCGTCCGTCATGGCTGACAACAACTTTTCAACGCCATTTCTTTTGACCATCTTTGTAGTGTTCATATTTCAGATAGGTAAGTTAAATACATCGCTGCCATTAGCTATAATTTGGATGGTTTCAGTTTGGCTTTATTCTGCAAGTGCTTGATTAATTTATGTTTTGTGTAAACAAAACATTTGGAAATTATTTTATTAAAATTACATATGTTAATTTCTAGCTATGATCTACGACATGCGAGTCCTGACATTTTTCATTTGTGCAAATCTGGAAGGCTACCAAGTAAAACTGGGGGCTAGCTTCCTAATTCAATATCGAATACGTGGTAACATGTTGTTAAAACAAAACACATTTTCTAGCTGCATCTACAATATGCAAGTCCTAAAAATTCCCCATTTGTGAAGACTTGGAAGGCATTTTGTTTTTAAATAACCAAAAAATCCAACAAGTAATATAGCTTCCTAATTTTGTTATCAAAACATTTTTTAAACTACAGGACTTTTAAACGCTGAGAGAAATTCAACAGAAAATGATGAATGCGAAGGTAAGTATTATCAATATCTGATAAAATCACAGTTTGCTTAAAGGAGCATTACAGAATTGTTTTTGCTAACAAAACAGTTGCTGGCAGTGTAAGCACTTTAATGTAATCCACCATATACATAAACTGACAAACCTGTAGAAGTTACAGACATTTCAGACGGAACAAGGGATGTTTTCAACTATCATCATCATTAGACCGTGTAAGTTTTATGTAAATCTGTGTTCTTCGATTTTTGTTTCTTACCAATTCTGTAACGTTCCTTTAATAAACTTATTTAATTAGCAAATATTTGGAGGGGCACAAGTCAAATAATGAAACTTATTTTGCATAGTTCACTATGGTAACCAATTTCAGCAATAAGCATATTTTTGTGCTTCACCAGTTTTAGGGGTATTTTGCAAGAATTTTAAAACTTGGGCCTGTAATGGAGGAGGGGTCTAAAATATGTTCTTGTTTCGGGTCAAGGAGAGCACCAGCCAGCCTCCCAACCATAGGGCAGGGCTGGCTTCAATGCAGTCAGGGCAAGTCTATAGTCAAATTACTTATTATGTCTTCAAATGTCACTTTTAGGAAACAAAGGCCAAAAGTGTCATACATTTTGCATGTTTTTCCGACATCAAACTGCACATTGCCTCGGCCTCAGACAAGTCTCCAACGACGTGTCTCAAATCAAGTCACACGACTTCTCGGACCAGTCTCCTGTAAAGTCCCAATTCTTCCAGGGCCCGAGTCAAGTCATCTAGGACCATGCAGTCTCAAGTCAAGTCCAAAGACTTCCTGGACCAGTCTCCAGTAAGGTCCCAATTCTTCCAGGGCCCGAGTCAAGTCATCTAGGACCATGCAGTCTCAAGTCAAGTCCAAAGACTTCCTTGACCAGTCTCCAGTAAGGTCCCAATTCTTCCAGGGCCAGAGTCAAGTCATCTAGGACCATGCAGTCTCAAGCCAAATCCAAAGACTTCCAGGACCAGTCTACAGTAAAATCCCATCAATTCTTTCAGGGCACCGAGTCAACTGATCTAGAACCAGTCTCTAAAAGTCCCAATTCTTCCAGGGCCTTATAAAGTGATTTAGTACCAGTCTCAAGCTAAGTCCCAAATCTTTCAGGGCTAGTGTCAAGTTCCAAGGCTTCCAGGACCAGTCTCATGTCCCAAGTCTAATAGTACCAGCAGTGTCAATTTAAGTCTAATGTCTTCACAGAACAAGCTTCGAGTCAAGTTCCCACTTCATTCATGGTGAACGCAGTCACTCCAGGCCTAAAAAATAAAAAATAAAAACTTTAAAAAACGAATCAGACGACGCTTTCCTGACCTCCTTGTCAAGTTCCCAGCGGAAGTTTCAGGAGGATAACTACCAAGTAGGCCTATCAAGTAAGTCAGATGTCATTTCTCAGTTCGTTCACGTCATCTCTCAAGTTAAACCCCTGGGTAAGTTTGTCAAGTCCGAGCCAAGTCCCAAAATGTTTGATCTTGGCCCGAGTCAGAGTCTCTTGGGTTGAGCCCCTATCTCTGCCAAGGGCAAGCTGACTTAAGGACCCCCTTATCGCAAGACAAATCCTATAATTATGACTTTTCTATTGTTCTTCTGCCTCCAGTGATTGGAGACGTATCTCTAGATGGATGGAGAACTGGGACACGTAAAGGAGTTGTCTTCGTCTGTTTCGACAACGGCGGTACCCTCGAGTGGGGGGTTATCTGCACCAGCTACACCTGGGACGATTTTGATGCAAAGGTACTTTGATTCTTCAAGACTTTATGATTAATTTGGTATATTTTACCAGAGTTGTGGTCTAGATTATTGAGATGGCTCTTTGGCTAAAAATGACGCGACTCGTTTCTGGCACATCAAAATATGCTGAGCTTGTGTTAACTCGGCCACGACAAACTGTAAACCAGTACAGTAACACTGGGGTAAACCCCTACACGATAAGTATTCTGTGTTCTTGTATATGCACTACCAATCCCACAGGTACACTGGACCTACGGCTGAATGTCCCATCCAAAGGATACAAATAATGACAAAGTATCTTGCGCAAGGACACAAATCATACGACAGGGACTAACTTGAGACTGTGTCGTAAGTTAGTGCGCCCGGTGTTTTCAACTGCTTGGCCACGACAATCCACATTCGATACAGATCATTTTTGTACTTGTTTACCCGGTCCATCATGTCAAAGTAATAACATTATTATCTGGTGTCTGCATTTCTTTACTTCACAATAACAGGTAGTGTGTGGTCAGCTTGGATATGGGGGTTCATCAAAAGCTGTTCAAAATGCAGAGATTGAATTCCTGTCAGTGTTGTCGGCTTATAAATATGTCGCCATGGACAGCGTCCAGTGTATCGGTAACGAGACGAGGTTACTTGACTGTAAGCATGGCACAGTCTGCAAGAACCCATGGTTTATCAGCAACCTAGCTGGTGTCAAATGTGATGATAAAGGCAAGTGCTCTTCAATAACTACAAAATAATTTGGAAGTTTAAAAAGTGACCATACGTTATTTAAAATCTATTAAATAACAGGCATATAATCCAAGCAATACACTGTCATTAGGGAGAAAGGGAAAGCAGCAATGCAGGGCCCAATTTCATAGAGCTGCTTAAGCAGCAAAAAAATTTTGCTTAAGCAAAAAAATCTTTGCTTTGTTAAATCAGATTGCCGGCTAAGACTCCACTCAATTGTTATGCTAAGTAAAAAACAGCTAATTATTAGTCACAAGCAATGTACTTGGCATGACATTTTTGCCAGTAACATGTGTAAAATAAGCAAGCTATTTTCGTGCTTCAGCAATTTCTTTTGCTTAAGCAGCTCTATGAAATTGGGCCCTGGTGGTAATCAGGTAAAATGCTTAATATTAAACAAATGCACGAGAAATAGCCTACTTAGAAGTCTCATAGCTTTTTAAAGTAAAGGACAAATTAATCATTGACTCATGAACTTTAATTCTCTGCTCAAATTAATATGGTGACTCCCTGGGCCTCCCCCTCCAAGCCCAAAAACCCCTACACAATTTTTCCAAACGTCTTAGCGTCCCTACACTTCTCAGCAAATAGGGCAAACTTTTAAGGGACCAATTTCATCCAAAATACCTCAAGTTAGAAGCCAACAACCCCAAATTGGGCCCAAGTCACAATTGGGCACATTTTTTTTTATTACACTGAAACCGTTTTTGTGGGAGCTTTTAAATCTGTCTATAATATAAACATATTTTGAGGAAACTTATACATGTAACAAATTTGCATAAGCTTTCGTAGCAACAACTACTACATCGGATGCAATGAAGGTGGGGTGGGGCAACCCAAAAGTAACCGGTGAATATGTATAATCTGTTTACAACTGAGTTTTTTGTTATTCTCATAATTTCAATCAGGTGACGATAACGATAGCAGCGGTGGTGTCAGCAATGATTCCGACGATGGCAAATTTGATCAATATGACGAAAACCAATTTGATCAGTATAACACATGGGATTCAGGAGATGATAGAATAGTCACCAGCCGCACACAAAAGAAGTCCACCGTCGTTATTTTGGTAGTCATTGGTGTGATCATCATTATAATTTCGGGGACAGTACGCTGGATGAAAAGATGCCAGCTCCAGGAAAGGCGGAATAACCACGTCCCGAATACTGTGGAGAACTTCCAAATGGTGCCCCCTAACTATCAAGTAGGGCAGCATCCTCCTCCAGCAGGAAGTGCTTTCCCGAACTCACAGCAAATGTACCCTCCTAATAGCCAGACTGGACAAATGATGCCCCAGTCTTATCCTACTCCTTACCCAGCAGGGGCACCCCAGCATCCCCCTCCAGGAGGGACGATACCCCCATCCCAGCCAAATCCTTATCCACCTGAGGGACCCCCACAGTACCCTCCTGCTGGAATGATACCCCCCTCCCAGCCAAACCCTTATCCAACTGGGGGACCCCCACAGTATCCCCCTCCGTCCCAGCAAAATCCTTACCCAACCGGGGGATCCACACAGCAGTACCCGTATCCTACTGCGATGATACCCTCATCCCAAGCAAACCCTTACCCAAGTGGGGGAACCCCACAGTACCCACCTCCCATCAATGATGGTACTGACTTGCCAAACTGTCCACCACCATCTTATGATGACACCTATACAAATCAGAACCAGTAATAGAATGAACATGAACAGAGTCTTGACCCAGAGGCGACAGAACTGGTATCTAAGTGCATGGAGACAAAGTCATTATGAACCAACTTTAAAATCCTGGTTGTTGCGCGTGTCGTTGGGCACACTTGTTTTTCAAGGCACCCACGACTGGTGTTTTGGCAGAGTTTTGCCACAAGAGTGGTGCCCGTAGTCCAAAGGAGTTGACAGGCCTGATACTTTGTCGAAACAAGGACGAGGCACTTTTGACATTTCTGTATGGGTAACCAAAGAGCACCAAGGCAATAAATGACCGGGGCATGAGGGCAATTGAATTGCCTGTAGTTGCTTCGACGTATACCATTTCAATTAAACAAAATAAAATTGATCAGCACAATTCACACTTTTGGCATTTCAAAGGGTAACATCAGGCAACACGACACTATTGACTTGAGGCTACACTTTATTCTATAAAAACTACTTATAGTGTTCATGTATTGTTGTGTTTTTCTTCTTCAAAGTGGATTATCGTGAGAGCAATCTTTTGTACATAATTTGTACAAAAATGTTCACTGTGTTTCTTGTTAAAAAATGTTTTTGAAGTCCTTGAAATTAAGGGAGTAAAGTTGTTGTTTCAGATTTTTTAAGGAACTTTTGAGCGTTAATTTGAAGTTGCTGGGAGACCCCCCCCCCCCCGTAAGTTTTTTGACAGATATTCATCAAACGGATTTCTTGCTGTGAAACCAACACCGTAAGTTAGCCTTAAGTCAAGGCGCACGCGGCACCCCCAGATGTCACACGACACTGGTTCTTATTGGCTATAACACTCATCACGCCATTGCATTATGCATTTTTCCAACCAAAATCGGTAGCTGCCGCTGCGTGCACCTTGAATAAAGGCTAACCGTGAGGTGGCTGGCGTACCTTTTCAGCGGTAGACTCCTTTTGCAATTATTGTGCTTATTTCATTATTTAAGTTTTTTGTTCTTTAGCTTAGGTAGAGTCAAATTTTGGTCTGTATCAGCGTACTAAATATAAACAAAATATCAAAAACGATACCATAAAGGTCACAAAGTTTCAGTTCTGCTTGCTGAGACAACAGCACAAGCTGTCCAGAGAACACTCTAATTATTTTAATTAAACGATTTTTTTTAATTTTCTATATAGCGGTAGGCTACACGCTGTATGAAGACCTGATGTGTTCCCATAAGTTGTTCTTAGTTTAAATAAGGCAGTTAATTTAAAATCACATTATAACAGAAAAGTGTGTGGATCGTGGTTATTGTGTTACTATGGTTACACTGTAAAGGGAAGATGCAGATGAGATATACACCTTAATGATTATTGTGTCTCATGTATGTCCTTCCTCGACCATGCTGTCATTTTTGTAACCATTTTCTACATAAAACGTCTACTCAACACAAATAATGAACATGTCTTGCGATAGTGATAAATACAGACTAATGGAGAGCGAAGACAGAGGGGAGTTTCCCTCGCATAAACGTCGGGCTGTCAACAAAGCGTGCTGACGTGAAACCCCTCCAAGAAAAATGGAACGATCCAATGACGCATCAGCGTGAATCATAAGCAGGGTGTTCGAATATTATAATGTTGGAAATTTAAAAAAAAATCAGCCGCCTAACCTTTGGCATTGAATGTAGAGTTCAGCAAGACGTCAACACACGCACAGCCTGTGTCATCATGATGTTGGTCTATAATGGATGCATGAATCATTATTGCTAATCGCTGATTATGTAAGGTAAAAATGGCAGCATAAAATACTCCAAACATTAATCAGTGGAGCCGCAGAACCATGGTTGATTATACAGTAAGTATGTACATTTTGTATTGAGATATAGGCCTATATTATAGCAACGACCGTCAGAAGAATGGGATTGTGTGGGGTGTACGGTCATAGATAGCCAAGTGGGAAACAAAATATATAAAAGATCAGATCAATCAATTACTACAGGGCCGGAGTGGAGTATTGTTTTAATCAAATATAAATGTAGATGTACCATAATGACACTAACATCTGCAAATTGCATTTCATTTGGTCGTGTTTTTGAGATATTGCCGAATATCCGGAGCGAATAATCATGTTCACGCAGGAAGAATTACCACTGAATAAACAATCCGAGAGCAGATTTTTTTTGGGGTATAAAACATGTTATCTAGTTGCAAAACCACTTTACTTCGAAGTGAAAAGTTTCTCAAAATGCTTTATAGGCCTACCATCAACAGCTGCTGTAGGCTTCCAACTTAATGCTCTATTTGCATTCATTGAAGAGTGATACCAAAACGTATACATTAATTTCCTTAAAGACACTGGACACTATTGGTAATTGTCAAAGACCAATATTCATCTCAACATATGCATACAATAATACACCGGTGAAAATTTGAGCTCAATCAGTCGTCGAAGTTGCGAGATATTAATGAAAGAAAAAAACACCCTTTTTGCACCATGGTCACACAAAGTTGTGTACTTTCAGATGCTTGATTTTGAGACATCAAATTCTAAATCTGAAGTCTCGAAATCAAATTTGTGGAAAATCTTCTTTCTGAAAATCTTCTTTCTGGAAACATCTGTCACTTCAGAGGGAGCCGATTTTCAGAATGTTTTACACTATCAACCTCTCACCATTACTAGTAATCAAGAAAGGTTTAATGCTAATAATTATTTTGAGCAATTACCAATAGTGTCCACTTCCTTTAAAAGGAAGGCTGTATTGGTTTTGTGGCCAGTGAAAACAAAGCAAAATATGGTTTATGCTCAGTCAATACTTCAATATTTGTCTCTTTAAAGGGAAGGTACACGTTTGGTAATTGTCAAAGACCAGTCTTCTCACTTGGTGTATCCCATCATAAGCATAAAATAACAATTAAACCTGTGAAAATTTGAGCTCAATTGGTCGTCGAAGTTGCAAGAAAATGATGAGAGAAACAACACCCTTGTTGGACGAATTTGTGTGCTTTCAGATAGAAATAAAAGTGAGAAATTATCTTTCTCAAAATCCATGCTACTTTAGAGGGAGCCGTTTCCCACAATGTTTTATACTATCAACAGCTCTCCAATGCTCGTTACCAGGTCAGTTTTTAAGTTAATATTTGTTTTGAGTAATTACCAAACGTGTACCTTCCCTTTAAGCTAACATGTTGCGATGTAATAATTTTAAAACCATCAACCCCAACCACAGATCGATTTTGTAAGATAATGCAAAGTTTGCCACACTTCTTAGTTTTGAAGCATGTTATAAAACACTGGTGAATAATCATCTATAATACAGAACGGACAGTGATGATGTCTGCATGGTTTAGTATGTATATATCCAACATGCCAAAGAGATTTATATAACTGTATGGTTTTCTAAAGAAAAATCCTTCAAATCCTATAGTTGAGGATATAATTCACTTCTATATGGTTCCAACTCACAAACAAGGACAGGGTAATTGGTATTGCGACGTCACTCTTTGCTTTAGCAAATTAAGATTGATACAAAGTTAAGATCAATCTTAGTGTTTTGTGAAACCGAAACAGCGCGAAACATTAGCGGGACCCGCTAGTAAAAATAAATACATTATTTTTGTATTAAAAAATCAACTGGCAGCTGCACCTACGTAGCACAACGTTGAATTGTGTGGCATTACAAGAAAATTATGTTAAACATTGAAAAAGAGAAATATAACATGGTAAAAACAAGATAGAAGAGAGGTTCATTTTTAATTGCAGTTTTTTTAGTTTAGTTTGGGTTTTAAATTTACAGTCCGAGCATTGCTACTAAAGCAGGATTATAAAGCAATTTAATTTGTTCTCAAAAATGTCAAGAAGCATGCCTTAAATTTTAATAATTTAGTTTCTTTTTGTGGGACTATTAAAAGATTTCTACAGTTATTTGTGAGCCAAAAAAAGAGAATATTTTCCTTGTTTTAGTTGTTAAATGAACACAGGCAACATGTCAGAAAAAAGGAAAAAAAAATACTTATATTTTTGTCTGTGTTTGAGGAACAAGTGATTAAAAAATCAATTCCTTCCTTTTTGGCTGGAATTGAGGAAAAAGGGATAAACAGATATGTCCCCTTCTCTTTTTGACTGGATATGAGTAACAGTTTAAGGGGGGGGGGGGGGGGGTCAGCTTTCTCAATAATGAATCTTCTGAAACGGTGTGTATGCCCCCTATAGGCACCCCTAAAGGCCAACTTCTCCTTGATATTATGTTGCAATAATATTTTTGAGTATAAAATGTGTAATTGTTTTGATAACAAATGGATAGCAGAAGACTGTTTACTTATTTTGTAAAAGTGCTCAGATTTCTCAATTTGTTCTTGCAGCAATATTTCATTGTGAAAATAGAACGATCTTAACATTTTGAAAACAACTTCCAGAAAAGTTGCTATATAGATTACCCGAAACCCACGAAGACGTTCTTAAACGGCTTTATCTTCTTTATACTATAACCAGAAGTGAATGGTTTAGAAAAACAATTGTTTGTCATTCCCTTGATCGACACACCCTTCCTATAGAAGAATTGTCGGGAATAGCTCATAAATACATTGTTTAAAGACGTCACAGAAAGGATTTAGCCACGTCATCAAGTAACCTATAAAGTATACCATATTAAAAAAAAACAGGAAGGGACAAAAATAATTATCGAACTGAATTACTGTTTAAAAACTATAACGTTAAGCAAAAAACCACATCAGCAAACCACATCAGCACTTTCACCAAACCAGAATAATCTGGTTATAGTATGCGTGTGTTTTCAATGTTGCGCGTAGAAAGTTTCAGACTAATTAATTGTCCATTCACAAATTGAAACGTTTCATTTTTTTTTTCTGAACAGACACTAGCTGATATTTATCAAGTGGTGCTGGAATTATTATCGGGAAGGGACTCAACACTAGCCCGCCACTCCTGATCTAATCTAGCGGGTCGTCATACATCATGGCTGGACAACACTTATCGACGCCATTTCTTTTGGCAATCTCTGTGTTGCTCATATTTCAGATAAGTAAGTGGGATTTGAGGGATTGCATGGTGAGGTATCAAGATATATTTGAAAAGAAACGTTGGTTTCAACTTGAAGTTAGAAGCCAACAGTTCTTTTCAGAACCACCCCAAACTCATTTAGAGATAGTTATTTCATGGCGTTACCGCAAGCCTTTCCATATCGTATTTCCACCATGCAAAGTTTCAAATCCTACTTAATATATTTGGTTTGCGGTGACACCATATATCTACCTGCCAGGTAGATCTTTTGAAAACATGATTCCAGTTATCATTGCTGTTTTGAGCTAGCCTTCTCGAGTAAGTGCTTTATGAATTCAGGTTTGGTTTGAACAAAATATGGAACCGTTTTAAAATGAAATGACATCATGAGAATTTCTAGCTATGATCAACCACATGCGAGTCCTAATATTTTTCATTTGTACAACTCTGAAGGGCACGTCAACGGGTTGTTATACCTCAAAAAAGTACATGTGCAGCTAGCTTTCTAATTAAATATCGAAACGATTGTTAACCTTGTATGAATTCCTAGCTGCATCTGCCACATGCGAGTCCTTATTTTATTTTGCAGAAACAAGGAAGGCATTTTATAAATTTTTTATCGAAACATTTTTTTTATCTACACAGGACTTTCAAATGCTGAGAGAAATTCAACAAAAAATGATGAATGCGAAGGTAAGTATTATTTGGATTACTTATAAAATTACAATTTGCTTATAGGACACTGTGGACACCTTTGGTAATATTGTCAAAGACCAGTACTCTCACTTGGTGTATCCCAACAGTGCATAAAATAACAAACCTTTCTCAGGTCAAGTGAAAAAACTTGTGGGCCCAGTCTCTATAGTAAAGTCACAATTCTTCCAGGTTCCGAGTCAAGTGATCTAGGACCTGTCTCAAGTTAACTCCCAAGTCAGTCAGGGCCAGTGCCAAGTTCCAAGACTTATTATACTTGGTTCTAAGACTTCGATCTTGGCTTTTTAGTTGTCCTGACAGCCGCTACAAATAGCGCCCTCTTGTGATCAACCTTCATCATTTAGCCTACGATCAAATTGATCTTTGAATACATGAATATACATAATACGCAAGGGGGTCAAGTCTTAGATTGCGAGTTAAGGCACTTGATAGAGTGTGGGGCGTTTTTCGTGGCTGAGATGCAGAAGAATAACCGTGATCTATGACTTGAATCAAGTCTAAAGACTTATAGGACCAGTGTCGGGTCACTAGTCTACTAGGACCAGCGTCAACTCAATGGGGCACTTCTCCAGTCACCTCCCATCTAAAAAGGCAAGTCTCATTAGTCATTTCTCTCGTCTATAATTTCTCATGTCAAATCCCAAAGATGGTCAAGTCGTATAGTCTCAAAATGTTGAAACTTGGCATCAGAGTCTCATGAGCCCCGACTCAGATGTCATTTCTCAAGTCTTTCACATAATCCTACTCAAGTCAAATCCCAAGGTAAGTTTGTCAAGTCCGAATCCGGGTGCCAAAATGTTGAAACTTAGCTTGAGTCAGAGTATCGGTGCACATGCCAAGGGCAAACTGATTTTAGGACCCCCCCCCCCCAACCCACCGCAAGACAATTCCTATATTTATGACTTTTTTATTGTTCTGCCTCCAGTGATTGGAGATGTATCTCTGCTAGATGGATGGAGAACTGGGACACGTCAAGGAGTTGTCTTGATCTGTTTTGACAATGACGGTACCCTCGAGTGGGGAGTTATCTGTACCAGCTACACCTGGGACGATTTTAATGCAAAGGTATACTTTGATCTTTTTTATTTTTTATTTTTTTAGAACCCCGATCTGTTCAGACATCCTGAGGCCAATTTCGAGTAATTTTTGTCCCAAATCAGATATCAGTTTGTAGATTTTACCAGAGTTTGGGTCTTGATTTTGAGGCAGCTCCGTATGGGAAAAAGTGACGAGACTAATTTTTGGCACATAAAAATATGCTGAGCACGTGTTAACTCGGCTACGACAACCACTGTGACAAACTGGTAACGCTTTACAAATCATACGACAGGGGCTTGAGAGTGAGTCTCAAGTTAGTGAGTCCGGTGTTTTCAACTGCTTGGCCCTCTCAAGCCACAATCTATAATATACAGATCATTCTTGTACTTATTTACCCCGGTCCATCATGCCAATTAAGTGATAACATATCTGTTGTCTTCAATTGTTTTTACTTAACAACAACAGGTAGTGTGTGGTCAGCTTGGCTATGGGGGTTCATCCAAAGCCGTTATAACCGCAGAGATGGAATTCCTGGCAGTATTGACAGCTTTTAAAGATGTCGCCATGGACAGCGTCGAATGTATCGGTAATGAGACGAGTTTGCTTGACTGCAAGTATGACACTATATGCCATATCAGCGACCTAGCTGGTGTAAAATGTGATGATAAAGGCAAGTGCTCTAACAACTACTAGATAATTTGAAGTTTTAAAAGTGACCAATATAAGAGCAACTATAAATATAAATATTAATAGTAAACTTGCGGGTACAAACATGGGTAAAAACTCTTTTGAGGGAGTGGTGGCTCTGAAAAGAGCCGGTTGGTCTCGACGTTTCGAACAGTTTACTCTGCTCGTCTTCAGGAGAAATATAGCTGATTATGTTCCACAGCATTTTATTTGCATATAATCAAAGTAATAAACCTATCACTACAGTTATGCAAATGTGTCACACACATGCTATAAATGCGCCCTGCACATCACACGCAACCTATAAAATTTGCACTAGCGAAATAATACATCACACGCATCATAAAATGTGCACTGTGAAAAATTGAGCACAGGAAACTGATTCCCATATGGGGAAACCGAGATTTTGTCATAATGATGTAGTGTCTAAATAGTGTGGGTCGATAATCCATCATGAATGCATTGATATAAATAAATTCTACACATGTACTTTCATTCCATGCCTCTTGATTTGAATGAACACTTCTTCAAGGATATTTCATTTGTTTAAACAGCCGTGTTAGTCTAACTAAGGGAATCAATGTGTGGTGAAGAGGTTTTCAACTAGTGGTTTAAACCCGCCGAGGCCTGGTTCTTGATCATTTTACCGAGACGAAGTCGAGGTAAAATTATCAAGAACCAGGCCTCGGTGGGTTTAAACCACAAGTTGAAAACCGATTCAACACACTTTGATTCCGAAAGAATTCGATTAACAATTTTAATGTTTGCACTTATTTTACTCTTTGACCTAAAAGTGTTGATATTTTTTGATCGAAAAGGTATCTATGAATGATAGATAAAACAATGTAAGTATTTAGCACTTTAGACCAACTTACATGAGAAAACTGCATTTAAGCTTAGCTTTCGAAGCACCAAATCCTTCTCCAGATGCAATGAAGGGGACAAGCCAAAAGAACATGTATTTGTATACTTTCGAGTAACCGATGAAGATAATAATAATTTTATGTGAATTTTGTTTATAACATTTTTGTTCATTCTCATAATTCCAACCACAGGTAACGATAACAGCGGTGGTGGTGGTGTCGACAATGGTTTCAACGATGACCAATTAATTGATCAGTATGATGATAACCAATTTGATCAGTATGATAACACATGGGATTCAGGAGATGATAGCATCCCCACCAGCCGCCCAAATAAGATGCCCACCGTCGCTGCTGTTGGAGTCATCGGTATGATCGTCATTACCATCTCAGGGATAGTACGCTGGATGAAAAGAAGCCAGCTACAGCAAACACTGAATAACAACATCCCGAATACTGTGGAGAACTTCCAAATGGTGCCCCCTAACTATCAAGTGGGGCAGCATCCTCCTCCAGCAGGAAGTGCTTTCCCAAATTCACAGCAAATGTACCCTCCTAATAGTCAGGCTGGACAAATGATGCCCCAGTCTTATCCTTCTCCGTACCAAGGGGCACCTCAGCAACCCCCTCCAGGAGGGACGTTGCCCCTATCGCAGCCAAACCCTTACCCAGCTGGGGGACCCCCGCAGTATCCCCCTCCATCCCAGAAAAATCCTTACCCAACCGGGGGACCCGCACAGTACCCGCCTCCTTCTGGGATGATACCCTCATCCCAACCAGACCCTTATCCAGGGGGACCATCACAGTACCCTCCACCGGGAGGGATGATTCCCCTATCCCAGCAATATCCTTACCCAAGTGGGGGACCCCCGCAGTACTCACCTCCCAGTAATGAGGGTACTGACTTGCCAAACTGTCCACCGCCATCTTATGATGACACAATCAAATCAGAACAAGTAAGAGAGTGAACTGAAGTTTAGATTCTAAGTGCCTGAAGACCGAGACTTCAGAATAAAGGTTGCTAGCTGCATGCACTTGTCATTGAGTTTTTGACTTGTCCACGTTGGCTGATTTTTGCCGCAAATGGTGCGATACCAAAGGTGTTGACAGGCCTTTTGGCGAAATAAGGACGAGGCAGTTTTTACTAAAGGGCACTTCTAAGAGAGGAACTTGTACGAGAGTAACCAAAGAGCAGACAGGCAATGGACTACCGGGGCATATAGAGACAATTGCCTATGGCTTAATTAAACTCAATTCAATTGATAATCCCAATTCACACTCAGGGCATTTCAAAGCGTTGCACTCAGACACTTGACACTCCTGACGTGGGGCTATACATTTTCAAAATTAAAACAATTAATATTCTATGAAGGTAAAGTGTTATGTAATATTGATGTGTGTTTTCTTCTTCAAAGTGGATTATCGTGAGAGCAATCTTTTGTTGGTTGCATGCTTTAACCATTATAATTCATACTTTAAATGGAACACACACACACATAATTATTTTCAATGTGTTTTTGTTTTAAGAGATGGTAAATTTGCATCGGGGATAAAGAATATTAATTTTGATTTTTACCCCTACACCGACGTGTGTAAGCACTGTGTGTTTTTGTTTGTACTAAGTATTTTAAATGAAGGGAATAACTTATAGTTATTTTTGGATTGTTAAAGACTTAAGGCTTGGTAAGAGGCACTGCAGCTGTTGTGTATAACATTTTGTGAAATGATTCCCTTATAAGGAATGTGGTGTTAGAGAAGGGGATTAGGGGATGTGTTAGAGAAGGGTTTCCCAGATAGGGTATACCATTAACGGAATATTCATCCTGGTGGTCATAACCGCTCCAGATTTTATTGTCTATACATTTTTTTTTAGAATTAAAACAATTGAACGGTCCCAAAAACCAAGGTATACTTTGCCTGTAACCTTTTGAACTTGGTAGTTATCACAGCTACAAACTATTCACGGCGACGACGTTCAGTAATTGTTGTGAAACTTAATTTGAGGGGTGTTAATCTAGTTATCCAGAGGAATGTGAACTTTGCATGCCGGAGAGAAGCCCGTTCAGATAAAAAATAAAAATAAACATACAATTCAACGGCGCGATTGTTGAAAGTAAACATTAAGTTAAAAATAGGTATATTATGTCTCTAGTTTTGTACGAAGTTTGTATTAAAACATTGGGTCATAATTTTTTTTATAGCTATTTTGTTTTTATCATTTTTACACAATATTAATAATAGAATAGCCATGTAAATCGTGTCATGTGTCTGATGGGACAAATTTAGTTAGGGTAAGAAATACTTGGTCATCTGTAAATCGAAACAGCCTATCGTAACTGATAAATCAATTACAAACGCAACTTTCCACTTCATCAATCAAAGAGACAATAAATTGGGTGTAATCATATACCACTAACCAATTAAAAAACTTAGTTTTTTTTCTTTTAAAAGTTTCCGGCATGCGAACAATTAACCCAATACAAACCACTAATTGTAAACCAAGGGAGAACGTTCGATAAAACGCGGCTTTCATTCAAATACAAAGGTTGTAAATAATTTATTTCTCAGTTGATGACAAAATGTACTTTAAAATAACATTGAATGTTCTCAGTGCATCTATATGTTGAGGCCTTGGCTAAGTGCCCCATCAGCCGAGTGCACCAAATGAAATCTGGACTTTATTTATACAAATTACCAAGTAAAAACTTTCCATATTTTTATAAGCTTTAAAGTTATTGTTTATTTTGTTCAATATGTCTGTGTTATGGATGCAATATAATGTTTGGTTTATTGTAAAAACATTAGAATATATAAGCAGTCTATAGAGACTGAAACATATTCAAATTTGTACTGATTTAATGATAATACAACTATAATTTAGTGTTTGTAGAAACAAACACTAGGTGTTCGGCTATCGTCGAAAAGAGTGTTGTTACTATAGATTGAAAAGCTGTATTGTAGGGGACATGTCATCAGAACAAAAAAACTTTGATTTCTTGTGCTGCTCAAGCACTTAGGAAGCGGCCG
The DNA here is from genome assembly GCF_902459465.1 of Asterias rubens. Lineage (NCBI taxonomy): Eukaryota > Metazoa > Echinodermata > Asteroidea > Forcipulatida > Asteriidae > Asterias > Asterias rubens. The sequence continues at coordinate 13,641,061 of NC_047069.1, read as the reverse complement.
GCGCACATTTCCAGCGATTTTCAACCTACTGAATAACAAAGTGGATGCATATCAGAAAACTGTTTCCAGAAGTGTTCGAGGCATTGTAAGTAAGCATGGAGAAGCGGTGCGTGCTTATCCCAGACGCTTTCAAAAAGCTGTTATGTGGGATATGGAAAACGGTGGGCGCATTTCCGTGCCGATTCCAAAGCTGTATATGTATGAGAAATGATGGGTACAGATCAAAGCCGTTTTCATGCGTTTTAAGTGAGGAAATTGCATGCAGTGGTGCACAATTCAGGCCGTTTCGAGACTCCTTGAAGTTTTGAATTCGGTCGGTGTAATTACGCTTGTCGAAATGATCTTTAAACAAGATGTCAGAAAACGTAGGGGATAAAGAAATAGCTTAGCTTTTGGCCCATATCATAGGAATTTGTTTTTACTGAAACAGCAACTTTTGCACATCGGGGGAAGTGTCCGACCAAAGAGCTACAAGAAAGAGCAAACATTATCGACTCGATCACACATGGTTCAGGAGATATATCTTTGGTTACCTATAAGCATTGAATTCGCGTGACCTGACATCTAATGATGTCATGATAACAAAAATTAACGAAAATTATAATTAGGTCTCCGTTCTACAAACTGGAGTTTATTCAAATTTCATCTTGCACTGCTGTTTGACATAATTATTCCACTTACTGCAAGTACTGATTTGTACTTTTCAGATTGATATGCTTGCGAAGATAATAAGTTTTTTTGATGACTTTTATATTTATGAAAACAGATGTAAACAGTTAAATGGGGAGCTCACACTGTTTGTAATGCCAAAAGTTGCACTAATAGTTGCTAGCTCATAAATGACAATAAAAAACGTCCACACCGGCTGTTGGAACCCTTGATAATGCTCCAAACCTGAATAATTCACAAATACAAACTATGGTGAAAATTTTAGCATGTGATCTTTCAGTGCACCCCAGTTAAAATCTAGGGACGAAGGCTTGAATCGTGTGGATTGATTGTTCAGACCCTACGTGTATGTTTGGGATTTTCCTCTATAATGGTTGCCTATCACATCTAAAACTGACATTTCTTAACCACTAACACGAGTATCTTCAGGTATATGGCTCTTGCGAAAAAGATTTATAAAGAAAAACTTTACATGTGGTGGTTGTATATTTACAAACTCTAGTTGTTCGGTGTACACATCAAAACTTAACCCCCTATCCTAGCCCAATATGTTTTATAAAATGGGTGGGATTCGAACCTACAAGGTTTGCACTGCTGGAGCAGATCTCTTACCGCTGCTAGAGCAGGGCCCAATTTCATAGAGCTGCTTCATGGTCGATTTTGTGTTTATTCGGCACACCTAGCAAATTTTTCATTTCATAGCCTTGCTTAAGACAAGTCAACAGGTCAAGAGAAGGTCACCAACTCAACCATTTTTATGGAGTACGTAAAGTTCTTTCATATGATGTAAAGATTGACAAAATAGCTTATGTGGTTGTGGAAATATAAACTTATAAAATACTGACGGGCATACCGGGGTCGACCCAGGGAAGCTAATCGAACGCTCCCACGATGGCAAAAGCGCTGAAAAGGGGTACCAGAAACTATAGTTTTATTTGGTCTGAAAAATGGTGCACCACTTATGTACCCCTCAAATAGTTTTGATGCATGTTTATTTGATTGTGTAAGTCTTGCATGAAATTCCAGTGCTTCGTTTGTGAATATCACAAGTTCCGATATGTTATACTGTAATATAATATTTTGTGATATGTAACTTGAAACTGGTTTTAGCACTTCAAAGATCTCCGGTAATTTCTTAGTGGAACGATATGTGTTGAGTGTATATTAAAACGGGGAATGCGTTTTACTTTTGCCATGTTTGAGCTGTTTTACTGGACACTTAATAAATTATTTAATTGAACAATTTTAGTTAGGTCTTAATTTATTGTCGGACTATTGAAATTGTGGGTCATGTAAACACTTGAATCCGAAATAGGCCTACGTCATCGGCGTGGGTGCTTTTCACTGTATTGTGACAACACTTTGAGTACAAATATTCCCAACTAAGGTGTATTTTCATGCAATATTTTTGAAATGAAGCTAGTAACATTCCCGATAAAAGGCTATATACAATTAAATTCTAAAATTTTCGGATCAAAACAACAAAATCGGAGTTTGTATTCAAATAAGAATATTGAGTGTTTCATAACGAAAATTTTTTATTAGGTCTCCGTTCTACAAACTGGAGTTAATTCAAATTTCATCTTGCACTGCTGTTTGACATAATTATTCCATTTACTGCAAGTAAACTGATTTGTACTTTTCAGATTGATATGCTTGCGAAGATAATAAGTTTTTTTATGACTTTCATATTTATGAAAACAGATGTAAACAGTTAAATGGGGAGCTCACATTGTTTGTAATGTCAAAAGTTGCACTAAATAGTTGCTAGCTCATAAATGACAATTAAAAAAACATCAACACCGGCTGTTGGAACCCTTAATAATGCTCCAAACATGAATAATTCACAAATACAAACTATGGTGAAAATTTTAGCATGTGATCTTTCAGTGCACCCCAGTTAAAATCTAGGGACGAATGCGACGACGTTCAGTAATTGTTGTGAAATTTAATTTGAAGTGTTAATCTAGTTATCCAGAGGAATGTGAACTTTGCACGCCGGAGAGAAGCCCGTTCAGATAAAAAATAAAAATAAACATTAAATTCAACGGCGCGATTGTTGAAAGTAAACATTAAGTTAAAAATAGGTATATGATGTCTCTAGTTTTGTACGAAGTTTGTATTAAAACATTGGGTCATAATTTTTTTTATAGCTATTTTGTTTTTATCATTTTTACACAATATTAATAATAGAATAGCCATGTAAATCGTGTCATGTGTCTGATGGGACAAATTTAGTTAGGGTAAGAAATACTTGGTCATCTGTAAATCGAAACAGCCTATCGTAACTGATAAATCAATTACAAACGCAACTTTCCACTTCATCAATCAAAGAGACAATAAATTGGGTGTAATCATATACCACTAACCAATTAAAAAACTTAGTTTTTTTTCTTTTAAAAGTTTCCGGCATGCGAACAATTAACCCAATACAAACCACTAATTGTAAACCAAGGGAGAACGTTCGATAAAACGCGGCTTTCATTCAAATAAAAAGGTTGTAAATAATTTATTTCTCAGTTGATGACAAAATGTACTTTAAAATAACATTGAATGTTCTCAGTGCATCTACATGTTGAGGCCTTGGCTAAGTGCCCCATCAGCCGAGTGCACCAAATGAAATCTGGACTTTATTTATACAAATTACCAAGTAAAACTTTCCATATTTTTATAAGCTTTAAAGTTATTGTTTATTTTGTTCAATATGTCTGTGTTATGGATGCAATATAATGTTTGGTTTATTGTAAAAACATTAGAATATAATTATAAGCAGCCTATAGAGACTGAAACATATTCAAATTTGTACTGATATAATGATAATACAACTATAATTTAGTGTTTGTAGAAACAAACACTAGGTGTTCGGCTATCGTCGAAAAGAGTGTTGTTACTATAGATTGAAAAGCTGTATTGTAGGGGACATGTCATCAGAACAAAAAACTTATTGATTTCTTGTGCTGCTCAAGCACTTAGGAAGCGGCCGGCGCACATTTCCAGCGATTTTCAACCTACTGAATAACAAAGTGGATGCATATCAGAAAACTGTTTCCAGAAGTGTTCGAGGCATTGTAAGTAAGCATGGAGAAGCGGTGCGTGCTTATCCCAGACGCTTCCAAAAAGCTGTTATGTGGGATATGGAAAACGGTGGGCGCATTTCCGTGCCGATTGCAAAAGCTGTATATGTATGAGAAATGATGGGTACAGATCAAAGCCGTTTTCATGCGTTTTAAGTGAGGAAATTGCATGCAGTGGTGCACAATTCAGACCGTTTCGAGACTCCTTGAAGTTTTGAATTCGGTCGGTGTAATTACCCTTGTCGAAATGATCTTTAAACAAGATGTCAGAAAACGTAGGGGATAAAGAAATAGCTTAGCTTTTGGCCCATATCGTAGGAATTTGTTTTTACTGAAACAGCAACTTTTGCACATCGGGGGAAGTGTCCGACCAAAGAGCTACAAGAAAGAGCAAACATTATCAACTCGATCACACATGGTTCAGGAGATATATCTTTGGTTACCTATAAGCATTGAATTCGCGTGACCTGACATCTAATGATGTCATGATAACAAAAATTAACGAAAATTATAATTAGGTCTCCGTTCTACAAACTGGAGTTTATTCAAATTTCATCTTGCACTGCTGTTTGACATAATTATTCCACTTACTGCAAGTACTGATTTGTACTTTTCAGATTGATATGCTTGCGAAGATAATAAGTTTTTTGATGACTTTTATATTTATGAAAACAGATGTAAACAGTTAAATGGGGAGCTCACACTGTTTGTAATGCCAAAAGTTGCACTAATAGTTGCTAGCTCATAAATGACAATAAAAAAACGTCCACACCGGCTGTTGGAACCCTTGATAATGCTCCAAACCTGAATAATTCACAAATACAAACTATGGTGAAAATTTTAGCATGTGATCTTTCAGTGCACCCCAGTTAAAATCTAGGGACGAAGGCTTGAATCGTGTGGATTGATTGTTCAGACCCTACGTGTATGTTTGGGATTTTCCTCTATAATGGTTGCCTACCACATCTAAAACTGACATTTCTTAACCACTATACACGAGTATCTTCAGGTATATGGCTCTTGCGAAAAAGATTTATAAAGAAAAACTTTACATGTGGTGGTTGTATATTTACAAACTCTAGTTGTTCGGTGTACACATCAAAACTTAACCCCCTATCCTAGCCCAATATGTTTTATAAAATGGGTGGGATTCGAACCTACAAGGTTTGCACTGCTGGAGCACATCTCTTACCGCTGCTAGAGCAGGGCCCAATTTCATAGAGCTGCTTCATGGTCGATTTTGTGTTTATTCGGCACACCTAGCAAATTTTTCATTTCATAGCCTTGCTTAAGACAAGTCAACAGGTCAAGAGAAGGTCCCAACTCAACCATTTTTATGGAGTACGTAAAGTTCTTTCATATGATGTAAAGATTGACAAAATAGCTTATGTGGTTGTGGAAATATAAACTTATAAAATACTGACGGGCATACCGGGGTCGACCCAGGGAAGCTAATCGAACGCTCCCACGATGGCAAAAGCGCTGAAAAGGGGTATCAGAAACTATAGTTTTATTTGGTCTGAAAAATGGTGCACCACTTATGTACCCCTCAAATAGTTTTGATGCATGTTTATTTGATTGTGTAAGTCTTGCATGAAATTCCAGTGCTTCGTTTGTGAATATCACAAGTTCCGATATTATGTTATACTGTAATATAATATTTTGTGATATGTAACTTGAAACTGGTTTTAGCACTTCAAAGATCTCCGGTAATTTCTTAGTGGAACGATATGTGTTGAGTGTATATTAAAACGGGGAATGCGTTTTACTTTTGCCATGTTTGAGCTGTTTTACTGGACACTTAATAAATTATTTAATTGAACAATTTTAGTTAGGTCTTAATTTATTGTCGGACTATTGAAATTGTGGGTCATGTAAACACTTGAATCCGAAATAGGCCTACGTCATCGGCGTGGGTGCTTTTCACTGTATTGTGACAACACTTTGAGTACAAAATATTCCCAACTAAGGTGTATTTTCATGCAGTATTTTTGAAATGAAGCTAGTAACATTCCCGATAAAAGGCTATATACAATTAAATTCTAAAATTTTCGGATCAAAACAACAAAATCGGAGTTTGTATTCAAATAAGAATATTGAGTGTTTCATAACGAAAAATTATTATTAGGTCTCCGTTCTACAAACTGGAGTTAATTCAAATTTCATCTTGCACTGCTGTTTGACATAATTATTCCATTTACTGCAAGTAAACTGATTTGTACTTTTCAGATTGATATGCTTGCGAAGATAATAAAGTTTTTTATGACTTTCATATTTATGAAAACAGATGTAAACAGTTAAATGGGGAGCTCACATTGTTTGTAATGTCAAAAGTTGCACTAAATAGTTGCTAGCTCATAAATGACAATTAAAAAAACATCAACACCGGCTGTTGGAACCCTTAATAATGCTCCAAACATGAATAATTCACAAATACAAACTATGGTGAAAATTTTAGCATGTGATCTTTCAGTGCACCCCAGTTAAAATCTAGGGACGAATGCGACGACGTTCAGTAATTGTTGTGAAATTTAATTTGAAGTGTTAATCTAGTTATCCAGAGGAATGTGAACTTTGCATGCCGGAGAGAAGCCCGTTCAGATAAAAAAATAAAAATAAACATTAAATTCAACGGCGCGATTGTTGAAAGTAAACATTAAGTTAAAAATAGGTTTATGATGTCTCTAGTTTTGTACGAAGTTTGTATTAAAACATTGGGTCATAATTTTTTTTATAGCTATTCTGTTTTTATCATTTTTACACAATATTAATAATAGAATAGCCATGTAAATCGTGTCATGTGTCTGATGGGACAAATTTAGTTAGGGTAAGAAATACTTGGTCATCTGTAAATCGAAACAGCCTATCGTAACTGATAAATCAATTACAAACGCAACTTTCCACTTCATCAATCAAAGAGACAATAAATTGGGTGTAATCATATACCACTAACCAATTAAAAAACTTAGTTTTTTTCTTTTAAAAGTTTCCGGCATGCGAACAATTAACCCAATACAAACCACTAATTGTAAACCAAGGGAGAACGTTCGATAAAACGCGGCTTTCATTCAAATAAAAAGGTTGTAAATAATTTATTTCTCAGTTGATGACAAAATGTACTTTAAAATAACATTGAATGTTCTCAGTGCATCTACATGTTGAGGCCTTGGCTAAGTGCCCCATCAGCCGAGTGCACCAAATGAAATCTGGACTTTATTTATACAAATTACCAAGTAAAACTTTCCATATTTTTATAAGCTTTAAAGTTATTGTTTATTTTGTTCAATATGTCTGTGTTATGGATGCAATATAATGTTTGGTTTATTGTAAAAACATTAGAATATAATTATAAGCAGCCTATAGAGACTGAAACATATTCAATTTTGTACTGATATAATGATAATACAACTATAATTTAGTGTTTGTAGAAACAAACACTAGGTGTTCGGCTATCGTCGAAAAGAGTGTTGTTACTATAGATTGAAAAGCTGTATTGTAGGGGACATGTCATCAGAACAAAAAACTTATTGATTTCTTGTGCTGCTCAAGCACTTAGGAAGCGGCCGGCGCACATTTCCAGCGATTTTCAACCTACTGAATAACAAAGTGGATGCATATCAGAAAACTGTTTCCAGAAGTGTTCGAGGCATTGTAAGTAAGCATGGAGAAGCGGTGCGTGCTTATCCCAGACGCTTCCAAAAAGCTGTTATGTGGGATATGGAAAACGGTGGGCGCATTTCCGTGCCGATTGCAAAAGCTGTATATGTATGAGAAATGATGGGTACAGATCAAAGCCGTTTTCATGCGTTTTAAGTGAGGAAATTGCATGCAGTGGTGCACAATTCAGACCGTTTCGAGACTCCTTGAAGTTTTGAATTCGGTCGGTGTAATTACGCTTGTCGAAATGATCTTTAAACAAGATGTCAGAAAACGTAGGGGATAAAGAAATAGCTTAGCTTTTGGCCCATATCGTAGGAATTTGTTTTTACTGAAACAGCAACTTTTGCACATCGGGGGAAGTGTCCGACCAAAGAGCTACAAGAAAGAGCAAACATTATCAACTCGATCACACATGGTTCAGGAGATATATCTTTGGTTACCTATAAGCATTGAATTCGCGTGACCTGACATCTAATGATGTCATGATAACAAAAATTAACGAAAATTATAATTAGGTCTCCGTTCTACAAACTGGAGTTTATTCAAATTTCATCTTGCACTGCTGTTTGACATAATTATTCCACTTACTGCAAGTACTGATTTGTACTTTTCAGATTGATATGCTTGCGAAGATAATAAGTTTTTTTGATGACTTTTATATTTATGAAAACAGATGTAAACGGTTAAATGGGGAGCTCACACTGTTTGTAATGCCAAAAGTTGCACTAATAGTTGCTAGCTCATAAATGACAATAAAAAACGTCCACACCGGCTGTTGGAACCCTTGATAATGCTCCAAACCTGAATAATTCACAAATACAAACTATGGTGAAAATTTTAGCATGTGATCTTTCAGTGCACCCCAGTTAAAATCTAAGGACGAAGGCTTGAATCGTGTGGATTGATTGTTCAGACCCTACGTGTATGTTTGGGATTTTCCTCTATAATGGTTGCCTATCACATCTAAAACTTACATTTCTTAACCACTATACACGAGTATCTTCAGGTATATGGCTCTTGCGAAAAAGATTTATAAAGAAAAACTTTACATGTGGTGGTTGTATTATTTACAAACTCTAGTTGTTCGGTGTACACATCAAAACTTAACCCCCTATCCTAGCCCAATATGTTTTATAAAATGGGTGGGATTCGAACCTACAAGGTTTGCACTGCTGGAGCAGATCTCTTACCGCTGCTAGAGCAGGGCCCAATTTCATAGAGCTGCTTCATGGTCGATTTTGTGTTTATAAGTTCCAATATGTTATACTGTAATATAATATTTTGTGATATGTAACTTGAAACTGGTTTTAGCACTTCAAAGATCTCCGGTAATTTCTCAGTGGAACGATATGTGTTGAGTGTATATTAAAACGGGGAATGCGTTTTACTTTTGCCATGTTTGAGCTGTTTTACTGGACACTTAATAAATTATTTAATTGAACAATTTTAGTTAGGTCTTAATTTATTGTCGGACTATTGAAATTGTGGGTCATGTAAACACTTGAATCCGAAATAGGCCTACGTCATCGGCGTGGGTGCTTTTCACTGTATTGTGACAACACTTTGAGTACAAATATTCCCAACTAAGGTGTATTTTCATGCAATATTTTTGAAATGAAGCTATAGTAACATTCCCGATAAAAGGCTGGACAGAGGGTCGACCCAGTGCTCCGTTTGTGAATATCACAAGTTCCAAGATTTGTTATTTGTGTACTGTGTTGTATGTAGGCCTAACTTGAAACTGGTTTAGCACTTCAAAGAGCTCCGGTAATTTCTTAGTGGAACCGTATGTGTTGAGTGTAAATTAAAACGGGGAATGCGTTTTACTTTTGCCATGTTTGAGCTATTTTATAGGACACTTAAAGGCAGTGGACACTATTGGTAACTTCTCAAAATAATTATCATCATAAAACCTTTCTTGATTACAAGTAATGGGGAGAGGTTGATAGTATATGGGGAGAGGTTGATAGTGAGAAACAGCTCCCTCTGAAGTGACGTAGTTTTCGAGAAAGAAGTAATTTTCCCACGAATTTGATTTCGAGACCGGGTCATGTAAACACTTAAATAGGCCTACGTCATCAGCGTGGGTGCTTTTTACTGTATTGTGACAACACTTTGAGTACAAAATGTTCCCAACTAAGGTGTCTTTTCATGCAATATTTTTGAATTTCCCGATAAAAGGCGATGGCTATTTAAAATTAAATTCTAACATTTTCGGATCAAAACAACAAAATTGGAGTTTGTCTGCAAATAAGAATATTGATTGTCTGAAAATGGTCTCATGCAATCTCATCACAGGGCCATCGCCCCTCCCCCCCCCCCAAATATGGTCGTATTGAATCACATCGGACATCAAATTTACCCCATGGGGAGTCATGAATCAAGACCGGCTTGTTCAAAAGGATATTTGCATTTCTTATCGAAGATTAAATCCGTTTTATCTTTTGGTCGCCATATCTGGTCTATTTATACATGACCAAATTAGATCATGCTCTACTCAAGCTTCAGCAGGGCCAAATTTCATGGCTCTGCTTACCGCCGAATTCTGCGCTTACGATCACGATTCCCCACTTACGTGCAAGCGCCGAATTTCTGCGCTAGCCTTGTAAGCGTAGAATGCCTATAGTAACGTGAAGTACGCACGCGCAGAAGCCCAAATTCGCCGCTAACCCGTGAAATACGCTTGCCGTAAGCACAGAATTCCCTGCTTCCGTAAGCGCCGATTCTGTGCTTACGGTAAGCAGAGCCATGAAGTTGGGCCCAGGTCACTTGAATCCCTCATCAAAGTCCAATTCGAAGAATATTGGCAACTCGTTTTTCCAAACGGATGGCAGTTTTTCATAAAAAAATATAGTAGGCCTATAGGCCTATTAAAGTTAGAATATTAGTCCATTTATTATATACTTTTTGAAAAGAGAGGGAAAATAAGCTTTAAAGCTAGAATATTGTATGCTTAAAAAACAACAACAACACAGGTAGTCTAGGCTACATCTTTCAACCATGTCAAAAAATAGTCAAATTTAGGCCTATGCCGGGGAGTTTATAGTTTCTATTTTTAAAACTGTAATTTCACTTCAAATAGATTAGCGGGGATAAACTGTAAGTGATGTTTGCCTTTCTGATCAGGTTATAATCCATTTTATATTTGGGCCAGCGCATACAATTGGTGTTTTTTATACTTGACCACAAGATATAACTATACACTCACTATGGGAATTGAAGAATTGTTCATCAACTCATACAGCAGCAAGGTCCTTGCTGTATGAATGATCAACTTATTAACTATTGACTAGTTATAGCATTAAAACATTGTCTATTTCATTATTTCAATGAAATAAAATTGTTAAGGGGACTGCTTTATTTTCTGGCCTAGATTATGTGGTGGCCTATACAGCTCAGTTTGAAGGAGAAACTACATTTTTGAGAGTTTCCCCCATTGGAATTCGTTTTCTCACAAACTGAATCATTTTCTCACCAGTCAAAACCTTTCCTTTTTTCTGTTTCAAGTTTTGATTTTCTTTGTAATCAAGCACCTATCAGTAAGATAATAAAAAGCTTTAAATAGTACCTAAAATACAATTCAAAACAACATTATGTAATCGGCGTTTCATATCACTTGGATCATCATCAAAACGTGAAGCAGCTATTTTACATAATAATGGGCGTTGAACGCTGGTACGCAAACGCAGTACCTTCGTAAACCACGATTAACCGCGGTTACCAGCTATTATTGGTCACATGATGAGGAGGTCACATGAACAGATATGACGTTTGTCAACAAACCGGGCGGGCATAAATACTGCGTTGTGCTGATCGACAGGTCAGACAATTTTCAGACAAATTGAGAGACAACAACAACGGACAGTTTATGGTTAATAGTTTCAAGTAGACCAAGGACTGCATCGCTAGATACGTGGAAAGGTGAGTATGATGTTAGTGGATGTAATATTAATGATGTAATGGCGGTGTTTGGAAGAAAATACAATGATTAAATGAATAGTTTTGCGATGTAGTCGGAGCTCGATCGAATCCGTACGTCCCCCGTAACGTAGAGCTGATGATCAGCGTGGTCTCTCCATCCACTTTATCATCAGTGCATGGTGCAGCACAGTACATTACAAAATAACAAACGTTTTAAAAATATTTTATTTTGGCGATTTGTTCGAGATTCATATGTCACGATATCGTAATCAGGCCGGCCATTGTCAGTGCATGTATGTTTCATTTAAATGTACTGTGCATCGTCTGGTGGCAGACTGACGACATCCGTCCGTCTGATGGTCTGATCTGACCATCTGACTGATGTGTCTCTCTGTCACCAGGGGCTACGGGCCCTCGCTAGGCCTACATTTAATACTGACACTCCGTTTGATTTGTCAATACTTCAATTTACAAATTCAAATTTTTAATATGGACAGGCTCTATTGCTACTTCACTACAGTACAAGGGAAACTTTCTCTTTTGGTCTTGATGATGATGGTGGCTGTCTGAAGTCACCGGTTGTGGGGCATCAATTTAAATAAAAAATTGCATCCCGCTAGTCTAAATGAATTCACAACAATTGAAATTAAAATAAAACAACTCCATGACAACAAGTTTTTATAAATACCTTTTTGTATATCTATAGTTATAGCCTATTTTTCATAAATTTAATGCCCAGTTGCACTCCATCCTACCGATGGTCGTAGGATGGAGGTTTACGATTAACGCAAATAGTGTGTAACATTCAACAACCATTCAAAAAAGTACAGGTTTTACAGAGGAATTCCTTACAGACCAAGTTAATTATTACATGAACATGACCTCATTGGAGAGGGGGGGGGGGTGGCTCATCATGCAGCATTCATCCAGAGACCGTGAGCATTTTATAAGATGTGTCTTTCCATTTTGTCTTTGCCATTAAACCTCCTTTCAATATTACCCCAAAATATGCGTTTTCAAATTAAAAAAGACCAATGGCATCACTCATGAGGCCAAACACACATTACAGGTACATCCGAAAATTTATTGACATTTTGACTTGTTGACATTTTGACTGATAGTAGTCACGATTTCGAACTTCTTCTTCTTCTTCTTAGATACATCATTTCGGGAAAAAAGTGCTAAAAACTGTCAAACCAAGTGCACAAATTTTCCTTCTTCAATCAAAGTCAAGAGATGCTGCATGCTAAGTACTTAGTGCTTACAGCTCTATTGCTTACCCCCATCAGAGCAACTCAAACAATCACATGATCTGCACATGTCTGCCAAATGTGACACTTCAGTGCACATGAAACCAACCTATTGTGTTTTTCTTTTGTTATAGGCCTAATCCTATTAGCTCAATTGTAAACAAACAAACATTCATTACAATGCCCACTGGGATCATGATGATGATTTAATTCTATACATACCTGTCCTTGGAGCTATTGCATAATCACGTGCTTGCGTTAAATTACTGTGCGCTTGAATGTCTTGGCTAAAAGCCTAGAAGAACTATATTTGGCGGTTGGCCAGAACATCCCTGCATAAATGACAGAATTTTTAATGGATCATTAGTATATAATATTCATGGAGGTAGAAATTATTTAACTGTATAGGGCCTGATGTTTCAATTAAACCCAAGTTTGAGATATGACCTTTTGAGATATATCCAATGCTTCCGACACATGCCTGACTGTTGTCCCATGCACTGGCTGGGTCAGGATGGGGGCTTAAGGAAAGTTACCCCCCCCCCCCAACCCCAAAAAGAAAACACTTTTATGTACTTGTGGTAAATAATTTCCCTTTTCCTTTTTTCCCGCTAACAACAAATTTGTTCAAAAAAAAGTTTGACATAAAATTAGATTGAGGCCTAATATTGATTTACATACAACAGATCATTTTTCTGTGCGTGGGCTGCCAATTTGTATGCGTTTGCTTACTTTGCAGATATTACTTGTTTTATTAGATATTTATTTGCCTTTTTTATTTGATGGTACCCGTACTTTACACGTACCACGTACATACTTCAGCACAGTGCTGTACAGTACACGTTACGGAATTTCCTTTTTCACAAGTAATGGATGCAGGAAAGACTGGTACGTGTAGTAAACATGATTTATTATGGTGCCGAATAAAAAACACTGGTCAATGTTTAATATATGCCTTGTAGCTTGACCGATAATGAAGTTCAAACCACTTTTTTTTTCTGTTAACATTTTTCTCATGAAATGAAGTCAAATTTGAGAAAATTATCTTAAAACCTACAAAAACAGCCAAAACATTAACCAACACGGACAGCCAAAAAAATTTACCAACATTCTAGACAATGTGATAATACCATGCTGAAAATTGGGGGGTCAAAATGTAAACAAAAATATAGGCCTACTAAGGCCAAGCAGCTGAAGCCCATTGTCAGAAGTATCTTCAGATAATGTGTATATGACCCTGGAGCAAGGGTCCTAGCTCCATGGTATGACATCAGATTCGACTACCCTTCCTACAATGAGAATGACACATAGGAAGTGTTTGGACTACATGGTGTCTGACTACAATCCAGGCAGATTTATGACAAGGACTTGTGACGCACTCTCTTTGAGTCAGAATGTGTGACATCACAGACTCTCATACCAGTGGGGTCAATATTTATATAACCTTTGTTTGTTTTCTTTACTCAGATGGCGGCTTGTGAAATGGGAGAGGAGAGCTGCTGTGCTGGGCCTAGCAGGGCACCAGCCAACAACAACTCGGAGTCGCAGGATAAGAAGGTACATTACACTTGAGCCATCCATCCCCCCCCCACACACACAACACACACAGACACCAATGCAACACTAAATGCACTCTTAGTACAGGCCAGGAGATTCACCTTTGAATTGAGGGCAAGGCCAAAATCACTTTCAAACAACATGTCCATTGGTCAATTTTAAAGTTTGCAAGAAAGTTCTGTAGGGTCACCAAGACCAGAGGCAACAGAGGACATGACCTCCTTGTATAACAGTGGCTTCTTTATACAGCCCTCATATCCGTCACTTAGTGATCGACAAGGCTTCATCGTTCAGTATTTTTCTGCAAGGTATTGTGGAGCTTAGTATATCCTTTACATAGCACCTCGTCAATGGTTTACAAGGTGCTGTGGTGCAAAATGCAACCAATCAAACCAGGCACGTCCTTAGATTTTCTTTTGATTTCTCCATCATCAGGCGCCAAGCGCAGAGTTGATGAGCCAATGGGCGGACACCATCAAGAAGGTTGTGTTTATCGTGGGAGGGGCCATCATCGTCTTTGCCGCAGCATGCAACTCCCTGACGTGGCACATGCAGTCATTCTGGGGAGCCTCTGGTGATTTCTGGAATCGGCATTGGATGAAAATATATAACGCTTTTGGAGGGAACATCTTCTTGCTTAGTGTGGTTGGTAAGTGCAAATTGATATTCACTACCTTATATGGAGACTGAGACAGAAACAGAAAAGGGAACACAAAAGATCTCTGTAGGAGAATTCTAAAGACTGGGCCCAATTTCATAAAGCTAGTAAGCACCAAAATTTGCTTAGCATGAAATTTCTTCTTTGATTAAAACAGGATTACCAACCAAATTTCCAATTGTTGCATGTTGCTTGTTACTAGTATTCACAAGGAAATTTGGTTGGTAATCCTGTTTTTATCAAGGAGACAAAGGACAGAACTTTTGATGTCTCTACAAGTCGGGTGCAAAAAATAGAATGGTTGTTTTAAAGTGTGTTTTGTCAAATGCAAGAAAAGGTTCAGTTGGGGTTTTCGTAAGTGTTGTTTTCAAAAATGAATTTGCTAAGTTATAACTTGGTTATCACTGTAGTTGATCATGATTATTATTTATTAGTGATAAAGTGTACCGACACCTGTAGTGTGTTATTTGTTGTTAGATTGTTGTTAAGTTTGTTTTTGTGATCGTTCTTTGCAGGCAGCCAAGCTGTGACTATGACATTTTACTGGTTGTTCAGTGGGTTCTTCTTGATCATTGACGTCACAGGCAAACCGGCCTTTGTGCTGAAGTACAAGATTCAAGACGACCAAAATATGCCGGTAAATATCAGCAGTGGTGAAGTTTTCTGGCTCGACGAAAGCCCTAACTTTCAACTGATGATCCCCTTTAAAAAACTATTGAAATTAGAAGAATTTTTTTTTCGAGAAGCAGATGAAAGATTAATCTTAGATTCTCCTCACTAACAAGAAAGAATAATTTTGTGAAAAGCTGCTTTAAAGGTAGCATAGGTAGCATAGGTCTAAAGAGAAGACAAGAGAGTAATGCTAAGTTTTAGATGTGAAAAGAACTCATAAGTTGGAGGGGGAAAAACAGCATTTAATTACATGTAGGTGGGGACTAAAGGAGCCAATCTAGCTGTGAGGGTCTGGATTCCAAAGGGGCTTAACGGTGCGACTACTCAGTTGTGACAGTACCACTATGCCTATGCCAACCAATTGTATGGATTGAAAGGCAGTTTAATCGTGAGGTTTTGGTCCGAGGTGTGGTATGAAATGTGGTATGCCAACCAAAACGTATGGGGACAAATAAACCACTACACAGGTGAGGTTCTGTGCAAGGCTTTTGTCCAAATGTGGACTTATACACCAGTATGCCAACAGAAAGCCAATCCACTGGTGAGGTTGTGGTCTGAGGAAGTTGGTACCAGAGTACACACAGGTCACCACTTTGTCACCACTCTGTAGAATCATTAACCCTCCTACTGTATGACCATTTAATATTGTCCGTACAGTTTTTAATGATACACCTGTACATGCACTACAGCCAGCAACATAATATCATGTGATATACACATATCATGTGGTGAATGCATCACAGAGCAAACCTGTCCAGTTGAACGATTAACGGTCAAATACTACATAGAGTTAGAAGTAGTACAAGCTGTGATTTTTCTTTCCTCCTCCAGGTGGCCTGGCTTAAGCTCAAGAATGCTCTTAAGACAGTTCTCTTTAACCAGATGTTTGTCAATCTGCCGTTCTCAGTGGTGCTTTACTTCATCATGCAATGGCGTGGTGGTAGCGTCCATGCCGATTTGCCGACCTTTAAATGGGTGCTTCTAGAGATTGCCGTGTTCCTCATCTTCGAAGAGATAGGATTCTATTACTTTCACAGGTAAACATTTTTCTATGTGCAGGAATTGTTTTCTTCCTCCAATTAAAAGGAGTGTTACCAAACATAGGCTGGGAAAGAACAATCAGGGCCAAATTTCTCGGCTTTGCTTACAGCTGAATTCTGCGCTTACCATCACAATAGACCTACACGGTTACAGTGCAAACACTGAATGTCAGCGCTAGATGTGTATTAAGAAGAAAACTTCTAGCAAACTGGGAGTAAGCATGTGCACAAGCAAACATTCCTTGCTAACCTGTTATGTGTAAATATAAGCTGACATAAGGCAGAGTTCCCTTAGGACGAGTTAAATTTGTTCGTATCCATATACGTTAAGACGCATTGAACCCATCCTAAGTTAGGACGAGTTAGTCGTCCTAACTCGAGATTTGTGAAATCGGCTGCTGCTTCCATAAGCATTTACTCTTTGCTCACAGTGTACGGGCCATGGTTGCCATTTTAAAACATACGCATGCACACTTTCAACCCTAACCTTCCGAGGATAGTAGTATGTTGAGATCACCTGTGGGCAAGAGGGCCTAGGGAGAAAGGTTCAAGGGGTCTGTACTTTACGCAAAAATGCTTTTTTATTTCAGAAAAAATTACTAAGAATTAACCTCAGGATGAAGAATTTTAAATTAACTTATTCAGTGTGAAGCTGGTGTCATCCTACCTTTGTAAGGGATGTGTTTGACGACGGGATCGGATTTTAATTTTATCCAAACTGGTTTCAATGAAAAGAATAAAACCAGCGGCTTAATCACAGTCAATCCTTAATCACAAACAAACATGATCTTTGATTAACTTTTCTGCTCTTGTACCCAGACTTCTTCATCACCCACGCTTCTACAAACACTTCCACAAGAAGCACCATGAGTGGACCGCACCCATCGGGGTGACGGCCATCTACGCCCATCCAGTGGAGCACATCTTGGCTAATATGCTACCATCGGTTATCGGACCACTCATCATGGGCTCCCACTTAGCAATCCTCTGGATGTGGTTTATTATCGTGGAGGGATCGGCTATTGTTGCTCACTGTGGTTACCATTTCCCATTGCTGCCGTCACCAGAGGCACATGATTTCCACCACCTGAAGTAAGTTTCGTTTGTATTATTTGGTACTCATGTATTTGGCTGAGTGGTTAAGATTGTATCAACCATTGTTGTTCTATTTGGTTGAATTATTTGCTTTTTGAGTGTTGATTGTTAAATTATTCTTTTTAAAAATTTAGATTCACCAACTGTTTCGGCACCTTGGGCATTCTGGACCGTCTGCACGGCACGGACAACCTCTTCCGTGGGAGCAAGAAGTACTCGCGTCACACCTTGCTACTCGGCGTTACACCCCTCTCCCAGACCTTCCCTGATGATCCAAAGGAGAAGCAGAAGCAGAAGCTGGAGACGAAGACAGACTAAAATAAAACGGTAAACTCCTCCATGGTGCTAGACACAGATCTCAACATCTCTTATTATGACAGCAGTATTTTGCATTGTGTTATACATTAACCTTCCCGAAGCCTGGTTCATACTTCCTGTGAGTGCCAATGCGAAGCAGATTTTGACATCACAGCCCGGTTTTTCGCTGCAAATATTTTGCAAGAGTTGAACACATTTAAACTGTTGCGAATTATTCGTTGCGAGTTTGTGACTTCAAAACTCGTATCACATTATCAGGAAGTATAATGCATGAACCAGGCTGCAGATGAGTCTTAACCTTTCAGAAATCTAATCTAAAATCTAAAAATAAAATTGCAAAAAATGGCCTGTTGTTGCACATCATTCATTTTCATGCAGTAAGCACGGGAAGGTTAGCAAGCCTTTTTGTGTTCTTACTGATGTGCTATTAAATGGACAGTAAGCACAAATTCAGGGTTTAAGCAGCCCTGTGAAATTTGGTCCAGGCGATATACTGTTGTGTTCCTAAACTAAAGAAATACAAAGTTATGTTCATGTGGGAAACAACTTTTAAGTTTTTTTTAAATAAATGTCTGATGTGTCTAGTGCCATCAACAAGAGAATTATCAAACTGGACCAGTCACTGATGGGTGAAGGTGTTTAAAGAAATAATAATGTTTATAGAATATAAGCTGCAGCACAATGCAAGGTTATAATAATAATAATATTAAAGAGGTATATATTATTGCACAAAACAAGATAGATTCTATCTTATTGTTTCGTGTCATCAGGCCGTCCGTTAAACTTTGAATCGGAAAAGTTTAGGCTGAATATCTAAGTGGGTTTTAAAATGGATAATTTAGCCTATACTCTGAATCTTTATGATAAAACAATAAAATAATTAGATGTCAATGTAAATAAGCGCATAATTCGTAAAAAGGGAATTGTAATGTCATTTCCTGACCTAAGTATGCTAAATGACCTAAGTATGCTAAATTACCTTAGTATGCTAAATGACCTAAGTATGCTAAATGACCTAAGTATGCTAAATGACTTAAGTATGCTAGTTAAAATGTTGGGAAAGAAGTTACTAACCAAAGCCCTTATTCATTGAGCTGCTTAAGCAGAAAACAGATTTTCTGCTGAGCAAAATTATGCAGGATACCAGTTAGAGATTTGTACACTTGACATGTTTTTTGGGGCTGGTAACCTTTTTCTTTGTTTTTTGTGAAACTGTTCTGCAGCTCCATGAAACTGGGCTTCTTTTTTTTTTGCTCGCTGGTTGGTCGGATAGACTAGTTTGTGCATTGAGACAACCCTGCATATGGTCATAGTGGAAAACTTCCATAACAGTGTTTTTGAGAAATAAGTTAAACATTTAGTTTTGATCTTGCAGGTCCAAAAGTGAAAAGCATTTAGAAGGCTCCGTAATTACAGCTGTGTTGGTTCACATAATGTGTGAATGTTGTATTCAGAACTCCAAAATAATCATTGCGTTCTATTTATGGAAATGTTAGTCGAATTGCTTATGTTGCTTAAAACTTATGTTAATTTATTTCTGTGACTTTTATTCATTTGTAAAATATATAATTTATGTTTTAATGTTTTTAAGTAATGTATATGTATACTATAATATACTATACTATGTATATGTATACATCGCAAAACGAGAAAAGCCCGATTTCACAGTGATTTTACTCTTTAACTCACTGAAGTAACCCACACCTTGATCCTCGTTATTTGACATTGTTTTCAAAATAAACCAAAAAGAGACAAATAAAAAAACTTGTCTACCCCACATGTTAAAAATTCTATAGCTAAAAACCATCCAAACAGTGTGGACAACTGCATTTTGAAACCAACCTTGTATGCCATGACAAAATGGGCGGACACAATGTTTTTTTAAAATGATTCTGCAAGACTTAGGAATCGGCCTATTTTAGTTTCCATAAGACCAATTTTTGAGCATTGCCATAAAGTATGGCATGTGACACATTTTCCACCAATCAAATGGCAAAGATCTGTGTTTGGTGGTAGACCTATATACATGTAAATGTAGTGCCAACACACTAACCCTATTCCTAAATCCCGTGCATGAAAATGTCTTAACTAATAAGGATTGAGGACTGTAGGCCTAGGCCTAACTAACTATTGCTTATAATAAAATTATACCAAGGGGCATTGAAGGGTTTTAATTTGTGTTAAAAATGTGTTTTACCTATAAAAATCTTTTTCTGTACAATAAATGTATTTTTATTGAGTGGTTTATTTTAAAATATGAGAGCACTTTAAATTGTAAAGCCAAAGATATTATTAAGCGCTTATTCTGTGCACAATAACAATGCAAAATGTTAAAGCCTTTATGTAGCATGGAGGTACAAACCTCCTTGGGTATAGTGAGTGACTGTGTAAACTTATATATACATGTACTTGTACTATTGTTTTGGCTTTTAGTAGTATGTAGAACTGGGTGGTATGAATTTTTATTATTTATCACAGCATGTGTGAAATTGCATGCTTGAAAATTATTTATCCAGAAATGTCTATGAATGAAGGTGTCATCACTAGTATTTTGGCTGCGAAAAATAAGACAAGGTTATTTTTTAGTTTTGTGAAGAAAGAACAGTTATATCTAGTCTCTGAGATTGTAAGATAAGAGTACCCGGTAGTTACTGTTTGGGGGGATATGAATTGCACAACGATTAGTGCTCAGGACAGTTTTTAAAGGCAGTGGACACTATTGGTAATTACTCAAAATAATTACGAGCATAAAACCTTTACTGGTGACGAGTAATGGGGAGAGGTTGATGGTATAAAACATTGGTGAGAAACGGCTCCCTCTGAAGTGCCATAGTTTTCGAGAAAGAAGTACTTTTCCACAAATTTGATTTTGAGACCTCGGATTTAGAACTTGAGGTCTCGAAATCAACCATCTAAACGCACACAACTTCATGTTACAAAGGTGTTTTTTCTTTCATTGATA
This sequence comes from Asterias rubens, assembly GCF_902459465.1. NCBI lineage: Eukaryota > Metazoa > Echinodermata > Asteroidea > Forcipulatida > Asteriidae > Asterias > Asterias rubens. The sequence goes on along the minus strand of NC_047069.1, from coordinate 13,620,185 downwards.
TCTCGCAACTTCGATGACCGATTGAGCTAAAAAAGATTACAGGTTAGTTATTTATGCATATGTTGAGATACACCAAATGTGGAATTATTACATGATCTGTGCATGTGGGTCAGTTGAGAAGAGTTTTGCAAATTCTTTTTGACCCAGTCTAAAATTAGGAATTTGATTTATTTGCTGATTCAATTAACTCTGTTCTTGTCAATCAGCAGAAATAGGGGGGGGGGTGGGCACTGTGTGATAGTAGTAAATACTAGTATCCTTACTTTTAATGCCCTCAGCCATGGAGAAAATTTATGACAAAAATGAAAAATCCTTGACTTGATTTTTAAACTATCAAATCGGCCAAAATCTAGTGATAGATGCCTTACTTTATGCTATTTTTATTATAATAATAATTGGAATTAAGCTGCTATTACTAAATAAATAAAAACTTGCACGTTTTCAAAGTGAACATTGAAGTTTTGTGTGGGCGTTATTTCTTTGTGTTGCTCTCCCATCCCTTTAGGTAACTTTATTCGAGACAACTTGTGGCTGGACAAAGATATTAGTCAATCTCTTCTATGCAGGTCAATGAAACTGATGCTAAAGTCTTGTTACTAAGGGTATAATGAGTATTTTCCCTTGTGTTGTGAAGAAAGAAACTAATTTTCGATGGTCAATTTGACTTAACATGCTTAATTGAATTGAAGGTGACCTGCTTTACATTAATCTATATCCATACCGGAGGAGATGGCGTTTCTTCCATGGGGAGGGGGTGAAGGTATCCAACCATTAACTTGTGCACATTTCTGTTATCATCTCAATCATCTCATGTGTTTCGTGGGGGGGGGGGGGGCAGTGGTGCAAGCCATCCCCCACCCCACCCTCCACTGGTCACGCCACTTAGTGAGGGAGGATTCAAGCCTGTGTTCTTTGCTGTGACATTGAGCATTGAGACGTTGACTTTCGACAACTTATTTACTGAGATGAAAAGCTTCCCGAGCATTAATGTAAACAAAGGGTTATTAGGCTAAGACTCACAGACACCCTCTGCTCGCTATTCAATTATTCTAATTTCCTCCTGGGGACCTTGGGGCCTATACATAATATAATATTCGCTTTTCAGGCCAGCCGATTTGATTTCACCAAACTCTTTTTAAACTTAGGATTAATCATTGGGCCGTAACCATAGACGTTTGGACACATTGAACCAATCCTAAGTTAGGACGAGTTACTCGTCCCTACTGAGTTAGGGGCCTACTCGTCCTTACTCGAGATAGCACTAATCCTAGCATTTCGTGATATCGGCTGGACAGCTAGCTGCATCAGGCATTAGGCGCTACCTTAGCCCTGGTAGGACGTCAGTCATGCCTGCAACGGCGGAGGAGTCCAACCTGGGCTAGGCCCTACCTCATTTTATATTTGAAAAAGTTGCGGAAAAGTGTGGAATGAACTAAACCTCCATTTTGGATGATAATGAATTCAGAACATGGCGGTCGGATTTTTTTAACCCCTCTTAATGTGACAAAAAATGAAATTTACTCTTGTAATGTTTTTACTCTTCATTTTTTGTTTATATTGCTTTTAATTTTGTAACATTAATACGTAATCTTATATCGTAATTTTATTATGTGATTAAAAAAATAATTGTTATGTGATTTCATGTTTACTTTTTAATATGTTAATTTGTTCAGGCCCAAATGGGAACCAGTTTTTTGTTTACTGATTTGGCTAACCCTGCCTGGGTAAATAAAGGCAATAAATAAATCATTTCTGATGTAAGCTGTTGATAAAAAAGAACCATTGTCATCGTTGAATGTGTACGTCAGGCACGGGATAACCTTCCGTATTCTGCCACCTCTTTTCACTCATTTTTTTACAAAAAGGGATATCTCACTGAGGTAAATTAGGAAAGTTATCCGTAAATTATGTAGGGCCCTACTATTTCATATCAAATGAAAAAGTGGTGGCGTGATACGGACAGCTCAGATGATGCACGTGCGTTAAAAACATCATGCCAGATCACACGCGTGCAAAAGAAAATGAAAAGTGCTCACCCCCAAAAACTGCTTGTAGATTCTTCTTTCCAACTGGCGGACCGTAGAGAAAGTCAGTGAACATTCAGTCCAGTTACCGCCTGACGCTGGCCCAGTTTCCATTCCGGTCTTTGAGTGTATTGAGAAATAGAATAACTTCCTTTTCTCCACCACAAGTAAACGAGCCGAGCTCACATTAACGCCGCCATTTTTCAAAATGTGCCTGCCACACCGAGGTAGAACTTGGGCCCCGCCTTTTCGTGTGTGTATAGCCTTCATTCAAGGCGCACGCATATACCCGTTCGGCGGATGTCGTTGAAGAGATCACGTATACTGCTTGTACACTGCATCCTGATTTAGGTGCGCCAAGAGATAAAGGCTATCCAGCCAAACGGAAGGGCGCCACCAATGTCCCGATTTAGCGTGATGAGTCGACTGATTATCTTTTTGCAAACAAGCGCACAGGTGACAACCAATTTGTGTACATGTACAAATGTAAACCTACAGAAATCTATTATTTTCAACAATCAGCAATGAAGATCACAAGTTCCAAGTATTTTGACTGTTAACTTCATTGAGGATTGTGTTTCAAGTAAATAAAGCAGTAAACCAGATCAGTACACATCAAAGAATATTCCAAACTTGTTTAGTTTTTACCAATCATTTATTCTGGAAAGGGGTTGACACCACCCAATTTCCAAATCAGCACTGTACAAAAATAATGCATATTTAATCGTTTTTGCATTAACCCTATTAGCCTGGCTGCTAGAAAAAGCATATTATTAGCACAGTTATAGAGTAGATTAAAGTTATAACACTCAAGGTAGTTCAGCCAAGTTATATTAAAATACTTTTCATAAAGTTATACTTTAAGATAGGACAGCCTGCCTATAAAATAGTTAAGGTCGAGTTGAAAACATTTAGCAACATAAAAGAAAGAAATATATAAGCATCAAATGAATAGTAATATGTACACCGTGAGATTAGTTATTGACCATATTATTTGTAACCGCATAAGGGCACTTTTAACAGTGAATTTGCTGGCATCACAAATTGAATTACATTGTTGTCCCTTTTTTACTGTTGTTTTTTGTAACAATGGCCAACTACATAAAAAGAACAACTTATTAGAACTGAGAAGTCTAAGATTCCAGAAAATCCAAAAAAATCTACTCCACGGTATTAGATTATATAGACACCCACACGGTGTTACCCCGAACCAAATATACAACAACCAGTTGCTTGACATGTTTTGCATTTTTTAAATTCGGTTCACACTGAATTCCATTCACACTATGCCCTTACACGGTCAATGACGAATAAAGCAGCAGAAAATAGTTACAGCAATTTCTAATTAAAAATTAGCCACTCTAAGAAGTATAAGTTACAACAATGAAAATAAGTAAACTGCATACTTGAATAGTATGCCTACAGTTAGAGAGTTGTTTTACAAAGAACACATACAATCGACAACGCTGTAAAACTATACATGAAGTCATCATGAAAAACAATAAAACACACGTAAATTAGAAATAATGCAAGGCTGGAAATTAAGAAAATACAAGTAAAGTATTCTACTACAACTGGTTAAAGTAAACAGTCAACCTGGATATACAAATTTAAATTATTCATTTTTTAGAAAGCAAAGCAGACCAGCTGTGCAATGTTTGTAGAATCTGTTTCGATACAATTATTTGAACCATGGGGCCTTGCATATACTGCATATACTAAAGCCACAAATTTAAGCAAAGTCCTAGTCCTAAGCTGTCAGTTGAAGGGTTTAAAATGGCTGACAAAAGCCCAAGCCAGAGCCAAAACTAGTACAGAGTTTTTTTTTTAGTCAGAAGGAACCAAGCATGCATCTGGCACATGACATCTTGTCACTAATGCATAAGTCAATCAAAATCCAATATACCAATGAATATCTTATGTACATGTAAATTTTTTAAATAGTGCACAATACAAAGACTAAACTGGTACCCTGCAAACAGGATCTAATTTCGTTAAGATGGCAAGCAGAAAACCATGCTAAGCAGATTTGTACTTATTACCTCTTATGCTTACCACCTAAATAAAAATTGTCCCTTTTCATAACGTGAATACAATGTACAGAGTATACATGTCAGACCTCTTTGTTTTTACACCCTGATTTATAAATGTCCACCTCGGTGGTGAAAATAATTTTAAATGAACCGATGAAAAGTAAGTAAATAGCCCAATGTTTTTGGCCCAATACTAATGTAATATAATACTACGAGGGAAAGAAGCAACCTGGCATGTTAAAGGGAAGGTACACGTTTGGTAATTACTCAAAACAAACATTAACTTAAAAACTGACTTGGTAACGAGCATTGGAGAGCTGTTAATAGTATAAACATTGTGGGAATTGACTCCCTCTGAAGTAACGAAGTTTTTGAGAAAGAGGTAATTTCTCACTAAAATAATAAAAGACTTCTAGCTAGAAGTCTTTATTCCTATCACACAAATTCGCACACAAATTCGCCCAACAAGGGTGTTTTTTCTTTCATAATATTTTCTCGCAACTTAGATAACCAATTGAGCCCAAATTGTTACAGGCTTGTTATTTTATGGTTATGATGGGATACACCAAGTGAGAACACTGGTCTTTGACAATTACCAAACAAGTACCTTCCCTTTAATCATGAAGTCACAGGTTCAAGTCCTGCTCAAGTCTTTTTTTGTTATCCAAAGTTATATCAAATTTACCCTGTCAAATTCCCATGTGGTTTATTACGTGAAAGAAACAGTCCCCCTTTCATAGTATATAACGCAGCGTACATCATAGCAAAACATTACAAGCATTTATATTTAGAGAAAACTGTTTCAAGCGTTTTTGTTTGTTTTAAGGAATTGCCGACAAGTTGACTGTAGAGATGTATCACAGTAAATAGCAGGCTATGGACCAAGAAGAAGAAGAAGAAGAAGAAGAAGAAGAAGAAGACGAAGAAGATTGCCTTAAGATTGTAAGTAATTTGAATAATAAACCACTAAAATAAGGATTCAATGAGTGTGTTCATCAAGAGAAAAATAGTGGAGGATGATAAAGTTTAAAGATGTAAAATCTTTAAGGAACAGTCACAGAGAATCTAGGGTACACTAAGTTGAAACGTTGAACTTGAAGGAGACTCTTGCGTACGATGGAATTTATCGAGGGAACCCGAAATGATATCAGGTGAATTGGTCTGTACAAAATTGGTCTATACAGGAAGTGATTAATACTAAGGTCTTTAGCACCACAAGTTCAACAACTTTAAAAAATATTTCCCTCTTGTGTAAGTTTGTCTGGGCTATGTGAAATATCCTAGGCCTAAATAGATAATACTTTACTCAATTAAAACATCAGTCAAAATAACAAAACTGGCTATTATCTAAAAAGTTTGAAAGTAAACTCTCTAAAAACAAAAAGCAGTTTTTGAAATCTCTTTCAAAAATGATTGTCAGGCAATTTGTGAATATCATTTTCACAATGATAAACCATGAGGGAAATCTTACAAAATGTATATATATTAAATACCATAAAACAATATTATTCTTTTAAAAAGCTTGTTTAAAATAGTCCAAATGCTGTTTGAATACATGAAACAAAAAGGTTGAAACTACTGGGATTAGAAGATCCAGCTTCTGATTAAAGAACTATTTTAAACAATTTTTTTTCTCTTTTTTTAAAACATTTTCCAGTCTTTGTTTGCAGACTTTAATTTCAATTTTGACATAGGTTTTGATTGATAATAATATGAAAACATCATATCTTCTTATCTTTTGTTGTCCCTTTTTAAACAGAGAAGAATGCTGTACCATTATTACACTATATCATACTTGAGTTTCTGTACAAGTTTGTAGCTCTTTTTACATCATTATTTTGCCACTTCTAACAAGCAGGAGCAAATACTTGAAAAAATACTCCACAAAAGAGGGTGGCAATAAGTTACAAAACTTGCTTCCCATCATTGCATTAATAATTAATTAATTAACAACGAATTAGATTTATTACACATTATTAATTGAATATATTCACATATTTTGAAAATCACGATCTCCTTCTCCATGATTTCTTCCGGAAAATGTCCACTCTCTATAATACATATATACATATGTAAAAAAATTATTACAAAAAGATCTGTTTAACCTTTATTAACATTAGTTTGATAATTATGCTACATACAACTGTTACTTGTTTTAATTTAATATACTTCATTATATTATTAATATGGCACATCATATTTTATCCAGGCATAACAGGGATTTTCTTTTCAGCCAAGAATTACCAGATACTTATATAATCTTCCTCCCTTCAAAATCTTCAAAATCTTGCGTCTTGCACAAAACCTATCAATCTTGGAAGTCACGTAACCCAGGCCCAATTTCAGAAAGCTGTTTAGCAGAAAATTATGCTCAGCAAATTTTACTGCTGAGCCAAATTTAGAAGGGAACCAGTCACAAACAATTAAACTTTACATTGTAGTGACCTGTTTCAGTTAAGCTAGATCGACAGCTTTATAAAATTGGGTCCCGGTTTAAATTGTTTGTGTGCATGTAAGTGGTTTCAACCACTTAAACAAAACCCAATCTGTTATTTCATTCAACTTCTGGGACAAACAAAAACGACAACAACAAACAGATAGCAGAAGGTAAATATTGGGCATGCCTGCATTGGGTTTGTCTGGAACCTTCGCTATGCAAGTTACTCCATTAATAAGTGACTGACGACACCAAAATCCTCCAATAAATATCAAGTTCTTAAAGTAACTGAGATCTCTTCTTGAGAGCACAGACTCAGTCCATTTCTGGTTTTGCATCTTTGCTCCCTCCAAATAAGAGTTTGCATATAAAGTATATCTCATTTCGTACTTCTGGTATCATCATTCAGACTTCAGGAATCTTGGCAAACGTCAGCAAAGAAATGTAGAAGAATACCAATTTTACTTCTTGGAAGCACTCTTAAAAGCATACCGGTGGACATTAAATACAGCCCAACATCCTAAACGTTGTCACACAATATTTAGGCTGTTGGGAAACTGCTGGGAGCAGGAAGACTTTTTGGCTTCAGCTTGTTCATAAAACAGCAGTTCTTTAATCGGAAAGACATTAATGTTTCTCTTTCTTTGATTTGTTGTAGTCCATCTGCTTCAGACTGGTGACTGTAAACTTTCAGGCACTCTGAGAAGCGTGATGGCATTACCATCAAATGCTACCTCGGGAAAGACCTCTGGGTCTAACGCGTAGTGACCTTCGTACCCCGTGAGGAAGCCATTTTCAAAAATATTATCCCTCTCCGAGGCGGTCCAGTTGATCGTGCCTCGGCGACTGTTCACAATCTTCATCCTTTCGTTTCGCCAAGCTTGCGCTATGGCTATTTCCTTAGCCTGTGATAGCACCATGGTCCTGGCAGCGTCTAACGTTACGCCGTACATGATCTTCCAGGTAATGTGTTCTGTGAGCAGCGTAATGATAGTGATGTTAGCTTGAGGTGAAGACCTCGCTGCAATCACCATCGTGCCATCCTCCAAGAACATGTTTAGACTTGCAACCTCCGGGATGAGATCCAAGGTATCAAGGTCCTCCTCCGCATCGTTTGGTTTCATGAAGTATCTGACATCTCGTCCGCTCTCAGTGTGGCGCAATCTCTGCAAGATTTCTGCTCCGCTGACAACGGAAATAAGTTTCTGTGTGTTATCTCCGATGGGTCCAAAGGCCTCAACTGCGATTTTGTCTTGCCCCAAGGTGAGCAAGACGTTTCCTCCGATGAGGGCGGGGCTACTTGTGAACTCCACGGGGGGGATGGAGGTGGATCTGGAGTCGGTGGCAAGATGGTCTACTGGGAGAGCTTTGAAGTTGGTGTACATTAAGTCCATGTGGAGACCAGCCTGACAGTCCAATGCAGTAGACGGCTGTGGAGTAAAAAAGATAAATTCTTAGTTAGTTTGAGAGGAGACTTGAGTAAGATGGGAGAGAAAGTCTGTGTTTGTAAGAGTAATAATAAAACCTGTGAACAATATTTACAGCAAATCACACAAAAAGGCATTAGACAATACTTAGATAAAAACTAACCTAGTACAACATTATCATGGACTCTTCCCAGCAGAGCAAAACACTGTACACTGACAAACAGGTTTGCAATACAATACCTAAATTCAAATAATTAGTGTTCAATCAATCACTCATTAGCTCATTCTAAGTTCCCTTGTAGTTAAATATTTGATAAATCTTAAAAGAACATGGGGAAGTTCAAAATTAATCAAATTGGATCATCAATTTTTAAAAGGAAAGAAAGTAGGAATAAACTTAAAAAGGGAAAACAAAAAAGTAAGGGAAACATCTGACAAAAGATTCGAACTGACGAAAGTACTGAAAGTACTGAGTGCTTAAAGGGAAGGTGTAAGGGCAAGGGTAGAAAAAAATTATAATAAGTGTGAATAAAAATTACAGGAGAAACAGGTGATAGTGTTAGACAAATCAGACCTTGAATTTCATCTTTAAAAAGGCAAGACCATTATTTCATTTTAGCATTCATAGAATCTTTTAAAACAACACCAATAAGGCCAAGACCAGGGCAACAGAGACCGTGCCTTCCACGTTCCTAACTTCAAGGTCTCAAAAATCATCATGCGTTGGCAAATATAATTTTATAGACTATAAAAGGAAAATAACACCACCTATTAAATAACAATGATTTTACACTATAAAAGGAAAAAAAAGGAGACAAGAAAAACTAAAACAGACCTTTGCCCACGAGGTTGCTATGGCGCTATCCTTCCATGGCGATCGGTAGGAATCAACCTTCTCTATCTGTCCGTTTCGATTCAACTGTGGGATCATATTGTTGATGTCATATCCAAGCACTGGGAACCAACTCCAAAGATCTGAGGACGCAAGAAACAAGACAAACTATTAATATTGTTTAACCCTTTTACATACTTTACACATTTTCAACCCAAAACAGTGTCCTTACCGAGCAGTCTAGCCTAGCGAGCCAGGCTAAAGCTCTGAGCTTAATTTCAAAGAGGTGCTCAAACAAGAGCTGGCAAAACAAAGACAGTCGACGAAGAAAATATTTGATTTTGCTTAAGCTTGTCACAACTTAATGAGAGTGGACTTATTTTGGGACATTATATGACTTGTGACTTGACTTGAGCAAAGATGACTTGTGACTTGACATGACTTAAGAAAAAATTACTTGGTTAAAACATTGGTATTATGTGGTGAGATGTTTCAGCTGGTACTCAGTAAACTAACAAGCTGGCAACAGCCTATCTCCATCATGCATGATTTATCGTCTATAATTGTAAATTGCACAAATCTTGTGCTAAAGGTACTTTTTGTTCTGGGAAAACACCAGTAAACACTTCATTCTTACCTGACAGGTAATGGCTCTCTGTGTCACTCCCAACAAAGATATTCCCGCTGAACGTGTACATATTGAAGGCTTTTGTCCGCGACGTCTGTGTGATATCCTTGAAGAACTTCAGATCCGGAGAGGTCCAGCGGCCGCTCAAAGGATCATAATCTCTTCGATCAAAATGTACCAGCCTGGTCATGGGGTCGTAGATGCCGCCCTGGAACCCAATGTGTAAGAGGAAGTCCGGGTTGGAATCACTTAGGACTAGTCCAAGAGGATCCAGTTTGATCTCCTTCAAGATCTCACCATTTTCGTTGAAGACGGAGAGGGGCGAGCCGACGTGATTCGACGTGACGTACAGCTGGGTCTGACCCTGACGAAGCGCAAACAGGAAACCCTGGAGGTCGTACTCTAACGTGGTCATCTCGCGTGCCGAATGGTCATAGATGTGTGTAACACGCGTGGGGTTTGTGATGTCACCGTAGAAGAACTGCACCTGCCGGCCGGTGTGGTCTTTCCTCCAGATGCGGCGACCGATACCGTCGTATTTGTAGCGGACATCGTACATGCGAGGTTTGTAAGCATGCATCAGCAGACAGTTTGAGTTATACTCAAAGATCTCCTCTCCCCTCTGGGATAGGACACCGTCCATGTCAAGCTGGTAGTCCACGGTCCCCACCCCGATGATGCGATCCTGGTCATCGTAGTGTAGCATCTTGATGGAACCCTGGTAACTGATGGAGGCGATGTTGCCGTTCTCATCATACGTGTAACTCCACATCAAACGTTGGTCCACCCAGACTTCTTTGAGTTGACCGTTGGAATCAAATTTGTAATCTGTCTGATGAGTATCCTCAGTGTTGGTGAGTATACACCGGGCGATACGCCCCGTCGCATGATAAAGGAGCGACATACTGACGATGGTACCCACTCCGCCAAGCTGGTAACTAACATCCTGCAGCAGTGCGTATGTACCATACTGTTTCCGCAACTGCAGGTAAGAGTCGGCGATGGTGTGCGTCACAGCATCCGGGTAAGTCACAGAGAAGAACCCCATCTGTTTGACGCGTCCCGTCTCACCATCGTATATCAACTCCTTAAGATGCAGAACTGTGGTGTTGAACTCCGCCGCGATGGAAGCTGCTCGTAAGGTAGCATCATAGACGTAATCAAACCGGGCGTGCATTAATCCTTCAAACCCTGTAGTGCGCACCAGCATCTGTTCCACCAGGGGTCCATTGTGATTGAAGCGCATCGAGTTGCGGAACTTCCCCTGCTGCAGCTCAATGGTCTTGACCTGGTCGGAGTTACCATGGTAACTGTACTCAACAGATGTCTCTCCAAAGATGACATCGGCCATGCGGTCCTTGTTGTCGTAGAGGTACGTCACGCGCCGCCCGGTACCGGGAAAGAACGTACTCAGCAGGTTACCTGATTGGCTGTGGTCTTGCATCACCCAGGGTATATTGTCATCACTGGAGTAAATGTTTCGGGTGTAGCCCGGTGAGACGATGGTTTTAACATTATGGCTAATTCCGGACGGCATGGTAACCATCTGGAGGTTGCCAGAGTTGTCGTATTGCATAGTGTAGTGCTGCTCTCCTGGTAGAGTGACTTCAGATGGCTGAGATAAGAAAAGAACAGTGTATTTAAACAAAATTCAATCACAAAACAAAACTTCAATCCTTCTGTTTTAAAACACATAAGAGAGGAATGCATAATTCAACAGGCGTTAACTTGGGGGTTTGCCTCAAGATGTTTTTTTAAATAACTTTTTGGGGTTATCCACGTTTCAATGCTGTTTCATGTTGTTTAAAACTGCATTTCCTCCCAACACCAAGCACAAGCCCACCAATTTTTTGCTGATTTTTTAATGAGAACTTCTTCACTTTTCTCTTCTTAAAAATCTTAACAAACGATTTCACTAAAGCCCTCTCTCTCTCTTAGACTTAACCATTGAGAACTTCAATGCAAAACCTTGTTTTCCCGGAACAGAGATGCTGTTTATGTAGAATTACAACCCAAAGTATTTTAAGAACCAAATTAGTTTACTGGAAACAATTAGTTTACATGAAAGATCACTTCCAAAGTCTCTTCTTGAAAGAAGCGGTGGTTCTGAAAAGAACCACAGGTGAGCACAATCTCAACAATGTGAACAGAGTGCTCCTACGCCAACGAGAGAATTAATAAGTCATTGCCAGAGGACTTGTGCCTTTTTGTATTTGGACTCAAGTGAAGAATCTTTACCTGTGCAGCTCGGCCGTATCCAAAACTCCACAGGCTGTTGTTTGTATGGAGACGACTAATCAATCGTCCCTCCACATCGTAGAAGAATGCCTCAAACATCAACCCCCTCTGCCAGCGGGTCATCCTGCCGTAGGGGTCATAGGTCGCATTGGTCACCTCCATGGGGTAATTTGGGCGCCACTCGATGGGAAGTCCTGCTTCATTGTGGGTGATGATGAGTATCGGGATGCCGTCCGCATTCAGTAGGGTCTCTTTCTTGGTGTAGCGATTGTACTCCAGAGTGAAGACTTGCTCCCCGTTGATCTGAGGAAAAGCATTCATTGTATCCCATTAGTGACAAATCACATCATTCGTAAAAGACTCAAAAGTCAGCATTTGCCCACCAGTCAGTTTTGTCGTGGAATTGTGCAAAAAGGAGCTGGGCTCAAATTCACAAAGGGATATATAAGTTGCCAATATCCCTTCTTTCGTAAGTGCAGTGTGTATGGATTTCACTAAATGGATTTTATATTATGTTAAAGCTCCTGTCAAATGCAGTTTGGCAAAAAGAAACATAAAATTTTTCAGAAAAACATTCACCTGTTTTTTTTTTTGATATATTTTTCAAACTTGTAAACGCATTTAACGACCTTTTGGCTTTTACGAGTATGGAATTACAAATAATAACCTTAGCATTAAGTCGATGAGTTGTTAATAACACATAATAATCTAAAGTGATTTTTCGTTTCATTATTATTATTTTTATTTTTATTTTCTACGATAAGAAAATAAAATAAGCTGTTGCAAACTGCTTCCCAACCTAAAGAAACGATGATACAAAGCCAAAAACAGTGAACGGCCTGACATATTTCCACCCTAGCAGAGTCTTTTTCTTTATATTTTAAAACAAGGTTAAGAGAACCAAACCACTTACTCTAAGCTTCCTGCCAATGATCAGAATCTTCTTCCTATCCAAACCTCCCCGGCGGCCGTAGAATCGCCAATCCAGCCGGTTGACCAGGTCCTCTGGTAGGATGATCTTACGTTTTGTCATGACAGCGTACGGGTCGTCCTCGTACACAGGATGAGAGTCTCTCTCCAGCAGGACGCTGACACCGTTAGGGTAGCTCAGGGAGAACTGGCCGTCGTGACGGGACTGGATGATCGTCGCCATCAGGTCAGCTGTTTTAAATTTAGAAGAAGGAAAAAAACAGATATTTAATATTTTTTTTCACCTGCACTTTTTTTAGTGTTACCGGTATGAAAAGGATTCTTCCTCAAAACATTTCAGATAAAAGTTGCCTTACTGTTTCACCCCTTTATTCATCCCTCGATGTTTCACCCCTTAAAGGGTATGGGTACTTTGTGTAGGACACAAAACACAGTGTCCACAGATTTACATTAAACTCACACAGTTTGAAGATGTTGATAGTTGAAGGCTACCTTAACATTTTACTTGCTGAGGTGCTGTAGTTTTTGACAAATGAGTAAAACAAGCCAAAAAATAATTTTCGTCTTAAGATACAAAAATAATTTTATCAAGTGAAATGTATTTTCGTGACATTGTTTTACTCATTTCTCACACACTATAGCACTTCAGCGAGTAACATTTAAGGAAGAGCCTTCTAATATCTTCATTGTGTTTGTCTTACAAAAAGTACCCAAAACCTTAAAGTTATTCTCCTTTTTACAAATTGATAGTTTGTTGTTGTCGTGACAAGTTACTCACCTTGTAGAAGTGTCTGCTCAGTAAGCCAAGCATGCTGCAATGTAGAGCTGATGAAGTTAGCACTTCCTGGCTCAGTCATTTCGACGATGGAGTGGGAATCGTTGGTGCGAGATCTCAGTTTGGTGACCTGACCTGTGGGCCATGTTACTTTTTCCAAAAGTCCCTGGTCATTATAACTATAATAAAATAATTTTTAAAAACGCAGATAAGTTTGTTTTACATGTATCAACCTAAATTTATTAAAATTGACCCATTCAGTTTCCCTTGCCGTTTATTACTTAGAATTTGAAATAAAAAGTCACATCATCTTAATATAATCCCTCTCCTGCCACTCCTGCCACAGGTTGAAAACTTGAGTGCCATTTCTAGCTGTAATAAGGCATTCATAGGTTGTATGTAGACCACCAAAATAGGGCTAGATCAAGATTATACATGTATCTTGTGCATCAAGTCAAAGTTGCCACTTAAGTGTGATGGAAAATATGCAAGAATTTGTATGGAATACTCACTCATAGACATGTTGCAGCACATTCCCACTGTACTTGGACATCAATAGGCCTGCTCCATCCTCATGATACCCCAGTCTGGTAACTTGACTACCATCACCATTGGCAATCCTCGTCAACATACCATTCTCATTGAGAGTCAACTCCACGCTATCCCCACTGGACGGGACCAGTTTCAACAGTGCACCGGATTCATCACGAGCTATCGACAACTCCGTCCCAGGGTCCGTCAGAGATGGACTTAAGCTTCATGTTACTGTCGTAAGTGAAGTTAAGCGACACCAGCTCAGTCAGGGTATCACGGGAGGTCAGGTGGAAGCCACGTTGGTTGAAGCGGTAGATCTCGCGCCGATCTGGTGAGGGCAGCTCATAGATATTCTCCTCCATCAGTTCAGGTATATCCAGGGTGACTTTCCGGATGCGAAGATTGCCCTGATCAGCGATGAGGAGGTCATCGTTGGAGTCGACAGCCAGTGCAATGGGGATGTTGAGGTTGGCATCAACGGCAAAGAGCTGATCCTGGTTGAAGCAGACGCATTCAGAGTCCCGACAATCACATTCGGAATCCCGACCAGCGTACCAAGAGATGATGCCATCGGTGGTGATGCGACGGACGCGGTGGAATTGAAGATAGTCTGTCTCGGCGACGAAGAGATCCCCGGTGCTGGAGAAGGTAATGGCGCGTGGATCCATGAGTTCTTCCTGAGTGGCAAGCTTTGGTCCCGACTGGATCCCACTAATGATGTGATCCTCGTTGGAAGGACCCAACTGCGGGGAGCCGTTGAAGGGGCAGTTGTGGGGCACACCTGCGATGACTGAGGCCAGACCGTCTGTACTGATACGCAGGATGACACTTTCGTCAATCACATAGACGGAATCGTCAAGGGGGTTGACTGCGATATCCGTAGGCCACTGTAACTTAACCTGTGTTTTATTAACAACAAACAAATATATTATTTAAGTACTGAGTATACAGTGAAAACACAGATCAGCGTAAGGATAAAATCAAATTAATATTCTTTACCCCAGATACTAATTCAACATCTTTTAAACAAATCTGAAACATTAAAGACATTGGACACTATTGGTAATTGTCTAAGACCAGTCTTATCACAGGCTGTATCTCAACAATATGCATAAAATAACAAACCTGTAAAAATTTGAACTCAATTGGTCGTTAAAGTTGTGAGGTAACAATGAAAGAAAAAACACCCTTGTCACACAGAGATGTGTGCTTTCAGATGCTTGATTTCGAGACCTCAAATTCTAAATCTGAGGTCTCAAAATCAAATTCATTGAAAATTACTTCTTTCTCGAAAACTACTCCAGTTCAGAGGGAGCAGTTTGTCACAATGGTTTATACTTTCAACCTCTCCCCATTACTCGTTACCAAGTAAGGTTTTATGCTAATAATTATTTTGAGTAATTACCAATAGTGTCCACTGTCTTTAACACCAAAAAACGATGCAGGATATTTTGATGGTATACTTTAATGCATTGGATAAATTTGTTACACCCAATATCCACTTTGCAAACTGACCATAATCCGAATTAATTTCTTTTTACATGCAATAAACAACCCACCAGATTGCTTGACGCCCCACAGAAGGAGGAGGCAATAATGGTTGTCTATTTTGCTTGTCTTACTTAAGACCATAAATGTCAAGACTGGGACTCGTACCCACACCCTGTTGACCAGAAACACCAGGGGCCAATTTCATAGAGCTGCTTAAGCAAAACATTTGATTAAGCATGAAAGAAGCTTGCTTATTTTACACATGTTACTGGCCAAAATTTCATGCGATATACATTGCTTGTGACTGGTATTTGGCTGCTGTTTACTTAGCATAACAGTTGAGTGGAGTCCTGGTCAGTCTCCAGATTTTACTAAGCATGGATTGTTATGCTTAAGCAGATTTTTGAGCTTAAGCAGCTCTATGAAATTGGGCCCAGAGGTCAAGTCTAGCCTGCCTGACCTGACTGATCAGCAAAAACATGTTACCAACATATGTTCATTCCTCACTGTCTTAGTACAGTTTTGGCAAGACGAACAATTAAATTCAACAAAAATGTCTCTAAAGTTTGGGTACACTTTGGGTACAATTTTTTTGGTATCATAATTTTTTTAGTTTAAGAACCTGAACTTTCTTCATATACTGAATGTTGAACACAGTGATTTATGATGACTTTAAATGTCAAAATGAAGGAAAATCTTGAGGTTCTGTATTTTTTACCTGATCGAAGGACATGGAGCTGGTACATTTAGGAAGTCTGGTCGGACCAACCACGGAGTGTGACCCAATCAGCGTACTGATGATGCCATCTTGGATCTTTCTAACCACAGTTCCATCAACAAAGTAGATTGTGCCATCTCTGCCCACAGCAATGCCTACAAAGAGAATAAAAAAAAAAATACATTTATTAATTATCATGCATGTACATATGGTGCAGGGTTTAATGTTTAGTCTAAATTAGTTTTCCAAATTATCATTTCAGAAAGAAAGTCAATATACGTATGATTACACAAGTATTTCCACAAATAATTTCATAACAGTTTAAAACTTAGCTTAGTGTCTGTTTTTGCGAAATAAAACCAAAAAAAAAAAAAATCCATTGTGAGAACTTCACAATGGATGAAGCATAAAAAATAAATTGCTCAATTTCTTTTGAGCATTGATCAGCAATCTGCATAAACTTTAAATACAGTTAGCTCTCGTTATAAAGAGCACAGTTGAGGAGAGGTTCTGCTTTAGTAAAGAGTACAATCTTAAGTCCCGAATCTCATTTCTACTCTGCGTTTCTTTGTTTCACTGTGCTCTTATAACAATGTTCCTGTTATAAAGAGTTAATTTGGCCAGTCCAAGTGACCTTGTTAAATTGAGAATTGACTGTATTTGCAGAATTGGAAAAAGATTTGAGTCAAGACGTCATGATGTTGACAGGCAGTCGTTTTACAGAAGATGGGTTACGCACCTTTAGGGTCCAATAGCTTTGCCTCGGTGGCCGCTCTGTTATCGCCACATCCATCTGGATCAGCTGGCAGACAGGGAGACCCGGTACCAGCGATCAGGGCTAGGTTACTGGAGATGTTTGGAATGTTCTCCAGATTCCTGACCTTATAAATCTGACGAGTCTGTCCATCAGAGAGATAGAGGGCGCCTGTCAAAGGGCTGACTGCGAGGTAGAACTTGTATGAAGGGATGTAACTGAACAAAAAAAATATATATATATATACATAAATTGTGAAAAAGGGTAATTTTCACCCTACAATCAGCATTGACCATATTACTTAAAAACCTTACACTTTTGATCTGTGCTTCGTGATCATAAATGGGTCGGTGTGGCAGGCTGCCAAAAGTCACCTTTATATGCCAGTGGCTCAACCACACTGTAGCTGCATTCTTCATTTCAGATTCTCAGCTGGGAGTGTGGATGATTAGCCTGCCACAATCTACTAGTGTGTTACCGATGCCAAACCCAAATTTCAAAAGTAAATTATAAAAGTAAAGATGTAAAATGCTCAGCGTGGTCCAGTGGTTAGAATGCAGGACTTGCAATCACAAGGTTGTTGGTTTGTAACCTACCAAACTCACTCCTGATTTCACAACGACTAGAATATAAGTACTGCTGTTTAGTTTACTGAATCACAAGTTCTTAATTTGTGTAAATAGTAATCATAGACTTTGAACAACTTTCTGTATAAGAGAGATTGGTTGTTGCCAGCTTGGTGTTTATATCCCCTTGTGGGAGTTTGCTATGTTGCCCTTGGCGGGAAAATAGTCTCAACAAACAATCAAATAAACCAACAAACAAACAGTATCCAGAGTCATTCTGCCAATGCTCACCTCAACTGAAGTATATTTGTCGCATTTCCGTACTGATCAATTCTTCTGATGAAGTTGTAATCACCGACGTAAACGTCTCCCTGGGGGCTGGTGGCCAGGGCCATGGGGGCCAGCATACGGTTGTTCTTGGCCCGGCCTGTACATGAAGAGCAGTCCTCGCTACGCTGTCGTCCATTACCCATGATGGACCGGATAAATGCAGGCTGGGCATGGTAGTATACTCGCTGACCGTTGCCAAGACTCAGAATACCTGAGTGATAATTGAAGCAAATTTGAACTGGCTTTAAAAAATAGTTTCATAGAGTTTAAATGCAAGAACTGCAAGAAAACATCAAGCATGTTGGCAAAAATGGAGAGAGTACCAGCTTAAAACTTTACATCTTTGATTATCAGATTTTTTAAGAAGAGTAAGTAATAAAAATAGTGGCTTCTTATATAATGTGAAAATCCGTCACTCAGTGATGTTCAAGGCACTTTAAACATACAGTAATTCCCTGTAAAAATATGTTTTAAAGTGATTTGGAAATGTTTGAGTTGAGATATTAAAAAAAAAAATTGATTTGAAATGAAAGTTGGTACTAAGTGCAGTATTCTAAATGCAAAAGGTGAAGGCTTGTGAACACTTCAAGAAGGTATCCAATGGAAATTAAGAACATGATAATCTTACCTTTTTCAGGGTTATAATTGTGATGTACAGGTAGCTGCCATCCCCCTAGGTCCATGGAGCCCCAATCTGCTACATCTATTGGCATCCTCTGCTTCCTCCAGATGATATGATGACAACCTTGATACTCGTATCCAACAGATACTGGGGGAGATGGAAAAAAGAAGATGATTGTTACGCCCGTATTTTACCAATAAATATTATCAAGGGTTTTGATACCTTTTGTAGAAAAAAAGTGAAAATCACAGAGCAGATCAGGAGAGTTGCGTAAATAGACGTTGTACATGCTTAACAGTTTTTGGTCTCCCATGAGACATTGTGACATTGTTTTACTCATTTCTCAAAAACTATACAGCTCCTCAGTAAGTAAAATTATAAGGCAAGCTTTTAACCGTCATTATCTTCAAACTGTGTACGTTTAATGTAAATTTGTGGACATTGTGTTTTAAAAACTTTAAAATGTAAAACACTCCGTATGTCAAAGTTTGGATTCAATAACTACAATTGTGAACTCGGTTATGTACAAGACGCAGAATAAATCCCTTACCCATTGCAACAGCCCTTCCATACACCATCTGTCCATACACATTCCTGCCGTCCCAACTCAGAGTGTACTCCATCCCTTCCTCTGGTAGCAGAGTCTCCTTGAAGACTCTTCCCTCTAGGCTGATGCTGACGTGTACCATCTCAAGACCCATCGGCAGGGTGGGTGGGGTAAGCTTGACTGTGATTCTAGAGGTCTGGCCCAGGCCGTGGTGGCTGAAGTAGTCAAGGGTCAGTGTGGTGCCGGAGATGGGGACTTGTTCATGAATTGCCTGCAAGACAAATAGAGGTATTCTTGGATGATTTTTTTGCAATTTTGCTCAACTCAAAAGAGATGTTTCCAAGGAGAGGCGTTCCTCAAGTCAGGTGGGTTGCAAGATGTAATAAACACTTAAAAAAAGTTGTGCATCTATGTTGAAACGGAACTTATGTCTCCAACCTAAGCCATTAAAAAATTGTTTAAACATTCAATCCAAACTAAGAGACAATCTGCACAAGATGCATAACTGACATTTTGACAAATTTACGTTTTACAAGCTGAAATAACTTTTGTCTCCCGAGACGAAAATTATTGTTGTGACATTGTTTAACTCATTTCTCAAAAAGTACAGCACCTCAGCAAGTAATATTTTAAAGGAAGCTTTCTACCACAATTATCTTCAAACTGTGTGAGTTTGATGTAAATCTGTGGACATTTCGTTTGTATTACAAAATGTACCCAAATCCTTTAACTAGAACCTACCCTCTGATCCACTGAGAATCCTTCCTCACGACACATCCCCTCATCGCTACCGACAGTCACGACTTTCTTGAAGACCGGCAGCGGGAAATCCTCCCCAGCGCACACCTCTCCGTCCCTCCCGAGAAAGATGTCGGCATCGGCACCGACATTGGTGGTCGCCGACAGCGTAATGTCATCAACATGGATGAACTGCTGTACCGGGACGTAGATGGATTTGACGGCTTGGTGGTAGGGCTGGCGGTCAAGGACTAGACGGATTGACCCTCCGCCTTGGACCATGAGGTCAAACCTGGTGGTTGAAATAATAGAAGAACATACAATTTGGAGGATAAAGCTTGCAGGGCACTTATATAAACTTTCCTAGTTTGTGTTTCTGTGTGTCGGTGGATCTTCAATTCTTGTTGAAATTGTTGATGTGCTTTTAGTATGGGGCACCATAAAAAAAATGAGAAATGTTACGGAGGGGGGGGGGGGGGGGGGTCGCAAAAAAATTTATAGAAAATGAACTGTAACTTACATTCCGTCTTGTCTGGTATAGGTGTAGCCTAATGTTGTCTGGTCCTCTACGTGTACTTGGGCACCGGCTATGGGTCCACCATTCTCACCCACCAGTCTGCCATGAATAACAGCTACGTGGCTAGAAAACACAGAAATAGACACAAGCAAAATTACCATCCACCATTCAATTAAAACAAAAAAAACAACAAAAACAAAAACAAATAAAAAGTTGATGCATGATAGAAAAACAATCGCTTTGCAATCTCACATATTGGTTGGATATTTGATTTAAAGTACAAGGGATTCATGGTATGATTACAAAGGGTTATATATTCAGTATTTTCACACTCGTAACTCGTAAAAACAATAAGTTTATGTTTCATAACCGGGATGAGAGTCATTGCTGACAAAAAAAGTAGTCTGAACTAGATTAAGTTAGGAGGTATATTGAAACAAATTTGCCAACCCCTTGAGTCATATATTCTAAGGATCTACCAACAGTTTCCTCAACACTAGGAAAGTGGATCAAAGATCAGGATTCCTTTCATATCTTGAGAAAATAAAAGCAGAATTTTTTTCACCAGGCAGACAAAACCAAGTATGAATTCAGATTAAGTCTGAAACTTCTCATCCCTGCATATCTTTCATATAATTACAGGATTCTTTTTAAAGCTTCATCAGCCACTAACCTCGGATTCACATTGTCCAGCATAGCTCCTGTTTGTACACTATCTCCCTCTACCAGAAACCTGTAGCGATCGTAGAAGGATAGCGGTGGGGTGATGAGGGACGTCAAGTCGCGACTGAGGATAGTGCTAGGATCAGGAGACACTGTACAGAGTGTGCTGGTTGCACAGAAGTCATCCTGACAACAGTCAGGGTCAAGACAATCCCTCAGGGTATCTGGTTATAATTGGGAGGAAGAAAACCAGAGAGTGTTAAAAATGATGATTTTGATTTTCAAGGCGTTCAAATGTTGATGGTTAGAATAAAGAGAGGGACCATAATGATTGAGGACAAAGTATGCATGACAACGAATTAAGTTTGGTTGATGTCTCCCTTTTCTTAAACAAAAACTTGCTCTTGTTGGTTTGGAGGCAGGGGGTCTTGAAGAATAAGGTTTACAGATTCTTTGGATCACCAGAAACACAAACTTGTATTGACACAAACTAGATTATTTCTCTATCCCTTTAATTCTTGCTTTACTTCTTTCACTAAGTGTAAATGCTCAAGGAGATTCAAATATAATCCTGAGATCAGGAAAAAACTCTGAGAAATCACAAGTAACTTGTTATCTCAGCTGTGATATTTACCTCCATCGTTGTCTTGTCCATCGGAGCATGCTGTTTCCATCGTGATCTCACAGGCCTTGCCTCGGTGGGGTCCTGTACAGACACATTGCCACATGGTGTCAACATACTGACACTCACCATGTCCATTGCAGCCGTCCGGACAACCCTCTGTGGAAAACAAGACAAATTGTTTACTTTAGAAGTATTGTGAAATTTTGTGAGAGTTTTCTGTCATGCAGGAATGTTGAAAAGTCAGACCAAAATGTTGTGAGCATTCACTTTCAGTGTCCACTGCCCTTGAAAAATAAGTTTATAGGCAGAAATTGTTTCCAGGTTAATATCGACAGTAAAACAATTTAAAAAAAAAAATATTATACACTGTTTGATGTGGCAGAGGGTGTCCCCCCAAACGATCCAAAAGTACCCCTCCTTAAAATCCTCTAAAAATGTAATTCCTAAGAATCCCAGAAAACAATGAGGACATTAGGAGGGGATCACCCAAAAATAATATATTTGGACCAGAAATTGAGCCCTTGACATCTATTATAATTAAGTTTCTCTTGCACAAAATCATCTCTTAGTCCACATGCTGTTTGGAGGAAATTTTTCTAAACAACTGCCCCCAAAATGTCCTTACCAAGTCCACAAAGTCTGCCATTCCAGCCAAGGTCACACACGCATGCGTTGTCAACACATCGCCCTCGGGGGGAGCACGGTAAGAGACAACTGGCCTCCTGCGAGCAGCGCTCTCCTGTCCAGCCTTTCTCGCAACGGCACATGCCCACATCACAGTGTCCATGGACGCCGCAGTCCGTGTTGTTGCTGCACTCGTGGGCTTCTGTAAATGAGTGACAAGATCGTGAGATGTTAGATTATGTTTATCAGACATGGAAAGGTTTCTAAGGGAGAGAAAGGGTTTAGTACAAGAAATGAAAACAGAGGCATGGAGGCAAACTCCATAAAAAAAACATGTAATCTCAAACAGCAGCAGTCACTATAACTGAACAAATTGAATAAAGTAAAATTTGTGTCTACCCTTGTGACAAAACTTGAAGGGAGTGTTGTAGGCACATTCTTCAAAAGAAGATTAAGCCCTCATGTTCTCACAGAAGCAGTTTGCCCTCTTTACAAATTTAAACAACCCAGTTAGAACTGAAGAAATGTTCAACAAATAGGAAAATATATATTTTGTTAATCTTGATTTTATATGTTAGAAGCAAGAGTCAGTCTCCTATTGAAGACAAGAACACACAAAATGTTGGGAAACATCTATTGAGAGGGGACAACATTAATCCAGCTTGTTTCCCGGGATGCAACTGCAGATTGTTAAAAAATGAGTTCAAAAAAGTTCCAGTCACAGCAAGACTTTGTACTTAATAATGAGGAAACCAGCTGAAATGCTGCACGCCTGGTTTTCAAAGCAACCACTCCTTCCCAGATAAGATGAATACATGGTGTACCCAAAAGAATGACAGTAAACAAGAGTAAACTTACCCTCTTCACAAGCTTGTCCGACATATCCCCTAGAGCAGACGCACTCGCCCAACACGCACTGTCCATGACTGCTGCAGTCTGGTACAAAACACTGGTCACTGCGTACGCTACACTCTGGTCCCTTCCAGTTGTTGAAGCATTCACAGACACCACGTACATACTGTCCATGCCCACTGCAAACTACTGGGCAAATTCCTAGGAAATATGGAGAAGATACAAAATTTAAACACCAGTTTGGCTGATAACGAAAACCACGAAACCTCTAAGAAGTTCCTAAACACCCGATTACGAAGGAAACAAGGCATCACAAATATTAACATGAGGTTGGGGGATACGACAGGAATTTTCTTTTGTCCACTCTTACATTTTCATCTTTTATTTCATTTAAAATATTTTGCTTGCTTTTGATTTTTTTAACTCTATCACTGTATAGGCTAAGCACATCAGTTTTTATAGATTGAGAAAATTCTCTTCCAGTGGTCTGGCTGGATAGTTCAGTGTTGAAAAGCATTTGATTTAAGATAAAACACTGGATTAGTGTTCATAAACAAGTGGACTAGGTAAGTGGTCCTGCTGGCTAGTCAAGAAACAGTTTTTATGTATGTATCACACTGCTAAGGATGAACATTTTAGGCCAACAAAGTGGTGGGGAAGAAGGAGTATAGACCTTTCTCATGCTGCCTCCATCTTGGTCATGTTCCTTGTATCGAATAACAATAATGAATGCTAATAATGATTTTGCAAATAGGAACCAGACTCTTCCAGCCTCGGTTTGGTACACTGATATCAATGGGGAAAATTCAAGATGGCTGCACCCTGATCATAAAGGTATATTCAGGAGTACCTTGTGAGCAGTCTTCTCCAACGTATGCCGGCTGGCAGACACACTGGCCAAGAACACACTCTCCATGGTTGCTGCAACCTCGAGGACAACGCTGCCCATCATCCCATGTATCTGTCAAAGAGAGAGGGTCAAAGACAAAAAAATACCAGATATGATGATTGTTTGGAATGAATTGATAAACTAGAAACCACAGATGGATTATTGATAAAACACAGAAAACTTGCAATCAAGAGGGTTATTGGTTGTAAATAGAACTTAAAATATATCTATTAGGGGCCACTCTGAATAATCAAAGTTTCTAAATGTAACTATTTTTTTCACATATATTTTGACCACGCTTGTCTTCTTCTTTTTTTCTTTACCACCACTGATAACATTGCCATAACAGCCAACATTGTTTTTTATTCTACTTAGATTTAAGAACAAGAATAATAGTAAAGTGTCTTGCTCATAGGACACAAGTGCTGGGACCGAGATTCGAGCCCACTCTGTGGAGACTCAGCCACCACAACTTAAATTGGGTGCGCTAGACCGCTTGGCCACGACACACTACTAGTACAGATAAAGGTCAATTCATGTATGTTTTTTTCTTTACCTCTGTCAGATATTTCCAACACCACTTCCTCCTGTGCTTCTCCGTCATTGTATACTCCGATAAACCACAATCCTGGTACCATCTCCTCAATGAAAGACAGCGTCGTATCCGGTAAGACATTGGATCTCTTTGTCCTCTCGACCTTGACGTCTTCCTCTTGTTTCCTGACAGCCTCTTCCAGCTTCGACCAGCTTCTCTTCCCGTCTCTCTCAGGGCTGAGATCTCTCTTGCCGCGGACCGTGTCGTGCCACCTGCTCCCGGCATGAACCCGCACAAAGTCATACTCCGTGTGAGTTGGCGCCGCACGGCGCTGCCCGAAAATGGCAAAGTTTGACCGGAGCGGTATGGTCAAGTTCAATTGCACGTACTGCTGGGTGTTGACCGGGAGAGCAGCCACCCAGAAGTCACTCGCTGGGATGAGGACTCTAGTAGGCGTGTTGAGGGCAACGCCGGATGGTTGAGTGGGTAAGGGGGGAGTCTGGACTGCAGTGGTAGGGCCTGAATAGGTTATCACAAAATAATCAAGTTTATTTTAAAAATGTTTTGACCTAAAAAATCTAAGCTGTCCAGCAGAAAAAAACAGCTTGAAAAATTCACTTGCTGGTCTAAAATTAACAAGGTAGGGTATGGTATCACTCATGACAATGAACAGTTTTTGGTAATGTAAGTTTTCCCCAAACAAGGCTAAAAGCCACTCTTGGTTACGGGCTTCAAACAAGAAAAGTATTATTATTATTAGAGATTAAAAAACACCCACGGGAGCCGAAGAAAGGAATTGATATTCTTCTTAAAACAGTCTAGATTGTAGGATGGAGGGAAACATGCACCAGGCAAGGGGAAGTTCCAAAGAAATGCAGTACGTTGAAAAGACACATTGGCCGAATAAACCATTTCTTGGCCTAGTGAGCCAATATCAGTGCTTCATAACCTGATGATAGTGAACCCCTGAGGGCCTGTATTTCTCTGAATAGTGATTGTGCTTACGTGTAGTTGTTTCAATGACTCTGTGGGTACTGGTTGATACTGCTGTTGACCTGCAGTCATCTAGAATACTTTCTACTGTCTCTACCTGGCACTGGTTCAATGAGATGCTTACTACTGAGGAAGAATCAAAGAAAATTCACACATGTTTGAAAAAAAAAAGCGTTTGAACATTTCTTCAAATTATTTCTTCAAGTAACGATTTATCTTTTGAGCAGAAAGGATTTTACAGCTAAGATGTTGCACTTTGCATTATGATCAAGGTTAAAATAAAGTAAATTACACATGAATGGAATTGCCTAATCAAATAAAATTAGCTTCACAAAACATTTGTTTGCATATATAAAAAAGTTCACCAACCAAGCTATGCGTCACTGTTTGAGACCAGTTTCCTCCTTAATTTTTCCTAAGCCATGAGATATTTCAAGGCTTTGAAAAATACCATGCTCAGGTAAAAATGTGATGTCGATACCACCTTTTGCATTTATTTATACCACAGGTCACTTTGATTGGTGAGCAGTTTGCAACTGCAAAACCTGTTGTTACATTTTCCTTATTAGCTGAAATTTGTTTGGCTTCATTTTCTTCTTACAGCATCTCTTTGACACTGAGGCAAGTCTCACTTCCTGTGCACAATGGGTTGTATTTTCCACTAATGTACATGTGACTATTAGTCATTGCCACACAAGGCAAATGGAATAGGCAACTTGGAGGCAAACAAGCTACATGGCATACAAAAAACACTTTGTTATCATGAGAGTCAACTTGCAATAGCTTCTTACTTTTAAATAGAAAATCATGTAGAAGTTTAATAGGGAATGTTTCTCTTCTTTGAGCAAACATGAAACCTTATGATGGGCCAATGAGGACATGGCTTCCATTGCTCAGGTCTTGGTGGCCCCTTCTCATAGATTTAAAATTTATCCGGATGAAGAGCCTTTGCAAAATGACAATGGCCTTGCCCTCTCAAATATGACATACCAGGCCTACTGGTTGCCTGTTTATTTACGTCAGGCCTGATACTTCGTTTTGAACTGGGCAAGGACACCAAGGTATTTTCTCCTTAGTGAAGGGACTTTATGTTGAACTTGTAAATTTATATCGGAAATATTTCTAGGGCACCAAACCAATGACCAGACAGACAGGGGCAGCAGTGACAAATGCCTCCATTGCCTCTGTGAAGTATCAAGCTGGTTTTGTGACATGACCCATACAAATACAAAAACAATTTTTGTTTACTGACCTGCTAAATAAATAACTGTTGCTAACAGGGCAGAGGCAATAACTGCTAAGACAAGCGCAAAGCATTTCCATGAGAAGCGATCCTTGACGCTGTTCTTGGCATGAGTGACTCGTCTGTATTTGAGCGGGGGCGCACCGTTGGGTATCTTGTCGTTGTAGACTGCGGTAAACCTCGGGACCGGCGGTAGGGTTGCGGTGTGGGGAAACTCATAGAAACCCCTGGTGTAGGAGAACAAAATTAGAATTAAAGGGGAGGTATATGTTTGGTAATCACTATTAAAATTAAAGGTAATAAATCATTTTGGTTAGAGGCCTACAGCAGCTTAAGATAGTAATAACTCTTTTTGAGAAACATTTCACAAAACATTTCACTTTAAAAAAATGTGATTATGTAAAAAGTTATCAGTGTCTATGCTCCTAAATTTGAGTTTGGGAGTATTCCTAGGAATTATGTGGACATTATTTGCTCCATATTTATGGCGGTATCTCCAATATGAGACCAGGATTAAAACATTCAAACGAATCCAAAACCCAAACCAAAATTAGACATGATTTTTACATAAAATGTCATTAAAGCAGGGCACCAGTGCCTAGAGGTCTAGAGGAGGCCGTTCATTGGTGGGTGGAATACAGTTTTTACTTAGGGACACCAATGAATGGAGGGAGGAAGGCTATGCCTCTGTGAGATTATTTTAATTTGGCTGATTGTAGCAACTTCTTATGTAGTACCTTGTGGCTGTATTTTGCCTTGAGGAGTTGATAGTACTGTATGGATGAGGAGACATAATCGTCTCCTCTCGTCTATGAGTTGACGGCTGAAAGTTGTTCATTCTCGATCCTTGCTCACAGTTGTTGGTATTCGGACTTGTTGGGATCGCTGGTATTGCTGGCAGAAGGGAAAGGAAAAAAAGTACACTTTTAAAAGTTTGCCCTAGTCAGAGAAGTGCTTGCGTGATAACTCTTCCATTTGAGTTCTATGAGAAGGATTTGAGATTATCATTGGACTGCAGGCCTGAGGCCAGCCAGTGATTTTAGTATTTGGCCAGTAAACTTACTGTGGGCAAGTCTGGCAGTTTTGTTGTTTTAAATTTAATATCAACACCACACTGTGTACAATATCATAAATAAATGAACAATTAATGTTTAAAATGTTAACTTTTAGTGTGTTTTTTATACATTGTGCTTTGATTACTATGATACAACTGATAACAAGCTTCTTTTAGTACTTGTTCAAACCAAAGCATTTGTGGTTTTCTGGATTTATTTTACACACAACCCATTCCTGCCAGCGACGGTAAAACATGACAAACAGAGCTGGTGTGCAATGTAGAATCCAGGCCTGAAATCACATGTAGGCCATGGCCTCCACTGCTCATGGTCTGGGCCTTAGTGCCCATTCAAAAGTTTCTCATAGACTTAAAGAATTTCCAATGGAAGTGCCCAGGCCTGACAATCTCATTGTGCACAGAAAGTTCTTATACTAGTCCATTAAAGGTTTTGAGCTACTAGCCTCATTGAGTTTTCAAAAATGTGCTCAGTCTTCATTTTTGTTAAGTACGTGCAGAAACCGGAAGAAGAAACTTTTGACCCACCTCTCATCGGCATGGTTGCACTTATCATTGGTGTAGTCAGCATAGGGTTGGTGATGACATTGGTAGCAGGCATGGAGTTAGTCCCGTGAAACGTGGTCTCCGCCTCCCCTTCGCTGCGCTCCAGCGTGTGGTAATACGGCGGAATCCCCATCCCGTTGCCGTGGTGGGGCGTCAAGGTGTAATGGGCATTGACCGCTGGGTGTAGGGTGGAAGAATGGGCGGAGACGGGCGCTGGGTACTGGGCTGTAATGTTCAGTGTGGGCTCGGAGGTTGTTTGGTGGGGTTTGGGCGGGACTTGTTGCATGGGAATGGATTGCTCACTTGGTGCTGGTTGTTTGGGCTGCTTTGATGTCTTGTGGGCTGTGGCGCAGAGAGAAGAATTTAAACACAACTTAAATTGAAATTCTTTTGGAATTCTTTCTTCCTACTTCTAAGCAAAATAAAAAACACAAGAACTGCTAAACAAGTTGAATTTTGCTTACCAGAATCAGGTTACTATCCAATATACCATATTAAATGCAGGGCACAAAGGAACACTCTATCCACAACACTGGATCTCAAAGCAATGCATAATTGTAGAGCCTGTTTAAGGTTGATTGATTATACTCAAGTGATTTTGTATTATCAGGAGGAAACAGAGTCTGCCATAACCACACCCACCCTCTGCCCCCCCCAATCACCCCATCACCTCCTTTCCTTCCACAAAACCCACAAGTAATACTGTCTCCGTTAATGAAAGAATGCTGTTGATTAAGCTTCTCTTGATCATCTGTCTGATCATCACAAAATGAAGGACAGAGTTTGGCCTGGGCCCAATTTTATATAGCTGCATAAAGCGTAGAAATTAGCTTAAGAAGCACAACAAGATTACGCTTTCCAGAATAAGGTTACCAGCCAAACAACTATGTCACATGTACAACTTGTGACTGGTATACTGCTCATTTCTGCTTAGCAGACACTTACTAAGCAACGTTTTCTGCTTAAGCAGCTGTATGGAATTGGTACCTGGTTGTGGTAGACACTAATTCATTGGTGGATTAGAACATGTATCTCATCCGTAGTTCAAGGTGCATGTTTCCTGAAGATCTTGTCATATGAATGCCTGTTTATCTCTCCAGTATCAACATTGTGAAGGTGAGAGAGGCAAGGCCAGTTGCTGTGAGCAGGGCCAAATTTCATAAACTTGCAAGCACACAAAAATAATGTGATAGGAACAGACACATCTTGCTTAGAAGAAACTGGATACATGTACCAACCAAATTTACATTTGTTGCAACTGGTGCCCCCGTCAATTTTTGCTTAGCAGCGAAATTTTCTGAGCAGTATTTTCGGCTTTACAGCTACATGAAATTGGGTCCTGATCTTTTACAGAGATCCAGGCATGTCATCCTGAAGTCCGAGATTAACAACTTATTTATTATAATAGCCCTGAAATATTGTCTTTGAGAGGGTATGACCACTTTCTAGTAATACAATGTGGGTGTTTCCATTGGATAATTGAATAGTGTGTCATTTTGAAAAGGTTCAGACCAATGCAATGGTTTCTGCGAAATTCCACAACTGAAGACAACATCTGAAGTCATCTTAAATTAGCGATACACCTAAAGGGCCTGCCCAAATCTATTGATGATGTGTTAAAGCACAGTTCACCACCAAAAAGACACAATAGATAATGTTGACTGTGATTACACAAAAAACACAATCACAAGTAACCGTTTCCTGTGTTTGTTTTCGGCTCCAAGCCAGAGGGCTGTTGACTTGCACGACTAAACATGCAACAGCGGTCTCACGAAAAACGTGCAGGTAGGCTATATACTGACCACTGACTAACTCTGATAATATGTATATCTCTTTGTTAATCCCTATGTTGACTTTCACTTAAGCCTTAACTCAACAAACTACCTGTTTGGGAGGGAAAATAGTTTCTTGATTTTGTCATGGGGATTAACTCTGTGGAATTTCGAATCTCTGGTACTGATTTCAGATGTGCAGATGTTCTAATGAGTTAATCCCCCCCCCCTATTGGCTTGTGGTAATGCAACAGTCTGTTTCCTGGAAGGATGTGCACTGGTGTGTGATTGGTTGAGAGTGTGGTGTGCTTCATGAATAACCAAAAATGGGCTGTGGCATTCTGCCCTGAGGGAGGTTTGGGATGTAATGGAAAAAAGCGAACTTTCACAGATTTCCTTCTTCTTTTTTGCGCACAAAAAATAACTTGTATCAATATAGATCTCTGACTTGTGACAGTGCACAAGAACAAATTTCAATAGAATGTCATAAAAAAAATTCAATTGCAAAATGTCAAATTACAGACAGGTGTAAAAACTGTAAACATGGTGTAAACTGTAATATACTCATTTATGATCACTGTAATAATACTCATTAATGATCAATACTGACTATGATCATCCACACAGAATGTGTTTTTTCCACAAGTTTTTGGTTCTTCTGGATAAAGTTAATACCAAAAAGAACTGTTTGGTTAATCAACATTGATCTCTTTAGAAAACACAAATTAAACCTGGTAATTTGTATGGCTACCCAGTTGAATTGCCACATCAGTTTCCCTACTCCCAACTCCTTTGAGTGATAGTAGGATCTTTAGTCAAAACACAAACACAAAACCCTGATCCAACACCATATGGCAACTCAACAACACACTATCGTGGTAAACCTTATCCAAAATACAAATATACCATGTAAAGAATAACCCGTTTACAAGCACAATCCCTCAGTCCAACAGATCCAAACAAAATATGCAGCTGAGTTCTGATGGGTTTGGGATGTAGTGTCAAGGTACAAACCTATACAGACAGGGTTTTTTCTTCTAAAAGGAACATTACAATTTATTTTTTTTTTTTGGGGGGGGGCAAACAAAACAGTTGCTGGCAGTGTAAGCACTTTATGTAATCCACCATATATGATATATACATAAACTGACAAACCTGTATGAGTTTGAGATCTATCGGCCATTCCGGTCAAGAGAAAATCGTGAAAATCGATTACACATTTTTGCATGACATCAAATACCAAAAAATGAATATAACGCTCACTGAGCGATAGACTCCAAACGGGAATTTAGTTTAATTTATTTCCCATCAAACATGACATTTCAGACAGAAATATTTCAAGGGATCTTTTCTACTATCGTCATCATTAGACTGTGTAAGTTGATTGTAAATCTGTGATCTTTTCTTACACAATTTTTTTCTTTCTCACAAGTTCTGTAACGGTGGTTTAAACTCAGCGTTAAATATTTTTATAGTGATACAGTAGATGTCGGTTCCATGACACAACCCCATAATTTTTCTCCTTGTCATCACTTCAGAGCATTTCACTCTCCTGCCCTCTAAAAAATCCTGAAACCCCGCTCCGACTCTGTTTACAGATTGTTTCTACCCGGTTATATTTCCAGAGTGGAGGAGCAGACTCCTTACATAAATAAACCAAAATGCTTTTATATCGGCAGCCGGAGATTTCAGATTGATGCATTTGTTATGACATCCACGGATAGATTCCAGAAATAAATCATGAATTTTTATCAGAGCGTCATCACACAGTCAAGGGTATACTTGAAAGATAAGGCGGTTGTACATATGTATGAGACTGGTTGATTTGGCAACACTGGCTGTTAATCTCATTTGACTTTTCAAAATTAAAATATGCACTTATGAAAAGAAAGAAAAAAATAGTTGATCATCCCTTTTTGAAGCCTCATCTCAGATTTTTTTCTTTACGAAAAATACTTAGTTTGTAATGTAGTTTCAATTCAACTGGGAACTATTCTTTCAGTAATTTATTTCTTTAACCCATCATTTCTTAGACTTTTTACCCATCATTTCTAAGTTCTACAAAGCCAGCAAATATCACGCTTTTTTTAATAGTTTAAAAACAAATTATAACAAAAGGTTTCTCATCCTCCTCTTTTGGAAAGAAACCTGGATGATCAACTGAAATATTATCTTACTTGGCCTAATGTGACATATTGTAGATGGTTTAGTGAAAGGAATTTTTAATTTTGAAACTGAACCTTGACAAACGTTGATTTCTTTTGCATATTCGAAGCATTTGATTCAAAGAATTTGAGCAGATGACAAATAACTTCTTGGGGGAAGTATCAATGTAGAATGCTTTCACTTGTATTTGAAATAAATGTCTCCTAACCAATGAAGCTCAACCTAAATCTACTGTATAATGTGTTCTTGTTAATTTTACAAGACAAATTCAGGCATGAAATTTGAAGACCTCTGCTTGCCTTGGCCCAACTTCTAAAGGATACCAATAAAAAGGTGGTTAACAAAATAAATTTCTTACTAAAGGCAATTGGTCAGTCACAAAAAAATGTTGATATAAGAATGTTACAATTTGTACAAATTCATACTTTGAAGCCCGAAGGAATTTTATTTTACTGGTTGTGTATCTCCAAGAATTATTTGGTTTGCAAACTTGAACGTTGTCAGTATGAAAACAATTGTCTGAGGTATTTGATCATTTGTTTTCCTGATTTGCAGCGGACAAATATGGATTTGCAAAAATAAGGACCTTGAATGGCAATGAGCGATCGATATAGCACTTTGACTGGTTGTCTAATTTTGTTTTGCAACAAAGTTCTGTGCTAAGCAACAAACAAGGGTGCTTAATGATCTCTTGATGCACCTTTCAAAATGTCCCAAAATGTCTTGAATTAAAAAAATAAATAAAAAAAATACCCTTTTTGAAAAAGTGGGGAAAAGTTGTACAAAAGTCCTTGCCTTCTGTTTGTGTTAATAAAGCAAACCTCCTAAAAACATATCATGGAGTGCCTGCAAGTAAGGGATTATAACAGCACAAACAGTGCATCCATGTAAACAACAAAAGGTCTTCACAGGTCTGCATACACATGTAAATCACCACCTGTGGGACTTGAACCCAGGACCTAGAGGTTGCGAGGTCAAGCAAGTACTGCCTCAAGAAAAAGAAAAAAACCTTGCCACCCATGAAGTTGTTTGAATTGGGGCTCCCTTTGCCATCACTATGGAGTCATAAGAATCACAGCTCTATCCTTCCATGTGCAGGAGACTTTACATCATAATTACCAAAAACAAAACTTTTACAGCATTTTTTCAGCAACAATGGCAGAAGAAGAGGATGCCTATAATGGACCACTTGGAAGACCCTTAACCGGTTGCACACTACAGTCGGAAGGTGCAAAGGGAACCTGGTGAAGTGGGGAAACACTGCAGGTTCCGACACCTGTGAATGCGGAGAGCGGCAGACCATGGATCATCTCCTTACCTGCCCCCTACTGCCATCAGCAACCACTACTGATGACCTGGCTGAGGCCACCGACACTGCCCTTCAGTGTGCCAACTACTGGAGGGATAGCATTTGAGCAGCATGGACACGTGAAGAACAAGAATGCCTATAGAAAACCCATAGCCATGTTGGGCCGAGTCTAAATTTTGCACTCCTAACCAAAACAATATTGTAATTTAACATTAATATCAATAATTGAAATTGTAATTTTAACAGTAAGACAAAAAAACTTGAACGCCAAAACTTGATTCTCAACACAAGTGATTAAAAGTGAAGGACCAATTTGTAAAGTACACAACAAACTTGCTTCGCTATAATAAGCCAAATAGATAAAGTCGGTTAGCGAATAAGAAAAAAACTTACCTTTCGCCTTGTGTTTTCCCCTGACCCCTCTCTTCCTGGCTGGAGTGTGCCTGGGGCTGTCCTGCTCGAGTTCTGTCTCAGTCAGCGTTAAACTTGACCCGTTGCTCTCCGTTCCAGCAGAGCACCCATCCCCCGACTGAACCAACAAAACCCCAGATCAAAAAACAGAGAGAGAGAGAAAGTGAGAAAGTGGAACAAGGCCGAGAAGTCTAAGCCTTTTCTCTTTATGTAGATATGTAGATCATGCACTTGTATGATTCGTCACTTTGGTTTGGAAGATTTCCCCCGAGGGAATTGGTTTTTCGGAGGAGGGTATGATACAGCTTTTCCGTTTCAGGAGTCTGCTGTTTCGGCGCGAGGAAAGACTTGTGAGGGATGGGAACGGCTCACCTCCCTTGAAATAATGTTTCCTTCTTCGCATTTTGGTGTCTGCACGTGGTCCTACAATTAGGAAACTCACAGAAATTAACGCGTACAGAAAATGAATGGCTTCCTGTGATAATCGAATCAACATTTCCTGAGAAGATTTCAAGACAGAAGCAAGGGCTCGTCCTATATTGAAATTTTGCTCTACAATCAAGGAGCGAGACTTTGAGTCTTTTTTTTTCTCACGTATAGTTGATAAGAAAGTTCAGGGAATTGGATAGGGTTCAAAAGTTCAGTGGCAGCCGTAGAAGCAAGTTTTGAGGCCCAAAAAGTTACCCTTTGCCTAGGGGATTCCTTTTCTGGCATAGTGATTGGGTTCACTTTTGGGGAATCCCCTCAGGTTTTTGTTTCTACTTCTGATTTAGATTAATTATGGGTAGATTATTACAGACTGATATACAAGATGAAGGTTGACAAAATCCATATTAACTTTTTTGCACAGGCCTAATAATTTTTTTATTTTTTTTTCCAATGGTGGATAATTTACTCTTTAACATGTGTCATTGTTGAGTGTTAATAAAACATCAATGATACAAAAAATGTTGGAGAAGTTCCTTCTGCAGTTGAAATTGCACCCGTTCAACTTACCAGGAATGCATTCGAGTCTATCACATCTCGTTCAATTTCTTTTTCAGTCCACTTTTTCAGTAGACACTATTGGTAATTAATCAAAATAATTATTAGCATGAAACCTTTCTTGGTTACGAGTAATGGGGAGAGGTTGATAGTATAAAACATTGTGAGAAACGGCTCCCTCTGAAGTGACATAGTTTTCGAGAAACAAGTACTTTTCCACGAATTTGATTTCGAGACCTCAGATTTAGAATTTGAGGTCTCGAAATCAAGCATCTGAAAGCACACAACTTCGTGTGACAAGGGTGTTTTTTTCTTTCATTATTATCTCGCAACTTCCGACAACCAATTGAGCTCAAATTTTCACAGGTTTGTTATTTTATGCATATGTTGAGATACACCAAGTGAGAGGACTGGTCTTTGATAATTACCAATAGTGTCCAGAGTCTTTAAGCAATTGAAGTTGTCAATCACCAGTTCTTTTTTAGAACCAACACTACCCAAAGAGATTGTTCACATGGTGTTATCGGAAACCTCTCTTAGTTATAATTCCACCATGCAAAGTTTCAAATCCTACAAACTTTAGGCGATTATGCCCGACAGGAAATATCCCTAAACTGTACAAAAACCTGGACATAAAGATATGATGAACCAAAAAACCTCAACTTGATAAACATATATTTACATTTAGGTGGCCTGACAGAGGAATCACAGGATGTTTAACTTACCAGGGAGACACTAATTGACTGCTGTCATTCAGTATGTTGGTCACCCCCCCCCCCCCCACCCTCAATATATGCTATGCTGGATCCCCACCACATCAAAATCAGCGCAAAATCACTCCAGGGTCAACGACCCTTTGAGTCAGTGAGCCGACCCCCTCTCACCCCATCTTGCAAGTTCCTCTTATGAGAATCATCCCCCCCCCCAAAAAAAAAGCTGTTCATCCTGGAAAAGTTATTTCTTAGTTAGGATCTACGGCCAGATGTGACACCCTGCGTCAAGATCAGACACTTCTCGGAAATAGTGAAGTGATTGAAATGGCGTTAAAAAGGTGAAGGCGGCCTTAGATCAGCCTTGATATCAATGTGATGGGACGTCTTCAAAAGCACTATTTATGTGGAGAAATACTAAATCCTAAATTAGGTGTTGCTCAATACTTAAATGATTATATTGGCATCTATTTGATGAGTAGCTAAGCTCAGTTTGGGGTTTTGGCGCAGGAAGTGGCTGTTTTGTGGGCTTATGGTTTTACACTGCTGCAGTTGCTTCTTCGTATACGGCCCAAGGCCAAGGGTTAATGAAGGACAGTTTGACCTCATGAACTCAATCCAAAACTCCAATTTAAATCCATTAAGCATTTCTTATTCATATGACGATTGTAAGTTCAGAGTTAGATTTACAACTTTGATTGTACTGCACAGAAAAACAGGCCGGTTTTACAGGTTTCTGTGTGATTGCGTTTATATGGTATGGGTTAGTTACTGCAGATTTACAGGGTAAATTTTGTAAACTCAAAATTTAGAACAATTAGAATAGAGGTCAGTGGTGAAGGGTAATATTTCTTTCATCTTAAGTTGTTTGACTCCAAGATGCCTTATTGATCAAGACTTAATATGAACCTTTATTTCCTGTCCCACTACCAGGAATAGATGCCCTATAATCACATACTCCACCCTTGTTACTGAATTTATTCACCCGTATCTTTCTTGTAGAATATAGGCCATGTACTTGGCTAGTCCTCTTCATTCCATCTCAAGAAGTGGTTGTTGCTACTAAAGCTTAAGCAGTTTTTTATGGAATTAGTTAGTCTTTTAGTGACACTACAAGTACAACCTTCTTCGTTCCAAGATAATTCAAAAAATTGCCTCGTTAAGCCTGGTTAATACTTCCTGCGAATGCAAACGAACGATATACAACTTTTGACGTCACATGGCTGTTTTCACAGCGAATGTTTCGCAGGAGTTGAGCACAAGTCAACTGGCGCAAATTGTTCATTGCGATTTTGTGACGTCAACATTTGTATCGCATTCGCATGATGTATGAACCTAGTTGCGATAACGTAACCCTCCTGCCGACGGCGTAGCCGGAGGGTTACGAAGCAGACGCAATGTGAGCAGGGCGAAATGTTTAAAAATGACAATTTCGACAGCTAGTCAGCAGATTAAAAATCATGACACAAATTCTAGGAACACGAACTTGATCTTCAATGTCTAATGAATCCTACAATATCACTCAAAACACCATTGAGGAAATAATTTGAAGAAAAGGCACAAAAACTTTCCAGATTTCCGAGCGAAATACCCAGGTTGAAAATTCGAACCTGAGGGGACAGAGCTTCGGTCGTGTGTGCACGTCACCGGGGTCAACGACTCAGCGCTGCGTGTGGTGCACTGTGTATCCCGGTAACTGTGTAGCCGTAGTCTTGATCCAAGACCATTGATGTTGCGCGGTCACACACAACCAACGTTCCGAACTATGCACGGCAAAAACTGTACACGCTTGTTATAATCTCTGATTTCCGCATCTCACCGCGTGTACAAGACTACGGCTGCACAGTTGCAGGGATACAGAATGCACCACACGCAGCGCTGAGTCCGTGACGTGCACAAACAGCCAAAGCTCCGCCCCCCGCAGGTTCGAATTTTCAACCTGGGTCTTTCGCTCGGGAATCTGGTAAGTTTTTGTGCCTTTTCTTCAAACTATTTCCTCAATGGTGTTTTGAGTGATATTGTAGGATTCATTAGACATTGAGGATCAAGTTCGTGTTTCTAGAATTTATGTCATGATTTTTACGTTGTAAAAAATGTACGTTTTTAACCATTTCGCCCTGCTCACATTGCGTCTGCTGCGTAACCCTCCGGCTACGCCGTCAGCAGGAGGGTTACGCAACTAGTATGAACCTGGCTTGAGTTGAGGCCCAAAGTAAAAAAAGTAAAATAAAAAAAATGTTAAAAAAAAATTAAAAACATTCATGAATCCAACAAACCTGAAGAATATCGTCAGCCTCCCTGATGAGTCGATCAGCGCAGGTTTCAGCCGCACTCTCAGTATCTGCCTCTCTGTCTGATCCAAAGCTAGTAGGTCTTAC
Organism: Asterias rubens; assembly: GCF_902459465.1. NCBI lineage: Eukaryota > Metazoa > Echinodermata > Asteroidea > Forcipulatida > Asteriidae > Asterias > Asterias rubens. The sequence continues at coordinate 13,582,272 of NC_047069.1, read as the reverse complement.
ATAGGGGACTTTCAGCGCATCAGTATCTCCTTGGCTGGTCAGGGAGTGATAGCTGGCAGTGTCTGTGGGAGGATGGTGGAGGAAGAGAAAAAGGGATGAAAGAATTGAACAACAACTTTTACCTTAATTTTTTCTTTTTTCTTTTTTTCCCAAATGCTTGGATGGACAGTCAATAAAGTATACAAGCAGAGGCTGTCCAGTGAAGAGCAGAAGACTACAAAAAAAACTGATACAAAAATAATGAGACTTCCCAGGCCAAACAAGATTTCTGTCTTAGATTTTAAGAGTTAGTATGGCCCCTATCCTAATACATTGCCATGCGATTGGAAGATGGCATAACAAAGGTTTGACCAGAAAAAAAGGTGCAAGCAGTTAATGTTTGAAGAAAACTGGGTGTGAAAGCTTGATCGGTTTTCTGCAGTTTATAAGAATGGCCTAAATTATGCAAGGGAATAAGTCTTGGGGTAATTAACTATTCAGTAATGCCATTTTATTGCTTTTTACAATATTTATTACTGGGACAAAGTACCCAGCAGAAGTACTTGAAGGGCATAAAACTTTATGCCCTTTTTCCAAGCACATGACAGCATGTTCTCATAACTAAACTGAACCAAAAGTTACAAATACAACTGGACTTGGAGGTTAATATTGATCACACCATATAAAAAAAACTACAGGTGTTAAAAAGACTGAGTCACCTGCAGGAGTAAGTGTAGAAAGACTTTAATTAATGGCCCAAAAAACACAGGAACGCAAAAAATACTAACCTACCTTATCAACTAATGATTAAATGGTTAAGACATGTCTGATCGCAAAACCTGATGCCAGAGTGTTTAGAATGTTACCTTAGTCAATCAATGCTATGGAACAGGAACTGCGCTGACATTGCACACAAGCGAAGCCACCGACGTGATGGCAATCAAAAACATCAAACTCCAAACCAATAACAGATTAAATATTTCCAGCATCTAATCCGTCAGCTCTGAGAAAAACGACAAGGTCTCCTTGTGAAACCAACTGATGGAATCAATGAGTTCAGGAAGTTTTGGAAAGTCGACTTATCCCTCAAGTCCAGTGGCACTTAGCTTCCAGATGCCGAGTCAAGAAGTGCCAAGTTGTGTTCGATCCCAACTTTACACCACACACAGTTCACATGGCCCTTTTTGTGCCAAGCAAAAACTGAACAATCTCCTGACCACAGAGCAAGGCACTGACAATGACTTCATGAACCCACTAATTGGTGGCCAATAAACTTGCAATAAATCCTCCAAGGCAAACAAAAGAAGTTCACTCAACCCAAGGTTTATCTATTCCTCAAGATCATAGACTTGTGAAGCTATTGTCCAGCACCCAGTGCCTGGATAAGAAGAAAAGTACAGACTGGTCACACTCCAGTGATTTAAGACCCACAGCCAATAAACCTCCCAAATAAACTACCAGGGGTGATTATGTGGTAATGCAACAATAGAGGTGTCAACCATCCAGTCACAAGCTTCTTTATCCATACCAAGGGACCAATCAAAAGCCTGATGTAAGACAGTCCACCAATGGGGGATTCCCTCTGCCTAATAACTCACAACTTGACTTTGGGGGGTCTGGGTCTAGACAGCTCCCTTGTTGTACACTGCTGTTCCAGTAGATCAAAGACCTTTGGGTTAACCAGAAGTTGCATGCTTGTGATAAGCCTTGATCTTCATGTTAAAAGCACTGAACACTAAAATAATTACTAGAATAGAAACTGACTTGGTAACAAGCAATGGAGCGCTGTTGGTACTCTTTACATTTCGAGCTGTCCCTCATATTGCTCTTTAAAAAGAGTGGTGGTTATTTCACTCTTTAAGAGGGGTTTCACTCCAGGACAGAGTGAACACGCACTCAAAAAGATGCAAACTTCAATCTAAAATGTGTTCTTCATATGGCTCTTCAAAGCGTGCTTTTTCACTCTTTTACATAAAGAGAGTAGTTTAAAACAGCTAGAAACGGCTACCTCTGAAGTTACTTGAATAATTTTTTACTTCAGCTTAAGCCTCTTACTATTCACCTGAAAGAACACAAAGATGTGCAACAAGGGTGTTTTTTTCTTTCATTATCCTCTTGCAACTTCGATGACCAATCATGGAGTCTAATTTTTCTCCATGGACCAATTGAGTCCAAATTTTCACACATTTGTTATTTTATGCATATTATGTTGGGATACACTTACTGAGAAAACTTGGTCTTTGACAATTACCAAATGTGTCCAGTGCCTTTAACCACAGGAAGTTTACAAGGTTCCTATCCAAGAAGCACAAGCATGAGGCAGGGTTTCTCTTAATAATGCCTGTCAAAATCCCATACACACTTAAGCCCCTTTCGCACAAGAGCAATTAAGCAAGGGTCCCTTGCTAAATTGTAGCATGGCTGTAAAATTTTACAAAATGTACCTTGTGTGAAATGACATCATGTCCAGGGTCCCTTGTAAAATCTTGTCCAACATTGCTACATTTTAATTAAAATTGTGATACATGCACAGGAATCAAACTATGAAAGTTCAGCGACAGTTGCAGCACATTATTTTTATTTCCACTTCAGACTTGAGCAGTTAAATAATACTCAATGAAACTGTACATGTGCATGGTGGTTTGGTTGGAAGCCAAAAACAATCTTGAATTTGGGTTATCTAATAAAAGCAGAAACCCAGGTCCGCAAAGCATTGAAAATAACCTTGTCCAAAGAATTTATTTTTTAATCATTCTTGCAGGGCATCAGGCTTCCAGCTTCTCACATGAAGCTGTATATGAACGTTCGCACCTACCAAAAAAGTAATTCGGAGGGGCCAAACATTTTTTAAGTTTGCAGGATCTGCCTTTGTGTAGTAGCGCCTATCCATGAAGGTAGAAATATAAAAGGTTACAGCTCCTCGAAAAAGAGAGGCAGGATACAAGAATAAATTACTTGTGCAAGGAAATTACTTTGAAACATTCATGTAGTGCATCAGACCCTTGCTCTATGATCAGACTTTTTCACATAGCTATGATTGAAAGTTAGCACTACCAAAAATTGAAAAAAATTATCAATCATTTTGAAGTTTGCAGGATCAGTCTTTTGAGCAAATAATGTAAACAGTGGGGGACAGATACATCAGAGGGATTTCTTAAATTGAGAGGCGATTATAAAAGCTATTCATTCTGCCTGGCAGCCATTACTTTATCCCAAATAAACAAATATTATGAGGAACTTCTCTTTTGTGCGAGTCAAACAAACACAACGTAAACAAGCCAGATGCAGCTGCAGCCAAAATCAACAGGTTTTAAAGTTGACATACCAAAGTGCTAAAGATTAGTCATGCTCTGTTGTCTAATTAATCCTTTGTAAAAAATACAAGGACAAAAACCAACAGTTCTAAGTTATCTACTTCTTTTTGTTAAAATTTAATTCCCTGCAAACTGTAGCTTGTAAACTCGGAGGTTGTCCAAGTTTTTCAACATTTACATGGTAATGCAAAGAGTAGGACCGTCAACAGATGAATAGACTGATCCATTCAGGTCAGATAGGTTCGCAGTGTCGATGCTCGGTCAGTTTTATTCCAATTTTTATTTTCAAGACCAATTGTTTGGTATTCCCTCAACTGATGTTTACTTGCTTGGGTCAAAAGAAAAAAATGAAAGTAACAAAATGTGGAAGACAAAATACCCAGCTGGCCAAGCTGGCAAGCTTGTCAGTATTCCTGACTTAACTACAAAGTTGTTTGTTTCAGCCAGGAAAAGCCATTGAAAACAACTGATGTTGGAGACCTTTGATCTCAAATATCAGTCAGTCTAATCAACTCTGTTAATTGACAATTCTGAATGGGAAAAGAGACAAGGAAAGACAGCCATGTCTACCAACTTAAATGAGCCAGTCGGTGTGATTTGATTCATTGACACTGACTGGTTTCGATCACAGCTTCAATTCTGCACCGCATATAAAACCGAAAATCACAGCTGCTGTGTGACAAATCCCTCCCAAGCACTGACTGTAATGAGCTGTGTCTTGATCAGGCATTCAACACACCTCAAATGTGATCTTATTTGTCCAATTAGATTCATAAAAATGTCTTGGATATCCACCACAAATCTTAAATCACTTTGCAGCCTTGCTGGAGTTTGATGGATTTGGTAACTGAGCGATTTCATCCAGCAGTTTTTGCAGTCGTTTTAGACCTAACATGTTTCGTGCACATGAAATGCTAATACTTAGTAGCAAATGATGATTTTTTAGTAGCAGACTGATATATTTAGTGTAGCGTTTTGCTATGCAATACAGTGGAAGACTAACTTAACATGACTAAGTAGGGACAGATTATTGCGTGTGCAAAGGATAGTATGAGCATGGAGAATGGAAGTACAAGATCATTTAAAGCACATACAAAACAAGGCACCAACACTTCTTTGAAAACCACATAAGTTCCTTTCTTGTCAAACCTCGGAGCCAATTCCCAGCAGAAAAAGTCCTAAGTAAATCACAGGAAATTGTTACCACTATTGCTTATGCCCATTTCACACCTTGTGCAGTTTTTCTGGGAAAAATTCACAGCCAGTACTGCTATCTCACCTATAACCTACAAAATGACAACAGCAACATGAAATATCTACATGCATGAGTGGCAAGGAGATCTAGGGACTCTTCTCTCATGACATTGTTGTGACACTAGAAGAAGACGCAGGGGTAGCAGTTATTTTCCAGGAAATGACTGTTATTGAGAGTTTACCAGGGTTTAGCAATTCATGTCTAAAGGTCAGCCAAATCCACCCAGGAATTTCCCAGGAAAGTCTTCCAGTATGAATATGGAAGTGGAATACCTCCATGTTGTGAAGGCATGTCAGGGATTATAGAGGGTCTATGTAATACTTCAATATTTACGAAAAGTTCGGCCACACATTAAGAACATTAATTTCTCACAATTATAACCAAAGCTGTGTTAAAGGGAAGGTACACGATTGGTAAGAGTCAAAGACCAGTCTTCTAACTTGGTGTATCCCATCATATGCATAAAATAACAAACCTGTGAAAATTTGGGCTCAATCAGTCATCGAAGTTGCGAGAAAATGATGAAAGAAAAAACACCCTTGTTGGACGAATTTGTGCGTTTCAGATAGGAATAAAAGACTTCTAGCTAGAAGTCTTTTATTATTTTAGTGAGAAATTACCTCTCTCTTAAAAACCACATTACTTCAGAGGGAGTCATTTCTCACAATGTTTTATACTATCAACAGCTCCCCAATGCTCGTTACCAAGTCAGTTTTTAATATTTGTTTTGAGCAATTACCAAACGCATATAACTTGCTGCATTGGAAAAAAACTGAATATTTCACCCCTGCTGCTTTATGCAAGTCTTGATACAAATCTTTAAAAATCACCCACCCCACCTGCCCCTTCCATTACTGATACAGAGTTATGCCACTGGTTCTTAACCAGAACCATGAGATGGCAATGGTCCAATATCTGTTGGATAATTTACTAAACATTCAATTATGAAGAGTCTGGACAGTAGCGCGGTTCTTCCACCAGAAGGAAACCAACAAAGCCTCCCCTTGGATGATCTCATTTCCAACCCCCCCCCCCCCAACCCCCCCTTCACATCCACCTCCCCTATCACTGCCATGTGTTGCGCTAATCCCCAACCGGTCAGTGGTATGCCGAAAAAAAGAGGCCAGCAGGTTCCAGGCCGACTCCAGCCTATCCCTTCATGCCCTGGGTGCAAGAGGAAATGGATTGGAGGGATTAGGGTGGGTGCCCTGGGGCAATGTGACTAATGACACTGGAGTGAAAACTGAGATACTGCTGGGATTAGATGTGGTTCTGGAAGGCGATTCCCACCCGCGATAACAAATTCACCCTAAACAAGAAGTCGGAGATGAGTCGAGACCTCTGGATCCTCGACATCTTTCCTTCTTGACAGATACAGAGTAAACAGAGGCATAAGTGTCAAGACGCTTCATTGCGGCAACTCAAGATGAAATTGAAGTTGGTATCGTTTTTTTAAAAAGGAAAACACATCTTTGATTAAAAACGAGAAGACTGGCACCATGATGAAAATACCTCCAGTCATTTTTTCTTCTCTACCGAGACGGATAGATAAGTGAGAAATTGCAGACCTGCGTCTTACCAAGGAATTTGCAGTTTGGGAGGGGGGGGGGGAGACATGGATGCTCATGGATGAAATACTTTGAGACTGTTTCAATGATTCTCATAATCCAGGTTGGTTGAATGGAAGGGGAAAAATAGCGATTGATGTTTGTCTAGCATGAGAAGGTGAGACAGAAGAGGAATGAGTCTATGACGAGCGACTAATTACAGGTTGAGCACTGCAATCATCATGGCGTTGGCCAATCAACTCCGCAAACAACGAATGCACATAAAGTATAACTATTCCAGTTTTGATCTTGATGAATTGCAGCAAAATACCATGAGTGAATGAAATGTTTTTTTTTACATTCCAAAATTCCCATATTTGTTTTGGATAGCAGGATTGATGTTTTTAAAAAAGGAGAAAATTCTTTGAAAAAGTAGAACTTCAATTGGGTAAATCAAAGACTGAATATAATTTTTTAGCGCATGGACTTTATGTCACACTTATGCTTTAAATTGGAACTATTTTTCTAAAGAATAACATCCTGTGAAGCAAATTTTTGTTAAGTATCCTGTTTATACAAATAGTAACAGTCCATTGTGCTGAAATTAAATAGTCTATTTGTCCTTCCTACCTCACTTTACAATAATTTGAATTGCAGAAAGGAACACCCATTAAAAACCAACAAAACCCCCTTAATCACTTCTAAATGTCTGGAAATGCAACGCATCAAAAACATTGTTTAAATAAGAATAAATACTATTCTACTCAGTTCCTCCCCTCCTGAAACTCCCTGATTGAAAGAACTGAAATATATGATGCTGCTAAATTATACGATTTGAATTGCTTTTAGCTACTGGGCAAAGCTAAGTGGTCTAGAATGGCTAAACTTGTGGGTTCAAAAATCCAACCTGAGTAATATCAGGGACTGATTTCGTAAAGCAATTTTGCTGAGTAAAATATTTAGACTGGAAAGTTTTGTGCACATGAATGCTAATACGTGAGTAGCAAATGATGCTTTTTGAGCAGCGATTGGGACATTTTGTGGAGCTGTTTGCTCTGGTATAGAAGGGAAATCGTTCCCTGAATATCGTGTGGTTTTTTATGATTTTTAAGGAGTAGGCCTATACAGTCCTTAAATTATATCAGTGGGTAAAAAACCACAAGTAATAAATTGTATGTTACTTTAACTCAACAAAATGATTTAATAAACTAACTGGAGGAGAAAAGAGTGAATATAATATTCAATAACAATCCTAAACGGGAAGGGGTTTGGAGCGACATTGAACGTGGCTAGACTCCCCAGCATTGTAGGCTTTCTGACTACACAATCTATGATTTACAGTTCGTTTTTCCTCCCCAACAAATTGCACTCATTACATTGTCAGTGTGGCCCAGGCAAGTCCCGGACTGGTGCCGTTTGATTTATAGTGGCAGCCGCATGCTATAGCAACGGAATTATCTCATGATCAAATCCTATACGGTCTGATTACGGACCTTCTGATCATCTCCTTCCACAAACATTATACACAATAGATCAGAGAGCGAGAAAGAAAGTCAGATGATGCAATATGACTCAAGCCTGTTGATGGATCGGTGGTGGGGATTGGTTTGGTAGTAGTAGGGGGGAGTAGGGGTAAGAGGGGGGGGGGGGAGCCACAGAGATGAGTAGCCTATAGGCCTTTATTCTGTGGTCCCAAGGAAAGAATGGAGTGATGCACAATAGGTAGAGTTAAAGAGATGTGGTATGATTCAAGCCTGATGACAGACTAGTGGTGGTGGTTTGATGTGGGCGGGGGGGGGGGGGGGGGGGGGGGGTAGAGGATATGGCGGGGGGGGGGCATTCGGTCTGTGATACTGAAGAGAGAATTGGGTTTAAAGAAAAAAACTAGAACACAATAAGAGTAAGGGATACAGGTCTGCTGACAGACGGTGAGGATGGGTTCATTTGGTAGACTTGGGGGGTGGGTCAGTATTGGGGGGGGGGGGGTAGGCAAGGGGTATACAATCTGTGATGCTGAAGGTTAACAGAACAAGTACACTATAGAGATAGTGATGCAGTTTCACTGACAGAACTGTGGAGGTGCATTGATTTGATTGAATGGGGGGTGGGGGGGGGGTAAGTCAAGGGGGGGGGGGTGATACCAGAAGGAAGATGACTTGATGATACATACATTCTGAGGTAGACTACTACCAAGACGAATGGGTTGGAGTTTATGAATGGACTGTCTCTGTCCTATGTAATCAGAGCTACCCACAATTATCTCTGATTCACAGCGCATCCTTGGTTTCTAAGGCCAATGCACTGTGGTGTAAGTACATGTAACCACGACTTGGACTTGTTTTAATATGATATTATTTCTTGACGAGTTTACCATGAATGAATAACGCATCTTGCATTAACAATGTCACGCAATGTTTCATATCTAAAATGGATTGGGGGTTTTCTGGAGAGTGAAGTTAAAAATTGCAATCATTTCAGGTTTTATTTTAATCCAATCATAAATAATTTTAAAGAATTCTTTAAGAAATGTTTCAGCCCATGATTGTGATTAGGCAAGTTGTTAGTAAATACACAATGCACTCATCCCCATTCCTGATAGTTATCGTACACTCACACTTTTAGCCGAAGAGCATTAAATTATGGAAAGTGACCAATGGAAAGCTTTTCTACAGCCAACCTACACTCTTCAAGAGGAGCCTTGACTATTCCAAATCCCAAACAAGTGCCAATCACTAGGTCAATTATAAAATCTAACTCGGATTCTAATTAAAAATTAAAAATTTACTCTTCATAACTTTTAATTTACACAAGAGTTTTTAATTCTTCTAGATCTTGTGTAAATTAAAAGTTATGAAGAGTAAATTTTTAATTCTTCTAGATCCGGTTCTGATTGTGTTGTCTGTCCATGTTCACAGTCCTACTAATCTGGCTCCCCCCCCCTTCCTACCAAAATCAGTTTCCCCAAATCTCCAGAGCAATTTGTAAGTTAAGAAGGAATGCCTTAAAAAAAATCTTCTGAATCTTCTAAGTTGTTCACAGTCCAGTGAACTGTTCAAAACAATAATCAATTAGCAACTGGTCTCTCTGGAGATGCTTCGGTGACAATTCAAAGTTATGACAAATTAATATACTGAGTATCAGCTCAGGTAATGCAACCTTCCTACTATTAAGAAAGAGGCCGACCGCATTATCCCAATTGCTTGGTGACTCATTCTTAACACACATCTCCAGTAAATTCTTACTGTAATGGAAAACGCTCTGCTAAACTTGAGACGTTCATCATAGACAATAAATGGGTATTCCATTAGAATCAACGAAGCAGCCCACCCAGCCTTCCCTCCCCTCCCCCCGAAACCAGAAGACTTATTTATGATTCATTTCTTTTCAACCAAATTTGGCGATAATCGTTTCATATCATAATGCATTCCGTGATAGAAAGCCACAAGTGACTGTCAATGTAACTGGCAGGGATGCAGGGTTGATGCGTGGGTTATGTGTGTCAAAGACTCTGTAGGCCGGATATAAACTGTGAACAGATTTATTTCTGAAAACACTTTGTTGATTGCTACTGTTTGAAACAGTTTAAATGATCACAATTGTGTTTTTTTGTAGCAGCTATTACTTCTGCTTCGACAGTTAAAAGGAACTTATTAAAGACATTGGACACTATTGGTAATTGTCTAAGACCAGTCTTCTCACTTGGTGTATCTCACCATATGCATAAAATAACAAACCTGTGAAATCTTGAGCTCAATTGGTTGTCGAAGTTGGGAGATGATAGTGAAAGAAAAAAACACCCTTGTCACACGTAGTTGTGTGCTTTCAGATGCTTGATTTCGAAACCTCAAATTCTAAATCTGAGGTCTTGAAATCAAATTCGTGGAAAATTACTTCTTTCTCGAAAACTATGTTACTTCAGAGGGAGCCGTTTCTCACAATGTTTTGTACTATCAACAGCTCCCCATTACTTGTTACCAAGTAAGGTTTTATGCTAATAATTATTTTGAGTAATTACCAATAGTGTCCACTGCCTTTAAAGATAGGGTCACAGATTGGTTTTTGTCAACATTATGCTTATTTTATAGGCAAAACTTATATTGATAGAAACAATATAAGTCACATGTGAAAGTTGTGCACAGGATAAAGTTATGCACAGGATTGGCCAATGAACAACCTCCTTTTTGCCTATGGGCGAGGGTACCCTATACTAAAATGACATCATGTACATGCGGTCTATACCCGGACCATGCATAAAAATGAGAATATCACCTACTAGACACCAAACATGTAACAGTAATTAGCTTCTTGATCACAGTGACCATTGTCTTCCTATTACAAATACTTCTTTTTATTTCTTCGAACTGCAGCATCTTCTTTTTATTTCTTCAGCCCATTGCAAAATAGTTCCCATAACCACAGCCCCACACTGTGACCATGTTCTGACACAACAATCCAAGGAAAACCCAGCAGGACCTCAGGCCTTATAAACAGGGGGATTATAGAGTTAGATAAAGTGAAATCTCCCATCCAAAAGACTGATTGGACTTCTTCAGAAAAAAAAAGACAAAATACAAAACAACCAAAAACTAAAAGGGAGTGGGGGTAAATTCCAAAGACATGTGACAATGATGGAACACATGATGATGATCAAAAGGCCTTCTTCACGGGTTGCAACTTTCTGGCAAGGTTGGAACACCAAAGGGTTTCAACATGTTCACCGAAGGTAACCCGTCTTCATTGCCAGACAAACAACTTGGCAAAAGTTGGGTGAGGACAGCAACAATACCAACAAACAAGCCAAAACAATCGACAATACAAAAAATGTAAACCATAGAAAACTGAGAATTGTCCAGTAAAGTCCACTGATGTAGAAAAGACATCTTAATGTCGAGTTACTTCGGTTGTCTAGTGCTTTTTTTTACAAATGGTATTGGCTTTAAAAGACTATTCAGGCTGTTTAATTATAATTTTTCTGATTTTGCCAAGGGCAATCAAATAAAAGATCAGACTAAAGAAGGCAGATCATCATGCCTGCACTAAGTAGCACATTAAATTTGGCCCACAAAAATTAAGTATGTTATTGATTCATTTTCCAGCAGTAAAAAAAAACAAAAAAACAAAGAGACAAAAAAGTTGGGGCGGTAAACGTTACCGACCATTCTCCCTATACCAACCTGCCTCATCCAAGGTACCACTGTTCATCCTCTCCAATCCTAGTTTGATCTCGCGCTCGTAAATTCTCAACGCCTCGTTCGATCCGTAGCCCCTGTCACGCGAGTCTTCTTCAGTGGAGGACGTGCTGCATGTTGTGGTTGGTCGCTGTTCACGAGGGCAGCATGCTGCTGTCGGATAGTCGGCAGGGGTGCTGGTGTTGTCGACGGTTGTTGCCATACAAAATTCGGGGCGAGAAGACAGTTTGGAAATGGTGCAGTTAAACTAAGGGTTCTGTTGAGAGAAAAGAAATTTAAGATTTTTGTTATTTAGTCAAAATTAATTTGTTCACAATTAAAGCCATTATATAGTTTGGTTGACGATCAAGGGGAAAACTTCTGACAATCTTAGATTACTATCTTGGTCTTGAGAAATAATTAAATAAAAAAAATTTCATGTTCATGACAGTTGTTCATGGATTCCCAATTCTTGCTTTGTTTAGTTTGATTAACCCAAGTAAAACTAAATATGCTTAATTTTACTGACAAAAACAACAAATTAAACTTTGGAAAAAACAGACATGTACAGGTTTCCCTTTTTCCAGTCAAGGTTAGTTCTTCCTTAATACAGGATTGGAATTTCATCTTTGAGAGGGCAAGGGCAATTTCATTTTGCAAAGGGCACTCCCATTTGAAAACCTTCAAGTCTATGTGAATTTTGTGTAGGTGCGCCAAGGCCAAGACGAGAGCAACAGAGGCCATGGCTTCAAGGTAACCCCATGCTAATTAATAGGCAACTCATTTCCATCATTCAAGTTAAAGTCTAGCGTCTTGAAACCAGGTAATTTCCCTTCCCAACCTGCATATCAGTTGCCTTGAAGGATAAGATGAGAGACTTCTAAGACACCTAATAGTTGTAATTGATGATGGCGTCACCTATCCACACTAATCAAACAGTCCACCATGCACTAATTGCAATCAGGAAGCACACATCAAAATTTAATCTACTCTAACAAAGTCAGCGCTTAAGACTTCAGTTTCAATAACTTGGATTGCCTATACCCAAAGCCCTTTCCCAACCCAAACCCCTCCTCCCAATTAAATAAATAAATAAAATGGTTCATCCTCAAGACTAGACAGGTGTAAATTGTCTGGTAAAAACTGCTACACACCAGTTCTCAACTTGCCCTGTGGGCTACTAGAAACTGGCATAGTTTACTAGCCCGATGGTTACTTTACAAAACTTTTAAAAAGAAAATAAACATTTAGACCATTAATAAATTATTAGAAAAAAAATCGTTTGAGAATAAGGACAAAACTGCACTTTGGTTGCATGCAATGTGAAAATGGTGTCCTTTACCCCACGAAAAGACCTTATATCCAAAACATTTCTAGGGCAACACCAAATAAAAAAAAATTAAAGTGAATTGTTGATGACATTTCTAGATCATGAATAACTACAAATCACTTACTGTCAGTTCTTAAAAAAAATTGTTCTGGTTGCAACCAGTTTGAGTAATTTATTAATGTTTATACCAGCAACACAAATAGGGGTCTTGGCATTGATCTCGAAGCCCCCTGAAAATCTGTGCGTGGGGTTTAACCAACATTAAACAAATGACCCAAAAAACTTTCCTGGAAAAGTTTTCCTGGAGTTTATACAGAATGCACAATATTTTGTTGAGGGATTACAAATTAGCTCCGGGGAAACTTTTCCGCAAGTTATCCGGGAAAAGTTAAGATAAAGTGCCTAACAACAGCACTTCCCGCCATACTATGGAACTTGTTCATTTACAGGGTTTGTTTGGATTTCCTCCCGCCAAGGGAACTCGGCAAACTCCCAGAAAGGGTTTAAAATGGTTTAAGGTCTGTGATCATGAATTGCACACATGAAATCAGCGGTTAGCCTGGTAGGATTCAAACCCACAACCTTGTGATTGCAAGTCCTGCTGTCTAACCACTGGATTATAGTGTGTTTATCTTTAGTTTCTATTAAAAGAGCAATTTCTTCTCAAGAAAATGGCCTTGCCCTGTAAGAAAGAAATTCCCAGACTAATGACAAACTCATCTTTGCAGAGTATGAACACCCCAGCAGTCTACCAAGAGGCAAAACCAATGTTTAATTCCCTACAATCAAACAGACGTTTGAATGAACATCGCTGCAATGCCAGTTGGCCACATTACAAGGTATCCCTAAGAATTAATTGAAATATAACGTGAGCGAGCTTTGAGCGAGTGCTGTGTGGGGGTCCAGCCCAGATGGAAGCCCAGATGGGCCAGGATTATCAACATGATCCCATCACTCCGTTATTACAGTATCTGCCATCTTCATTAACAAGCTGTTTCCAATAATAAAACTCAAATACGCTATTACATTTTTTTCTTTGCTTAACGGTTGGGGGAATCCCAGACCTAAAGGCAACAGTGGAATATATTTGAATAGAAATTTGAGAACTTTAATATTTTTATGTCATTCTCGGGTAACATTGAATGAAATGATATGTACATTTAAGCAAAAGTGATGAATAAACAAGAATAACATCTCTCACCAAAAAGAAAAAGAATATTTTTAATCCCAAGTTGTGGAGGTATCATGAATGTTAAATACATTAGTTTTTAAAAGACCTAAAGCTAAAGTGATGAAAAAAAAGAAAGTCATTTCTCAGATGGGCACTCGTGTCATTGCAAACAGGCAAGTTTTGTGCACATACATGTACGCAAGTATGTATACAAAGCTATTCAGCAAGAAAAGTTCCACCCATGTTGGTTGTCTTTAATAGGAAAAACAAAGTTCTGTTTACAAAATAAGTATGTTTAAAGTTTCAGGGGAATGAGTCTGTTTTATTTCAGTGATGTTGGTGGGGGGTTGAGGATTAGAATCATGGTTTCTCACGCCTGGGGTTAGGAGGGTTTACTTTCAAAATATCAACCAGAAAAAGAGGAACAATAATGGTCGAAACATGATCACTTCTGACTACTTGTCGACCTATCAGTCTGTAATACATCACAAGGGATTTAGAGATTTAGAACTTGACAATGCCTTCCCTCTAAAAAAGATGGAGTGGATGAATTAATCAGTTCAAAGATTTTTGTTTGGGTTTTTCTTTTTTAACATTCCTGGAGCCAAGCATTCCACAATGTTGACTTGTTCAAGAAAGCCCTAGACTTGAGAAAAACCAGAGTCCTCGTTTTCTTTTCATCTTTGCAATAATCAGCACATTTTAAACAATAGAGCAGTAGTGTACTATTGTTTCTTGACCTCAATTATTGCGATTTGGGGGAAAGTTTCAGCAGAATACAGTGTCTACTTGCAGAAAATACAGCAAAATACTGCCACACTATTTTAAAAAAGATTGTTGAATCTGTCCATGTTTAGCGAGGTGATAGTTGGGTACCAACTGCCTCTCTGGACGCAGTATGCACAAACAGACTAAACAGCCCTCAGATTCATGCTTGAATTGTCTCTCAGTTTCAAATTGTTTGTTTTTTAATTGTCCAAACCATATTACTCAAATCTCAAAATTTATCTTCTACCAACAGCAACAGTGCTTCTCATAATTATAAGTTGTTAAGGTAATTCATTTTTGGAGTATTACAAATCTATGACCTTACCTTTAAGTGATCTCTAATGAATATATAACTAACTGTGGAATAACATATTTCTTTTGATCACACATGTAAACAATGCTTTAAGAAGCGGCGCCCTCACAGTACGACTCTTGAGAACAGGGTTCACAATATCAATCCAGGGTTATCTGAACTGGGTTTTGGAGGATTGGGAATACGATCCTCAAATCTTAAGGTACAAGTGCCAGTCTAGATCAAGACATCTGGTTAAGGAAAACTATGCAGTCTTGAAAATGCAAAGTGTGGTTGAGACAAAGGGAACCATTTCAGAAAACACCTCGTCACCAATATGACCTTTAAGCTGCGGCTTGTTGTGTTTTCTGACTGTTTTAAGTTTTCTTTAACAAACTCCAGGTATGGCTTTTGTTTCACAGTAATGGCGCAATTGTTTATGATCAGGGATTACTATGGATCAGCTAAATCTAGGGATTTAGGAGAAGCGCCTCTAATTGGTATTGGTGTGCCATGCTGGATTTTACGAAGGTCAGATATTACTATGAATATGCTCTTACTTAGCATTTCAAAAAATTGTCAGTGGTTGGCTTATTGTGTTTTGAGTGGTTTAGTTTGTCAGGAAAATAATGTAAAAGGAAGCATATGCTGCAATTTTTATCACTTTGAGAACTGGCTCCATACTTTCTGTTTGTATACAATGCACCCTTGTTTTGAGACAACACCACTCAAGAAAATCTGAAGGCCCAAGAAGGTTTTGAGAAAAACAAAATCCTGTGAAATCAAGTGCCTGCAGTGTGAGCTTTCTTGTTTCAGAAAACAATAGCTCAGGTGAAAAGAGGTGGAAATTTGCGTTGGTCCACCAATAACTCATACATTTGTAAATGTAGGGGCAGTATACATGGACCACTAAACTTTCAACAGGGATATGAAAAACCTTGCTCTATGGAAACACCTTTGTTCTTAACATTTCCACCTTGAAAATTAATCACTCCTTTCTTTGTCAGCTAAAGCAAAGGTCAAAATGTGAATTTGGGAGTTAACCCCCACATGGGGTACTTTTAATGGGGTGTGAAGAGTTTAATGTGTGCATCTGAAGTTCGTGTAGTACATCACATCAAACATGCAGATTGATTCATAGCGCTAGGCAAAGGTCAGTGTTAGACAAATTTATCAGCTAGTGAGAGACAGTATAGGCCTTAGGCATGAAGGGGTTTATGGTTAACATGATTGAACATTGTAATGCGCCCACTCCTAAACAATGTACTTTTTTTCTTGGTAACATACACAGAAAGGGCAGGGTCATGTAACTATATTTGGTATTTTTTTTTAGAAGATTCATTTTCTAACTTTTACTTGAAGATTGTATATATTAATGTCCTAAAGTTCTCAAACCTCATCTACTATATTTGACCTTTCCGGAAAAGCTTAGCAGCTGAACAATGGACTTTGATGTCTTATTGAATTCAATTTCACACAAAACTTGTGTAAAATGTTCCCTATGGTGAACAAAAGTAAAACTCATAAAAACAGAGGGGGTCGGGGAGGAGTAGGTTTTGAAAATGGCTTAATAACCGCTCTCTCTAAAATGTTTAGATTATCACAACTCATAAATCAGACAACAACTTTGGACCAGTTTATTTAAAGCATTGTGATGTCACTATACTAAATTTTACTGGGAGTAATTTACGGCTTTGTTATTGATATTAAAATATGTTGATTTAATGTTTTCTTTCACTTAATTGCAACCAAACCCTCTGTGTTGAATATCTATCAGTTGATTCATCAGGTGCAAAACAAAGAGCTCCATTTTGTAACAATTTAAACTTGGTTTCAGAGTCGTATAGTTTTCGCTTCAATTTTTAAGACATACGACCAATTAGTGAAGTTTGTGACATGTGATTTTTTTTTCTTGCCATTCAAGTTTGATTCCATGAATCAAGCAAAAACATTGTTTCAATTTTGTGGGCATTGACAGATTTATTATTGGGTGGTCAGTAAAGGTGACGGTTCAAAACAGTTCCAAAGGACTTGAGAAATCATGAACAGCAATTATCAGTTCCACTTGAGTTTCATTCTGAGGAGGTGTCAGTATTTATGGTACTGATATCTTAATCTAGTAATGATGGTATGTTGAGTGTGGGCGACCAGGACAGACATGGACAGACCAAGACTGAGAGTGAGATATCAGGGCTTACCCTTAACACTAAGCCTGGCGTACATTGTCTAGTAAAAATGGCTCTAGCCTAAATGAACAACACTTCTGAACTTGCTCTGGGCATGGAGGAAGAATTCTTCCTCCATGCTCTGGGCAACCTATGTGTTTCCTCAGGCTTGGGAGCTACAGTGATTAAGTTCACTTATGATATATCGTTGGTTTCATTACCAGAAATATGTTATAATATAATAATAATATGATAACTCTTGCGAAACTCTCAATTATGCGAATATGGAGTTGTTTCAAAAATCACATTGATTCGCATTTGCATTCAGTATGACCAGGCTTTAGTCTGGAGTTAAAAAGTAGGCCGGGAAATAACAGCATTCAAGGAAATGTAGAAATGCTAACAGTGTGCATCCAAAAACATTTGCAGGACATCCGTGAAAAATAAAAGTGTTTACAGAAATGTTGAAATAGCCAAATACTGAGTGTATTAAAGACATTTGCAGCACATTTATATTGGGCCTTGGAAGTACAATTTTTTGTACTCCTTTCCAGCGATTGAATAAATGCCAGTTAATAAAAACTTACAGATCAAAACAAACACGAAAAGAACACATTGGCGAGATCAAGAGCCAGATGTTTCCAATGACACACTGTCACAAATCATCCCTCTGTTGGGAATGATTAGTTATAAATCTGCACCGGATAACACAATCCAGGACAGTATCTTGTCTCTAAGAACGGGTCCCAGGAAAGCTGAACGAGATAACTCCGAAAGTAAAACATGGAAACTACGGCAGTGTACGTGCCCTAATACCTTGACACTGTGACCTAATACTAACCACACAGCATGCTGACACAAACAATGATCTGGAAGACTTTTCAGTTATTTTGTTTTTCTTCCCACAAGAGAGGCGATTTTTTCCCCTGATGAAAGCTTTGTTCAGTCACAGTAGTAACAGGTTTAAAAGTAAGGTCGTTCTTAACTAAACTTACCACAAATTTGTAAATTATGACCGTAATAGAGTTGGCAGTTCTTGGAAAAGGGCTGATTTATATTACAGGACTTCAGTGTGGGTGCAGGTGGCAGAGTGAAAAGGAGGGGTCACTATGTAGTACATGTACACATTATTTAGTTGCTATGGAAGATGAATCTAACCCCTTCATTATCAGAAGAGATTGAAAAGGTTCCACATAGGAAAGTTCCTAAAAACTTGATCATAAAAGCAACTAAAACAGATCACTAGGGGGCAGACTTGGAATAACACTCAGACCACAGCCTCCATTGCCCCTTGTCTTGGCCTTGGTGCCCCTTCAAAAGTTTCCCATTGTCTTTAAGATTTTCCAATGGAAAATGATAAAATGGCCTTGCCCTTTTAAAGATGAAATTCTGAGGGGATGCTCAATATAAAACTGAGTCTGTGCATCTATCCACAAAGGCCCTGCGTGTTTACATCCACTTTGAGGAGATTATGCAGTCAGAGACCAGTTACCAAAACCAGAACTTATAAAAAAAATACCATGAACATAAGCCACTTTGTTCAAGTGCTCCATTACCTCATGAAACCTTCCACTGTACATATTTTCCCCAGCTCAGTAGGTGAGCTCTCAGCACCCAAGAATGTTTTACCAAGTCTAAACACACAAGTCAATTTATTATTTTTGGGACATTTTCTGCATGCTGGTGATGGCTCCCATATGCTCAGAGACTGACTCTCTCTGTCTCTCATCCTACTGGCGGGCGGTTTGGCAAGGGATTGCACAGTGGCAGGCATGGCTGGGAGTTCAAGGAAGGGGGGCCTTGAGGTCCAGTAGGAGTAATTCATCAAGGGTGACAGGACCAGTGAGGGAGTTGGTTTAGAAGTGAACTTGACACTTAATGATGGAAGGTGTCAATGCGTTCAAATTAAAGATTACACCTGACGGCCAACCCATAAACGTGAGAGGGGGTTTCTTACAAATATGATATTTAAATGATAGTGCATCTTAGGGAATTTGTGCCCGTTTCATTTCCACTTATCTGCATGTTACATAAATATAAATTAAAAATATCAATTATTAATTTTGTTCATGTAAATATAATTATCTAGGCTACACACAGACAAAATAGATGTGCTACAAGCATTCTGACGGTGTACGCAACCATTCCACAAATCATTCACAGAATGTTTCCTTCAAACTAAATCTATTAAAAAAGAATGAAAATATGTGGCAGGCCTGATACTGCAATAGGAGACTTTCCAACGCTAGGCGGCAGCAGACATACCGGGTAAATTTCCATTGTTTACGTAGTTCTGAACATGCGCATAATTCTGAGAACAATGGATTTACCCGGTAAGTCTGCTGCCCTCTATCGTCCCAGAAAGTCTCCCATTGTTGAGAAGTTGGTAAATGTTATTTATTTGGTTTGCGGTAACACCATCTGTGTATCTACTTGCCAGGGCGGATGGTATAGAAATAGGCTGGGACTACTACTTTAGCTTGTAGGATCGTAATTAAATGTACTACAGCAAAGTCAGTTCTTGAATTGGTCTCAATGTTTTGACTAGCTTGCTCTAGTCAGCGTCAGGAGCAAGACATTTCTCTAAGAACAAACTCTACCTGGCAGGTAGATACACACTATGGTGTTCCGCAAACAAAATAAATATTGATACCTCACCATGCAATACCTCAAATCCTATATTGATAAATGTTTGTATTGATATTAATAATGTACAATCCTCTGACAAAACCATCCATGACTAGACCAATGAACATGAAGACAATGACCTGCAATGATGAGAATGCCTGGATATTGAGCCAGTAATATTTCAAATTGATTACTCTGGTAAGGATGACGATCATTGAATCCAAGAGCAGGCCTGTGCGACATTTATTGTTCAAAAACGAACATAATTGAAAACAGTAATTTGTGGCCGCGCACAAATTTCCTGTCATAGGATTGTAAAATTGCTTGAGGCCTCAATAACCAACCACCTAACAAAACCAAAAACGAGGTGCTGGGCAAACAGTTAATTGTTGCTTTTGTCATGCCACGCAAATTACCACACCGTTTCTTTGATTGACACAATTTGGTCATGGATTTTCATTGAAGATAAAAAACAACTCCATACACAAATACACTTCCTATAGGTGTGCAGACCAAGTAAAAATTTCTAATTCTAACATGTCAAAGATTTACAGACATTTGTAAAAATGAATATACCCTATAAAGTAAAGAGCGCCTACAACACTTTTCCAGGAGTGCAGGTTCAAATCCCATTCTAGTCCATCCATCTTACATTGGTCACCCCAAACTGTTTGATATTCATTCACATGTGTGTATAGCCACTAGGGAACAGTTTGAAGAGACAAAGTTACTTACTTGTTGAAATTGTGATCATTATAAATGAAATGTCAAACCCGGTCTCACTGTTCACAAGATGCAGCAAATTGTTCTCTATCTATCTAGTAGAAGATGAGTTTATAGCTCCTCTAACCTCTTCCATACTCCAATCATTCAAAATACTAAATACAACTTTTACAGATGGTATCTTCAATCAAGACATAAACCGACTTATGGATTTTATGATTGATCAGTTTAAGGTTAGACTACGCCATCAAAATCCCATCAACGAAAAAAATCACAATTCTGTTTCGGTTCATCAGGGTTTTTTTCTTTCATTTTTTCTTTCCACATCTTCTGGTAATGAACAAGAGTTTCTCTCTTTCCCGACTGAAGGCTTGAGGGATTTCAAGAAGGGCAACACCAGGGGAGTGTAATTAGGAGACCATGACGTCATGAAGCCAGCCTTGCAAAAATGTCTGGTACATTCTGAAAATTGTCCACACAGTGCGGTTACCAACATCTGCAATGGAGACTAGGGACTCTTTATGCATGATTTGACATTAGCCGCTACTATCCTGTATCATGCTTGAACAAAAGGAAGGGTATTTAAACCAAAAAAAGTGAGTCTGTCCTGTATAAATGTGGATCATGCGTGGTGAATCATGTGGATCATGCACTTACTACAAGTTGTCTTTAAACTTGTTTGAAACTTTTAATTAACTTCAACAGAGGGCTCACTCAAGCCCAAAGGATGAATCATTTATCTCTTACTGCACATATTAAAGGGAAGCTATCAAACTAGGCAGGCGTCTACAAAAGTAGATTTTAAACCATTTCAAGATGATGCTTTGTGTGTATATAAAAAAATAAAAAAAATAAAAAGGCCTACAGTGGCGTAACGAGGGGGCAGGCTGCCCACAAATTTATATGATTTCAGTCTTTGGTTGGATTAAAACAAAGTAATAAAACATGGTACAGATGTGGCCCAAAGAAACCTGTTCTTTAACTTACCCTCAACATAAAGTTGGTAACAATGCAAGCACAAAAATTGTTGGATTTTAACTTTGGGTTTTAACTTCACTATCAATTAAGGACACATGGAAAAAAAGTGTCACTGACCGACTTTGTTCAGAGCAAAGAGTATAATGAATTATTGTGTGAGGCATTTAAACTGCAGTTAATTCAGGCTTTTCTCTCCACAAATTCATCTCAATTAATTGAATATAAATCACTCATCCAGTCTTGTGTTTTGAGGAAAATCTCGTGATTATAATGGAACGAAATAGCCATAATTATTTCCTGAAGGATGAAATGAACTTGTCTATCAATACAGTTCTTGAACACTTCCGCATTATGATTAAATTTAACATGTGATGTCAATTAAAATTTCATCAAGTATTTCCCCTTAGGAATAAAGACATAGATTCAAGCGTCTTGGACCATGTCTTGAAAAAGAAGAGGGGAAAAAAGCAGAAAAAGGGGGGAAATGTACAATAGACCTTATTCACATGGATGCTTTGCCATCGGGCAGAGATCAAAAGAAGGTAGCTCATTGGCCAATTCTGTGCACCACGAATGAATAGCTGTGAATTCAGACATGCCTTAAACTTCTACTAGAACATTTCAAGGAATATTGAGGCAATTGCCTCCGTTGCCCTCCATGAAGTATCAGGCCAGAGACCCATACATAGGTGGAAGGTGTCGTTGAACTTCATGGGTGTGCCCCCTCTCCCATTCTCGTCACCAATTCAGGTATCCAGAATTAGCTGGTGTTCCTTGAGGCAAGACCATAATAGCAAGGCTTCAGACTGCGCCCAGTTCACGCCCAATTGGGTGTCAATTAGTGGGGGAAATCCCCCTAAATATCCTCATTTCCCTCTGCTCATTTTGTGTTAAAATTTTCGCGATCACACATGCCTTGATGTAAATGTTTTCCAAACAAACAACACCAGTCATCAAAAACTCAAAGATCTGCCAGTTTTTCCTGCAGTTATATTAGCTTCCGAGCCTTGATAATACATGTATGTGGAGGTGACTTGTGAAGGGGGAGGGGGGTATAGGAAGAGGGGTGTGCTGCAGAGGAAGAGGGAGACACCTTGCCTTCCCCCAAGCTACATAATTACTCAGTGTTCCTGTAAAGCTCTGATAACAGGTTGTTTCAATCAGTCAATGTTTCAGGGTCTTGCTAACTGCCTTCTCCCTGCCCCAGCAATAATTACATCCAGAGGTCATACGCCATTATTAGAGTGTATCCAATCGTAAACGTAGGGTATCGCTAGAGGGTGAGAACAAACCATGGTTGAGTGGTCAGCCGTCCACACTTCATAGGTGCTTCTTACATACAGGAAGTCTTGGGCGGGTTCTAACACAACTCATGCTGCCCTCTGGGTTTCTCATAATTTTAAGAGAAGATCAAGTTTTTACCCCCAAATCCCTCCCATCACATCTTCGCAAAATTGACAGCCTGCAATTTTATTTTTTACTTTATGGTGCACGGTCAGGCACATCCTACAAACATACATTTTTACATGTACAAGAACATTGTTTGGGTTAAAGTGTATTGAGCCAAAAATGCATAAAACTGTCTTCGCTAACATGAAACTTGATAATTTCACCTTTTGACTTTGGAAAACGATACCATTTTTAAAGAACAGGCTTTGTCAGTATTTTTTTTTATAAGTTCCATAGTCTGAGAATTTATTGAATGAAATCCAGATCAGTATGGACTCTGTATCGAAACCAGGGCTCAATTTCATAGAGCTGCTTAGGCAGAAAAATTACTGCTTAGCAAAAAATAGTCCAGTATTCATATTGGTGCTAAAAGGCAGAAAAATTACTGCTTAGCAAAAAATAGTCCAGTATTCATATTGGTGCTAAAGCAACACATTTTGCTGAACAACTTTCTGCTAAGCAAATAAAAGCAGAAAAAACAGTCACAGATAGTGACATGGTGTTTTGGCTGGTTACCTTTGTAGTAAGCAAACTACTTTGAGCCATACCTAGTGTTTGTGCTTCAGCAGCTGTTTGAGATAGGGTTCCCGCCCCTGAAACGCCCAAACCATTTTATTCTCATCGCAAATCTATTTGTTAGACACAAGTATTCACAACAACTTCCATGGTTAGAATAAGTTGATTCCATCAAATACAGGTCATGAGTGTCATAAACCATTCAACTACTGAGATAATTGGCAACCACAAGCGAACATCTCAGGGGTGCATTAAAAACACGCGCTGCACCGTCTGCCTTGATTTGTGCTGAGAATCTTACGAATGCATGTGCATATTATGTACACTGCGTACCCGTTATAAACACAAGAGGGTTCTTCCCATAAATAAGGTTGGCGTATATCGGGCTACTTTTAAAAGACCTGACCGATCGAGCAGGTGCACAATTATTTAGGGCGAATCGCAGAAAAGCCAAAGGATGTTTTTTTTTACTTTGAAGACTACATCAAACATCAAACTTTGTATGTTTGAATGGTAGAAACAGAGCTTCGCCTTCAACCCAAGCTCATACCAAACATTAAGACCTACACACTCGCCCTGTTGCAAGGCTGATACAGCTCCCAGAGATGAGTGATTCCGACGTCAAGGAAGATGGTAAAGAAGTCTCTACTGAGACCTCAGTCAAAGTTATCTACACAGAAGAGCTTTCTTTGGAGTTAAATTTGGTGTCAAAATCATACATTGTATGTTCACACAGGGATGCCATGGATAGATGTTGTGCCAATGTGTCTGATGCACTGGATGAACAGTACATGTGTCTATGTATTTTGTATATCTTTATGATCAAATATACAAAATTCATGTAACAAAAACTAGTTGAAATGCTCAATATTGCGCGCTAGAGCTTTCAAAACCAGCCTAAATATCAAGTAAAAACATTCTGAAGGACCTTCTATCAAATTGAAGGGGCAGCTGATTTGGGGGCCAGAGTGACCCCCAGTTTTGAAAAATTCTAGGGTCATGCAACTCTGCAATGTCACGTATCCTCCTCACATTGGTGGTCACCTTCCCAAGAACTCTGAAATGCTTGTGTCATTAACGTATTGATAACATGAATGTTGGACAATAAGGAGCTATTGATGTCAGAAATTGGCAATAACGCTAATGAAAGACCGGCAAGCCATCCTCCAAATCCCATCCCCATCAAAAGGGGGCATTAAACAGAGTAATTACTGTCAAGGAAATGGGTTTTATCTTGCAGGATCCTAGGTATTCTTAAAGACAGCATAGCATCAGTCATTGCTGTCTTGTAAGTTAGCGATGGTGGTGGTGGGGGATTTCTCCTTCATGAAAAACAGGGTTGAGAGTCATGGCCAAATAGAACCTCTGAATTTAGGGTCTAAAATAATTAGGATAAACTCTTACATAAGAGCCTAAAAAACACTGTCTTGTTAAAGTGGAATGTTCCGATCCAAATACTTGAAGGCAAGTTTAAATGATGGCATTTCCACTTTGATAGCCCCTGGAGTTATAGATTGCAATGAGGTTCTGTGAACAGTGTCCTGAGTTCTACAAGTTGAGCACAGTCTTGCGAATCATTCATTGCGAATTTGTGACGCCAAATTGGCTTTGCATTTTGCATTCACAGAAAGGTGGAATGTTCTGATCCAAATACTTGAAGGCAAGTTTAAATGATGGCATTTCCACTTTGATAGCCCCTGGAGTTATAGATTGCAATGAGGTTCTGTGAACAGTGTCCTGAGTTCTACATGTTGAGCACAGTCTTGCAAATCGTTCATTGCGAATTTGTGACGCCAAATTGGCTTTGCATTTTGCATTCAAAGAAAGTATCACCCATGTTTTGGACGGCAGATTTGAAAGGCTTCTTAAAAAAGCTTCTATGGCCACAATATTACTCCTTTGTTTTTTTTTGTCAACACCAACCTTTAGAGCAATAGAAGCACTGGTTCCAATTTACCAACATTTGGGAAAGTGTTGCTTCATAAAATATTACAACTTTCTTTAAACATTTTACTTCAGCTTCATTTGAATTTTACTGCGAACATGTAATATGTATATTATTCAACATCTTTCAAATGTGTTTATTTTATCAAAATGTCTCAATTACATAAAGCATGGCTCCAACGCCAGGGAGGTAATGCGACCCAATCAAGCAAACATTCCCCGAGGAGGGTTGGACCAGGGCGGTTCACCAAAGGGGGTGTTGAGCTTTTGCTACCTGCCTATGAAGAGTGGGCTTGACCCCCGTCAAATCAGTCGAACCGGCAAGCATCACGTGGGGCAAATAATCCCATAACCATGTACGTGTGGGTATCTGGAAAAATAATACTTGCATTTATGAAGGGAGATGTTTTTAACATCTGTATTTTTTTTTTTGAGTTTTCATGGTGAAATTTAAGGGGTCTGTGAAACATTCAGTAGTTTCATTTTGAAAAACCTGCTAGACCTTTGTGCCATCAGCCCATCAAGCAAGAAGTCACAGGAGGCCTGAATGTTCCAGTTAGTCTACTCACAGTCACAGGGCCCAAATCCACAATACAAACAAAGTTGCTCTGCCTCAGTGAAAAGATTTCATCTAAAACAAACAAAAACTCCCGGTTTCCTTTGGCTGAAAAATAGGAAAACATGATATCCGAGTTGCTTTTAATATTCCATTGTCAAATCTGGGGGGGGGGGGGGGTGGTTACATTATCTCCAACCAGAGTCTACCCATGGTCAATCTAATTCACCAGATTTGAAGACCATGTCCCAATGGTATCATGTACACATCATGCACACGTACATTGGCGCAGAAACGCTTAGTTTCTTTATTGGGGTGAGATGACCCAAAACTTCTGAACAAGTAAAACCACATGTGCGAGACCAATTGCCTGAAAGACCAAACCCCTGTTCTACATGTTTTATGGATTTTTTTTTCTTCAGATTTCTTGTTAAAAAACACTTTTTTAAGAAAGACTATTTGTTATACTTGCACAACAATGGGGGGGGGGGACACACACACGACAGACACGCGGTAAACTAAACAATGCAAACTAATCAGTATGTATGGCTGAGTTTTTAGGGTTACAAAATGATTAATTCACACAACTGAACTATCATACATGTGGCACACATTATCAAACACAGCAAGTTGGAAACCAGGCTCCAACTTAACCATGTTGTTGATGAATTCTATAGGGATGTGCTACTAGTACTAGTTACACAAATGGCTCAGTCTAGGCATGGTCTGGGTTGTTTCTCATGAAACAAATATTGACACTACAGCATGTACCCACTTATGTCCACCATCTTGCTCAAGAGTGTAAAAGACTGAACACATCAGGGAGTTTTTGCTTAAACATCGGACAATCTCCATCTTGAGACCAGAGCAACATGGCACTGTCCCCTTGAGCCTACAGCTTAATCTATATCATTTGTCAATGTTATCCTTTTCTGTCAGAGGTTCAAGTTGGTAAAGGTATGGCTGTGGTTTGGAGTTCAGGGAAAGAGATATTCTTCAGCAGGGAGGGTAGTAGGACAAATCATTAAGGAAAACTCAAGAGCAATAGGGCAGTTTTAAAGGCAGTGGACACTATTGGTAATTACTCAAAATAATTATTGGCATCAAATTTTTCCTGGTAACGAGTAATGGGGAGAGGTCGATAGTATAAAACCATGGAGATAAAACATTGTGAGAAACGGCACCCTCTGAAAAAATGCAGTTTTTGAGAAAGTATTTTTCCACGAATTTGATTTCGAGACCTCAGATTTAGAATTTGAAGTTTCGAAATCAAGCATCTGAAAGCACACAACAAGGGTGTGACAAGGGTGTTTTTTCTTTCATTATTATCTCGCAACTTCAACGACCGATTGAGCTCAAATTTTCACATGTTTGTTATTTTATACATTGTTGAGATACACAAACCGTGAAGAATAGTCTTTGACAATTACCAATAGTGTCTAGTGTCTTTAAAGTTATGGTTCAGGTGCTGCAAAAAGAGGGCTAGACAAGTAGTAGGCCTACACATATACATAGACCTTTTCGCAAATACCGGGGCGCGCGCGCAAAGCTTGGAATTAGGTGCATTGTGGTCTTGCTGGTATCCAAATTTGATCCATATATATCCCACAATGCACCTCATTCAACAGTCTGCGCTTGCGCATTGGTATTTGCGATAAGGTCTATGTATACAACATTCATTGACCAGTGCAAATAGCATGTACATGTACATTTGCACATACCATCAGTGACACCACAAAGTAATGCCCATGCAGAAACTAGTAATTCATAGAAAAAGGCTTCTAAAGTTCATTTTTTCAAACACCACTTTTTACTACCACCATAACCGTTCCACTCCAGACAATTTTTACATTCATAATAATAGGAATGATGTAAGCCTAAATGCTTTGTTTTTGTAAAGCCAATAATTTGTTTCTTTAGAAAAGGACACCTCTATGAGGAGTATTTCTATTGGACTGTTTAAGTACATTGTTTGTATTAATAGGTATCTACATGTAGAAATGTTGTTTTCTTTTCTATATCAAAAGCGATACTTTTAAAGAAAAATATCATCAATACTTGTAAAAAGTCTGTTCTTAGAGTCCAGACATATCTTTACCAAGTTCTTTCATTTTCATTGAAATTGTTATCTTAAGAGTAAACTTTCTACAGACATTAAATCAGTCGAGCCTTCACTTTCACAAGTGTGTTTCAATACAAATTTCAAATTTTCTTCTTCAGAGACACCTACAAAAAAAAATTCAAATTTCAAACCACCAATCTCAAGACTATTTGGGCTTACCTGCTCCGAATATAGCAGTGTCGATTTAGTATCACCCAAGAAAACCTCTTGTTGCAGAAATAAAATTACAGCATTTTACCAAGCTTAATCCTGGTGGGTTTTTTCAGTCCATGTGAAAGCATGTGTAAACTGTCACGCCACAAAACATAATCTAAAGAAGCACTGCAAGTTCAATCTACTTATGAACAACGTTACTAACTGCCTCTAGCCCAAAACTAGGACTTGACAACAACTGACTTCCCTCTCTGTTTTCTATCAGCAATTTGTTGACTTGGTCTATCAAAAGATAAATATTAAGTCAAACCAAGGCCGAGGGGAGTAAAAATCACCCCTCTGTAGTGTAAACCTTTATCTATCCCACACTCCACTGTGTCAAACTATTCAATTGCTTGTGAAAGTCACATCACTTCACCCAAGGTTTAAGCCTGCCCGCGTCCCACTAACCTTCCCCACTTTTCTTCCTGAACCCGTATCTTGAACTCCTTAATCAAACACAGTTCATATGTTTCACCTTCAGGAAACAGACAGTGAAAGTCAACTTGGGATATCAAACAACAAGTCATGGTTGATTTGCCAATTGCTGTTTGCTTTTAGTAGGGCAGGAGACAGTTAGGATACCATGATGAGACATTTGACTTAAATGTTTGCATAACCTTAAAAATGTTATCAGTTTGATGTTAAGTTATTTAGAGACCTCGTGTGTGGATGTGTGGAAGGACACAGTTTCAAGGAGAAGGTATTAAGTATGTTATTTGCTTCTTCAAGAAAAATTAAAAAAAATGCACTTCTTTTTCTTCATTTTATTTCTTCAAGTTTAAATCTGTCTAGTATGACATGAAGGGATCCCCGCATGAGTAACTGGCACTGTAGCCAATTGGTGTTAAGGGTGGAGGAAGGGGGCAGATGGGCAGAGGATTGATTTTCGCGAAAGTTTACACAGGAAAAAAACATTTTAAAAGTACCATTTTTATATTACAGAGTAAAACATTTTTCTTTTCTTTTGGCTTTCCATCCCTTTGTTAAATGATGCGGGAATGAAAGGCAACCATTGATAATTTCTTTCATTTTATTCATCTTTAGATTAATTTTTGGGTGAAAAGAAGGACAAATTTACTACAAAGGAAAGTGAACCTATAACCTCCGTTAACTTTTGATCATACAAAAGAATGCCGAGATTCACAGGATCTTTAGTGGAAATCGCACTCCTTTTGTAACTTTAAATGCAAGTTAAGAAAGAAAAAAATACAAATCTGAAAAAAACTAACGTTACACTTTCACTTCAAGATACTTTTTTATTTTGGGTAGACCTTCAAGGTTAAGCTGTAATAATTTGTCTGACATTGACCATGAAATTCTACCCCAACCCTTATCAAGCAAATTGAAACACCATCATTTCTGACTCCACTCTCCCCCAACAAAAACATTGATAAACCATCAACGACCGAAAAGAAAATACCCACGGCGTGACTCATTGGGGAATGGATATGACAGACAAGCTAGGGATGACATGACATGCTAAAATGCATTATGGCGTTTATGATACTACACAGGAAGACATCTTTGTTAGGATCCCCAACTGCATAATTGAACTCTAACTGATTATTAGTAAAACAACAATGGGGACGTCTTTTTTCATCTACTTGGCCTTATTTCATAGAGCTGCTGAAGCACAACAAGTAGTGATAAATGAAATATTGCTTACTAGAAAGGGGTTACCACCCAAACACATACGTTACCCATAACTTACATGTACCACTCGGACTGGTATTCCCCTTTTTTGCTTAGCAGACAAATTTTAAAGTAGTATTTTTGCTTAAGGAGCTGTATGAAAATGGAACCTTGCCTCAAGTTTCAAACAAATGATTTTTGGCTGAAGAACATTTAGGCCTACATGATTTGGTTACTTTGCTCACATGTAGGACTCAAGTTTTGCTCTTTTTTATGCAGTTCTTTGCACTTTACAACCTGATGGGGCAGTCTTTAAATTGGGGGAGATTCATTTGTAGATGACAAACTTTCTCAGCCATTTGGGCAAAACACCTACTTGCAAATACAAATCATCCACAGGGAGGGTGTATCCTAAAAGCATCCATGAAAGATTATTTTGTGAGTAAAAATTGTTTTTGTTTTTTGTGGTAAACCCATAATTCTCCTATAATTCCAAATATTGAAAGGGTTTGTTTATTAAGTTGTTCTCAATATTTTACAGATTATTCCTTGAATATTGTACAACAGTAAGGCAAATCTCTTTGTGCATTTTCAGCCGAGAAAAAAAACAAAACAGATGTGAAATCATTCATGCACAATAATATATAGATTAATAAACTCGCCCATATAAATGCACTTTTATCAGAGTCATGCTAATTGTTCCAACACAAGTATATTAAGTTATGAGGTATGACGAGGCAAGGAGAATGAGCAAAACAGATTTCATTTCTGGAAATCCACCAGGGAAACAACTCATTGGTTTTAAAAAATTGGCGACATCGGCCCAACTCTTAAAAAGAAGAGACGTTCCGGTTGATTGTTAACCTAATGCCTCTGCAAAGGGAGCAGAAGATTAATGTTATCGCAGCTATCGATAATTAAGACTGGCATTCATGTTGCTTTGTCTGCTACAGTTTTGGGCCCAATTGTATGGCTCTGCTTACCGTAAGCAAATAATCAGCGCTTACAGAAGCAGGGAATTCCGCTTATTATACATATTTCACGGGTTAGCGGGGAAATTTTCCTTTTGCACATGCATACACATTACTAGGCATTATTTGCTTACACAGCTAGCACAAAAATTTTGGCACTTGCACAGTAAGCAGAGAATGGTGAGTAAGCGCATAATTCAGCGGTAAGCAGCGAGCCATGAAATTGGGCCCTGAACTCACAGTAAACCCAAAATAGAAATTGAAAAATTCATTGAGAGCCTGTCCAAATACAACGAGGTAAAAGTAGAAATAGGACCGTCTTTTAAGAAGTCCCAGAAGGAAATTGCCTGAAGACTGAAGACGCAAGCAATGATCCCTGATCTCTATTCCGGATCCTGTAAAAATGCAGTAGGATTAGTTCTATCTGATTCTGCGATCACGGAAACATCACCACGTAATTCCCACAAATTAGAGTTCATTACGAAGCAGGATATGAGAAGGCATAAATCTGAAGTTCCTTGACAACTTTGTACAAATTCTGTTTATCGACTGATCTTCTCTGTTTTCATCATCAAATTTTACTAATTTTTTTCAAACAAGTAAATAAAATAAGTTTGATATCTCTAGGGGTTTGCACAAAAATAGGTTGTTTTGAAGACTTTAGAAGAGCTTAGCTTCTTATTTCCTTTTTAAAGAAGATCCTCGCTGCCCCTCGTCTCTCTTCCAATCATAGTCTTAGCCTGAGGGGTGACTGGGTGTTCTTTGGACACCCTGTTTTAAATTTGGACACCCTGTTTTAAATTTGGACACCCTGTTTTATCTGTCATTTACAAGTAATTGTGTTGTACAACTGGACAATTTGGACAACCAGTTTTTAAATTTACTGCCAATTTTGACACTTTTTTACCACTTTCAGGCCTGGTTATGGAGGCTTATGAAGGCAACAAAGGAATTGCCTCCATGCCCCCTGATGCATTGCCTTGGTGTCATTGAAATGCTCCAGTAGAAATTTACAATTTCCTCATAGGGTGTCCATAGGGTGCCCTTTACCAAGGAGAAAAATGTGTTGGTCCCCTTGCCCATTAAAAAACGAAGCATACAGGCCTGAACCTCGCTCCAAAACCCAATAAGTATCCTACCCAAATATATTTTTTATAAACGATCTAGACACTGAGTTCTGACCCTTCCTACGCATCTATTTTGGTGTACTTTTAAAGCCACAGTGTAATCCTGCAGGGATATGACAGAAATGAAGTTGTCATTTCTTTCAAAGTTCATCAAACAACACATCGTCGTGTGCCTGACAAAAGGACGTAAGGGCAAGTTCCCGGCAAAAGGACGTAAGCAATTTATGTTAAAATTTGTGTTTCAAGAATTATGAGTGGGAAAGTTTGGTAAACATGTTGCTATGCAAAAGTCATTCTAGAAAGGTTAAATTCTGCATGGGGAATGGGGAAACATGTCTTCAGGGCAATTCTAGCAAAAAAACTAACAAAAAATGATAATTTTATAAAGTCAGGAGCCATGATGTTGCTTACGTCATTTTGTTACTGGGACAAACTACTTTGTTTTCCCGGCAAAAGGGCGTAAGGCCTTACGCCTTTTTGCCGGGCACACGACAACATTATATTGCGTGAAGGTCACACGCATTAAGGTGTTAATCCAGACTGCGGGCAATTTGCCAACTTATAAGCCGCACTTGATTTTCAATAATTGATGGAGTTATGTCTCAACATGCTTTTTAAACTTTGGGCATCAAAAAGATTTTAAAGCTAATCAATATATTCAAAGTTTATTGAGTTTTTCTTGATAGTCCAGTTGTTGTCTCTTCTCCCCATTTAAAATCATCTGTCATAAGGGAACAACACTTTGAGTCACTCAATCCTTTGCATGAGGATCCTAAACGATCAATACTTTTTACCAAAACTTCTTAATGGATAAACACCATAGCCAAACCAAAGGCGTACAATGTAACAACTTGATTCTTGTAAACAGATCAAGGATATAACAACGCAATTTGCGTTCTTGAACCTTGAAAACGTTATGACAGACAAACTTGCTTGCCTGTAAACAGCTCTATGAAATTGTGCACAGCCCTCCTTGATAAGTAGAACTAACTGGTTTCAACAATCAACATTAGCACAATTCCACATACAAGTGTACATTTGTCTATGATGAACAAGTTTATGGTACAAATTGAGATACAGTACACCTTGAAGCTCTTTACCCACAAAGGGCGACATGATTTTGATAGACATCTGAGGCTAACATTTTGAGTAAATGTAATTAGGAAACCTGAGGTTTTTTTGGTCACACATCTTGTTCAAAATTTGGGAAGTTCAATTATTTACACAGACTGCAAGGAAGCCTATTGCCAGACAGCATTAAACAAGCAGTTTAAAGACATTCATTATGATTATTGAAAATACAAAGACTTTATTGCAAACTTTTTACTTAAACTTCCTGTAACTACTTTAAAAAATATAAATACATACTTGTAGCAATAATTTCAGTTCCGAGAAAGAAATGTTCAGTCTGGCAACAGTTCTTTACAACGAGCTCAGTTCAAGTCTTGCTTCTATTCACGCAGAGCGATAAAATTACAAGTCTAATTCATATACATGTGTACATATTTAAGCTCATTTTCGCTAATAAGTTCATTATTACTTTGGAACAATATGCCAAATGATCTTTAAAGAGAAAACAAAAATTTCAATGACTTAAATATTCTTTTAAAAAACAACACTGCTACCATCCTTCAAGTTGGTTTATTTACAGCAATATATACCTCTTTGTTTATACTTAGAGCACAGCACACAATGAGTAATGACCAGATGGGACACACCTGTAGTCATTTTGTCCGATTATCATAAGCTCACTAAAAGGATACAAACAAATATAAACACAACAATACATCACACTAAAACTACTGACGAGTCATTTACATTGTAAAGTGACAATTGGAAATGTCAGGGGATGACCATTTCAGACAGGAATAGGCGATTGTTTGAGAGAAGGGAAATCCTCATTAACACAATGATGCTCCTGACACTTCATTAAAGGTTATTAAGGAGAGACCTGAATTGGAGGTCAGATCAATCAAACCTGACACACTCATTATCAAGACCATCAGAGTGACACTACGAAAACAAACACTTCTTGTCATCACACCTCAACAGACTCACCCTCCACCCATCCATCTCAACAACCTTAAGACAATGATCACAGGTGTTGCTAATTTTGCTGCTTTGTATCAATGATGATGTCTTTAAAAACTTCACAGCTAAATTTACTTCTAACCACGAAACATGATTTTGTAATTTTGTGTACGAAAAAAAAAAGCTCACGCAGGAAAAAAATTCCCTAATAGGAATACACAATCTGAGAGGTGTTACTGACAGTAACACTCCCTCAGATTCAGTTTTAGGGGCATACAAAGTGACATCTTTTTACATAACCATTTTACTTCCAAGTGAAATCCTTTTAGTTTATATACTTTAATCACTATTGTAATCTGCTATAGACCAATCCGACGAAAAAAAAAGTTGGTAGCGCCCTCTATTGAAAATTACCAACTGCGGTGTCTTTTTGTGCACCAAGGCATTGAAGACACCGCAGCAAATGGCGCGTGGTGCTTAACACTTGCGCGCCCGGTGCGCTTGGTCTATTGGCTTCTAACCAATGGAGGTGCTTATTGCAATTAATTTTAAAAGTGATTACCAAAAGTATACCTTCTCTTTTAAATTATGTACAGGCTACTAATCAAAACAAATTAAGGACAAAACAATGGGAAAACCAGATTAGGAAGAATAGAATGCCTAACGTTGCTGCCAAGTCCAAAAGTCAGCCGCATAAATTTCAATGACTTACATGTAGCCTACTCCACTAAAAAGCTTCAAACCCTGAGCATGTCTCCTTGACACCTTGTTTGCCTTGGCCAACTTGGAATTTCTCGCCATATCTTATCCTCAAATTTACAATTAATCCTTGGAATTTTCCTTTCTTCTAACGGGTGTCGAGAGAAATATTGGGTACATTTGTTTACCAGTGGAGGTTAAGGTACCACATAAGTCTGATTGTTTATTGTTCAGTGACCGGTTTCAGACCAATTAATTTTATATGGGAGGACAAACGCAGCTTTGGATAAATAAATGTAAAGATGAGATACAAACAAACAAATAAGAGATGATTAATTTATTTGTTTAAAACGCACTGTTTTTAGAAGGACATTATTTTTTCAACGCACTGTTTAAGAAACACAGTTTCAAAAGGGATTTCCCAAGCAGAAATGATGAATGAAAAAAAGAGATGATTAATTTATTTGTTTAAACGCACTGTTTAAGAACCAGGGATTTCCCAAGCAGAAATGATGAATGAGTACGGTTTTTCCCACTCTACCAATACCAGAAGAAAGTCAAATGAAATGTTGGGTCTTTTTTCCAAAGTGTGCAAATAGTTTTTTCAACTCTCAGAAGATACAACACAAGTTCCTGAAATCATAAATCTTCTACTGTCTTCTTTGAGAAAAAAAAAATACTTTGGTATTGGTTTCAATTAGGAATCGCATGATTTTCAAGATGACAAAACTAATTTCCGCCAAATTTGCTTTAGATTAATGACTTTCCTAATAACAGGGAAATTGATTCCCATTCGTTATAAAAACAGACTGTGATTGTATTCATTGTTGTCATTGTTGAAGATGAATTTTTATCAAACCTTGTCCGCTCAGTATTTTCTGATGCATTACTTCCTTTGCTCAAGCTACATGTAGTGATAAGATTACACACAAGTGATGTAAGCATGTTTATTTTGCCCAAAAAAAGAAAAAGGGGGAAAAGACAGAAAAAAACAGAGCATTATACACATCTAGGATTGCCTGACTTGGCAAACAATTAATGTTGTCACGCAATTTTGCATGGTTGATAAAATTGCTTAAATTGTATATCCTGTGCATGAGTTACTTTACAGTGTTGCCCTACTCTGTTTTAAAACATCATTTAATTTAAACATGAAAAGTGAACCTGATGACAGTAAAAAGCCTGTGGAGAATACAATATGCATGGTGTTGTTGTATTGATTACGTAGACAAATTAACCAAGGTTCCTATCTAGAATCAAGTGTTTCTTCCTTGTGATATTTTTTCACAGGACTCGGGAAAGTACTGAGTATACAGTGCTAACACAAGTTGGTGTATGGGTAAAAAGCCAAATTAATATTCATTATCCTCGATGCAAGTTTAACATCTGTTAAAAGTGTTTCTTGTCGGGGCCAGAACTCCAAGGCACTACATATAGTTCCTTTTCCAAGTCAGGCAACCCTTCTCTATAATGCCAAGTCCTTTTTTTTCAGTGTTTTTCTGCACTTGTTGGTTTTACAGGGGAGTTGTAAACACAAAATGCTGTGATAAGCAGCACATTTGGGTTCTGATCCCAATCATAGGCTCAAAACGTGATAATAAATATAATTTAAAAAAATCGTTTCAAAATGTTTAGGTTTTTTTTTCCCTGCTTAAAAAACATTATTTTTGGTGGAACAAGGACAATTTACTGGAGTGGGACTTGGGTGTGATCCCTTGCCGACATTGGGACGAGATAGCTCAGTTGTTTGAGTGCGGGCCTGTTAATCCAGAGGTTGCAGAGTTGAAGTACTGCTTCAGTAAACCAGTTTTAGCTCAACTTTTCAAATTATTTTGTAATTTACCCAGTTAGTTTCCCTTGTGCGTGGTTTATTACTTCATTTTTTTAACACAATTTAAACACAGTCTGGGAAAAAGCCGTCGGTGATGATGGGCCACTTGTTTGCATACCACCTTTTGGTTGATGTGCAGTATTCAAAAGCAAATTCTTTCTTGAAAAAAACATCTTTATCTAAGTAGAAAAAGTGGTTATGTTTTGTTTTCATTCAATTTAATTCTCTTCGAGAAAGACTCTGCTAGGGTCGACGTCAGGCCGTTAACTATTTTTTTCAATTTAAAAGGGTAATATGTACCAACAGGAAGTCATTCTAGGGTGGAGAAAAAAATTCAGGAGAACAAATATCTTGTAATGACTTACCTTTTAGTCTTCCAGTGTTTAAATGTCCACTTATTTGAAAAGCTTCTCTCAGCTCAAGTCTCTCAGAAGCACTTCCTACAGCAAGAAGACAAAGTAGAAAACTCACGCTCAATATAGAGTACAAAATAAACCTTGAGTTTTTAGTAGACTCTCTTGGAGAACATCACATTCCAGGTGAACAATTTCAACAAAAAGTTCTCACAAACAATGCTGCAGATAAAGTAATGTCCTCGGTTGATGTTATTATCCGCCTGACTACAAGTTGGTTCCAACCTTTTAACACCAGCGATGACTCTACAGTTCTACACACGGGACACTAAGCAAAAGATCCTTTTGCGATGGGAGTTCCTAGAAGCATAACTTAGAAGGAACCTGTTCGTCCTGTGGTATTATCACCTACATGACAAAGTATACTGCTGTACTCACTCCGACTGCCCATATGGAGTACTCCTAAATACTGCTGTCCTAAACAACTTTCAACTGTTTGCACTTTCACAATCATAGTCGGCAGAGAGCAATAGAACAAGCAGTTGACTGTTACATCTACACTGTGTACATTTCATCTAAGATGTTCAAACAATCAACACTATAGCCTTCAGAAAACCCAAGCTTTAATTATTATTTTTGGGGGGCAACGATAGCAGCGCTACTAATTTGAAAGTAACTACATATTTGTGTAGCAAATGTACAACAAGCAAAACTACACTGCACAGCTATTTTGTGATTGCAAACATATTACACTGGTAATAGCGCCAGTGCATGGTAATTTCTACCTTACACAATTGGAAATCAGGCAACCCTCATGATACCACATATCATGCATATCACAACTTACCAGAGCTAGTTTCATGTCTCTTCTTCATCAAATCATCTCCAAACCCAAAATGGTATCATCTAAAAGTCTGTCCAAACGGAGTGCTCCACTACCTTTCAAGGGTTTTTTAATATTTCAGAACCTGATAGTGGATGATAACTCAATTTCGTTCTCTCAATGAAGACACTGAGTTTGGGTTTTTCAACTTAGATGTGCAGATCTGAACCACACCCGTAAAGTAAAATGGAGCGGCTGATTACTTATGATTACTTATGATCGGAGCGGGCCATTGTCACGCCAAGGGGTGTTTAGACCAGTGTAGCTCCAAGTGCCCCCTCTGTTAACCCCAGGGTCACTCCACAACCAGCACCCAGTAGGTGACGACAGAAATATTGCAATGACTCATGGGATTGTATGACCAGATTCAGCTAAAGCGCACATAACCCCCCAAAAATTATACCTGGAATAAACCCAACCACCGGCCATCCATTTTATCCATAAACAAGAGAATAAAATGCCATGGGTAATATTTGGGGGACATTTTCTGTCCTCGGTAGATAAATCAGCTGGATGTGCTTTCTCTTTTTTGTAAATTTATAAACCGGGGTTGATCTGGCCAGGGGCGGCGACAGATTTGCGAAAGGGGGGCAACATTCTTAAACGAGGGTGTCATCAGAGGAGGCGGGAAGTGGCGAGCAGGTTGTTATTGATGCGGTTAAAGTAGGAGGAAAATTGGGATGTAAAACTGTTAATTTATGACTATTTTGATTTATTTTTAATGGAAAATATTTTAATTGCCCTAGTTAAAATCATTCAAAAACTTTTCTGACATATTTTGTTGGGTACTGACCGCTCGGTCATAGACCTGCCCAAAAACTTTCTTTGTATTTAAACTGAATATTACTCAACCCAAGTACGTGGTCTTTCTCCATTGTGTGTTTTAATGGTATACTATCTAGCTTTACATTATCTCAAAACAGGGGGGAAAAAAGGGAGGAAAAAAATTAAATAAATAAATAAATCTGGGCTCAATTTCATCAAGCTGTTTAGCAAAATAAATTGCTCACCAGGCAGCCTTATGTTTGTTGGCAACTGGTACCATGCTAACTTTTGTTCAACATAAAATGTTCCTATGCGCAATTTCTGATTCACAGCACAGCTTAACCGATTTTTAAAATGACTACCATTTCGGACACAACCGAACACTCACATGCACCAACCACCAACCACCAGCACATCTTTTACAGGACCATTTGAAAATCCATTGATACCAACTTGAAGCATTTGAAGTATTAGATACAGGATCCAGTGTAGAGAGTGACCATAAATCAAGACCACTCAGTAGTGTCTCTACTTAATGTAGCAAGTCAACTTGAGCTTTAAATGGTTCTGTTGGTTCAAACATGGTGCTCCATGGTTCAAAAAACCCCTTCATTCATGTTTCATGTACAGTGTCATGACAGACCTCCAAACAAGATGACAAAATGAAACTACATTTTCCCACTAAACAAATTCCCCAATGAATTAACCACAGTATAACCAGCCCAACACCTCATTCCCACAACAGCCAAGACAAGAATGCTAACTTGATATCCGCCCAATTACAGTTTAACGCATTTATAGGACCCTTTGGCATACAGATTTCTCCATCTGAAAAAATACCAAGATTATTATTGCATTGTTCCAATCTTTTTCTCTGATGCCATTGGGATGGCCGGGATACCATATACCTGTCATCTGGACATAAAAGGGGGTTGTGCCTGAAACAGGAGGTGACCAGCCTTCTGCTTCATTAGCTGAGAGTTATTCAAGACTTAATTGTCTTGGAAGCGACCTGATTGGGTTACAGCCGTGACCTCTGAGGTCACTGGCTGGTGACGTCAGGTGATGATTGACAGTTATGCAAATGAGGAGACAGAGTGATGTTTGATTTTAAAATATGCTGGGGTTGTAATAAAAACCACATGATGCATTTAAGTTTGACACTAAAGACATAATTGATGGGCGGAAAGTGTAACTAAAAATGCACTTTTTTTTCTTTAAGAACAGGCATAAACATTTTTGAATGAATTTAAATCTTTGAAAGCACCCTCAGTTTGGCTTATGCATTTTTTAATAAACAAATCCTTTTATATCCCAATGCAAATTCAACATCTATTGCATATCATAACAATAATATACTATGACACATGTACATAAGACACTTGTAGAAAAAAAGGTTTCTTGATCTTGAAGTGTTTTTCTGCACTGGGTCTGGCTTCCTCCAAGTTGCCTTTAAAAAAATTGCCTTGTGAGTCATAACCCTAAGACTTACAAAACATTTACTGAACATGAATGTTCAAAATTTAACTTGATGAAGGCTTGGGGGCAACAATTTTGCTTTGTAATACTAATAGAAACCATTTGGCTTGAACAAAAGAAAAATGGACAAGAGCGGAAATTTAACTTACAACCTCCGGAAAACGTGCAGGCCCACTGTTTTCATGAAAATTGTGTGGAAATTGAGAAGTTAATTTTTTTCTGCCTGGAACTTATTGCCAGTAAACTAACTTTTGTGTAAGAATGAAGCGCGCAAAATATGTTAAATTGAAACAAGCTTTTTGGAAGAAATACAGAAACACTTGGTCAAAGATTGTAAAAGTGTTGTAACGACAACTAAAAAAGATTTGTTCACCACAAGTTAACAAACATTTTGTTTTATCACTGCCCAAACTTTGGCATTATAACGAAGTTATTGCTATCACATGAGCACCTTTAAAAAAAAAACATCTCCACCAAATTTATCAATAAATTTATAAATAAATGAACTT
Source organism: Asterias rubens (assembly GCF_902459465.1). Lineage (NCBI taxonomy): Eukaryota > Metazoa > Echinodermata > Asteroidea > Forcipulatida > Asteriidae > Asterias > Asterias rubens. The sequence continues at coordinate 13,541,892 of NC_047069.1, read as the reverse complement.
GAACTTGCACAAGTTTTCATATGGGGTCTTTATCAACAGGCGTCCCGAAGTACACAATGTAGCTATTTAGCCTGCAGAATTGTCAAGCCACTTACTAAATTTTTACATATACCATAGGTACACAATGTACTTTTGGTTGGTAAGCAGTTCGCAAAAGATAAATGTAATTCTATTTTCAAATTATCTATTTCTAGACAGATTTTTGAAGTGTATGACCAACCTGTTCTCTACTTTTCACTTTAAAAACCTGATTTTTCTGGAGTTTTCACCTCACAAAACGTTAACCTCATCAACATCTGAATGTGGTATCAGGTCTGATACATCACGTAGGCAATGAAGGCAATTGCCTCCATGCCCCCTGGTCATTGTCTTGGTGCCCTTGAAATGCTCCAGTAGAAATTTACAATTTCCTCATAGGGTGCCCTTTACCAAGAGGAAAATGCCCCGGTGCCCTTGCCCTTTCAAAAACAAAGCATACGGGTATGTGATAACATGTGATATCTAAGTTTGTATTTATAACCACAAAGTGGTATTAGGCAGAAGTGACCAGCTGCTCCTTGTACTGACATGAAAAGTTGACCGCTTCCTTTCACAAGATCTAGATCTGCCAATCAGAGAGGGCTGTGGATTATTACACTGGTAACCTTGATCATCTAATCACAGCAGGAATGCTTAACCAAGGACACAACAAAGTCTGTCAGTTTCACTGGCACCCTGCCGGCCAAGTGCTGAAATGGAATATTTCTCTTTCTGGAATTGGAATGTCATTCTAAACAATGAATCATAGTCAAATGATTATTCGGCAAGGGTAAAAGTGTGTTTCTTTAAGTCAATCAAATTTTCAACCTATTTAAAACTTGTTTTTATTGCACTGATGTGAATGGAATAGGGATCACATCCTCACTACGATTGACTTTGTGAAATATCTGGCCTGAATCTTACAAATTCCGAAAAGAAATGTTTACAACTTTTGATTCTTTACCAATTCATTTAGCATTATTCTCATCTTGCTTAGATAGTAATTCAGCATACAATCTCCTGCAAAAAGACTCCCGTTAATGAAAAAAAAACAGTTAAATAATGGCATAATAATATGACCAAAATACTCATCAACATACCAAACAAGTCAAAAGACAACATTTGTGGCTACACTTTTGACTTAAGACACGTATTGAACAATAAGTACAGCTATTTAATGTATGTATGTAAATACATCCATGCATCTAAAATAGGCATGTACAATGTAGGGCCTACATGGTAGGCCTACATGTATACATTGTACTAAATTTATATATTGTGAAAATCAAATAATTCCCAAAGATTAGTGTCATTGGCAGACCAAGCATTGGCTGCAGACGAAAAGAAAGACAGTATGGATTGGAAGCCAAAACTTTGTATTAAAACCTAATCACAAACTTTCTGAATGGTTACGTCAAACGAACGATACTTCAATTTCTCCGAATAGGGTTCAATAGCCTTGATCCACCCCTTCTATTGTCAATGAATTACCAATAATCAGCACAAACTAAACATTTACCAACTACTCCGAAATAATATCATATCAAAAGCCGCAAAACTACGCTAGCACTTGTTTGGAAACCGAGTCATGGTCCATAGTACAGAAACCGCAAACCTACATAAGCACAGTGGAAATTTAGTCACAGGCTAAAGTACAGAAACACAGAAAATCCGCAGTTTAAACACTGTGCGTCCATTATGCAAATAGGTTATTATTTTCACTATGGTATTTCTGATGTGAAATCGGAATGTATAAACTCTATGTAAATCTGTCAGCGCTGTGATTAAGTTTGGGGAATGCAGGGCCTCAGCCATTGGCTTTCCCAGTAATTTATGGTGAGTCACCACAGGTAAGCACACATACAGGGAAAGCCAAAGAATGCTTGAAACCAGCGTATGGAGAGAGAGGGAGAGAGTTTGGGGAATTGAGTTCTTTGTTTGTGACCTTGTTACCAGGATGTGATATCTAATGGAGGTGGTTCTTGGGGGTGTTTTTGATGGTGTATGGTTCTCCTCCCCCCACCCCCTTCTCCATAACATCAGCAAAGCATTACTTTCCCCTGACCTAAAAACATTCAAAGGGGTGACACAACATTGGGACTGCGGTCTCGTTTATGATGAGCACATTTTTACTGACCAAAAACAAGGTGTCAACAAAATCAACTCTTTTAGCCATGACTTATGCTTCATATTACAGGCCTGGAATTTCATCTAAGAGGGCAAGGCTGTTGTTTATTTTGCACTAGGGCATTTTTATCAGAAGGATGGGAAAATTTGAAGGTACCTGCTGGCTCGGGCCAAGACCAGAGCAATATGGCCTCCATGACCTCAGCGTAACTTCAGGCCTGGTATTAAAAACAGTTGTAAAAGTTGTTACTTGAAAACTAGCACTAATATGTTAATGTTTACGACCTTTTGCCATGAACATAAAAGTGGGCTTAGTAAACACATGGTCCACAAAGGTGTCAAATCGTGTTAATTCTAGGTGTTGTTTGTCTTCTCCTTGTTTGCGGTGTGGGGTGGGTTGGGGAGGGGGGGTTATCTTCAGAAGACAGGTGGAGATAATTGACATTATGGTTCATCACTCAACACCCCTTTAACATTCCACCAATGACAGCGCTGCTCTGAGTCACCTGACACATGACCAGCTGCTGTCTCGTGCCTGGTAGTTCGTCAAAATTCTCATCATACCAGACCAGCTGATCTGCAAAATATCCTGTATTTTAAACTTTTTGTTTTGGCTGTTTGTTCAAAACAACTCCCAATTACATTTTAATGGCCAGGTTTAGAAGAGCCGATACACAACCACTCCTTACTTTTAGTTTTAGATTACAGTCATGAACTAGGGGTTGTTGTGCAAGAAAGCAGTATTACATGTACTTGTTAATAAATCATTTCCAAGGTGGCTTATGTATCAAGCTCTGCTTTTGGTCAAGTTTCCCAACAAATAATAACCTAGAATTGCGATTTTGTTGAAAGTTGTCCAGAGAACTTTACTGAAACTTGTGGCCTGCAGGAACACAGTGATATTTTAATGCTACAAGGTTGTTACTAATGAAACCAAACCAGTAGTTTTGTCACATTGTACCAAATCTTCATCATGAGCTTCGCTATAGAAGGGGCACAGCAGTTTCACTCTTCAAAGGAGCACTTCTACAATGTATGAGGAAAAATTGCGCATTGGAACTTTGCAAAGGGCACCACAGCAAAAGCACACAGCACCACGGCAGTTGCGGTGGGTGCTGTGGGTTATTTTGAGGCCTGTAGGTGATTTTTTTACTGCGTCAGTAGAACCATAACACACTGCAAAACTTACTTGAGAACAGTGCATTATTGATCTCGTGTGAAAATACCACAAAGATCATCAAGGAAAGTCAACCTTCTAGCAATGACTTCATGCCCCATTCAAAAAGACACCTGTTGTATCCAGACCAGAGGTGTTGATTGGTGCGTTTTAGGGGCTTGGGTTCGGTAAAAATAATAACTAGAATTGATCAGAGAACGTGGCCTCTGTTTGCTTGCTGCCAGTGACTAAAATACACACAGCACGATTTCCGACAGTGAACTTGATGCCAAGAACACATGCAATGGGTTCAGAATTTGAGCTGTATTCATTTTGTAAATTCAAAGACCAAGACCAACTTTCATCAAAGCTGTTCAGCAATCTGCTAAGTGCAGACAAAATCTTGCTTGGCAACTATGGGTTACCGACCTAAACGTACAATGTAATGAAGTCTACATGGCTCCTGCCTCCCGACTGGTTCCTTGTAAGCAAATTCAAGCAGTATTTTCAAGCTACAACCTTTATGAAATATAGCCATGTTGCTTTAAAAAGAGGAATGTCGTCATGATCTTAGCAGGCTTGTTGGGTGGATATCATGGAATTACAGTATGAACTCCAACCCATAGACTGCTTGATGCACATACATGCTGGCCATCACACTGCAAAGGGCCGCCAATAATGTACACTGCCGTGTACATGTACTGTGATGACTAAGCTTAGATGTGATGGGCAGTGTGCATGCACATGCAGTACCGGTAACCGGTTTGGAGTTCATAATCGCATGTTCCTATACAAGCCCACTATGATCATGATGACCATCCCCTTTTATCATGCATAAAAGGTGGAAAGATTCCCTCATTTCCCAAATGAATTACCTTCTATCTATCCTTCTGGAAGTGAAATAAAAGAATTTAAAGAACATTTTCGTGGAGAACGTCCTTTTAAGGATGTTCCCCACGAAAATGTGGAGCAAACAGTTAAAACTGCATACACAGAGTTCAGCATTCTCCAGTTGACATAACATTGAGTAAAAAAAACAGGCTCTTTTCAGAACCACCACAGAACTAAAACAAAAACTGTTCACACGGTGTCACTGTCAAAGTGTTTATCTTTGTCGTCCTTCAAACCATGTCTTGTTTATCCTATATGTAGGAAAGAATCCTCATTCTATTTCTTGTCATCTTTCAGAAAATTTACTGAATTTAAACTGTGAAAATGTTGAGCTAAGGTTAAGCTACTTTCGGAAAAACAATTTTTTTTTTAATGAACCAACAAACCTTTAGGGATGTAAGGCTTACAGTATTTAGACAGATTTTAACACACCCTCCTCCCCCTCTTCCTTTATTCAACCATCTCAAATGAAAATTGGTCCGATTCTCTATAATTAACAGGGTTCACTTCTCTCAACAAAATTCTGAAAGTGCTTTATCTTCTTAAATATTCTTTCGAAAGCCAACACCCCCAAATAAAACCGGAGCATCACTCAATTTCCACCACGATTTGGCATCGCATTCTCCAGCATGCTCCACACCAAACAAAGAAACAATATCTCATCACGTCACAGCACAACAAACACTACAGTCACAGATGCCCTGACCAGCGAGCCGTGGCACACAAACCATGCCGATTCATCTGAAAATCATCACACAGGGAGAATTTTTAAATTGTCCGACGACGACTGATTCTGAGGACGAGCAATTGGCTAATTCAGCTGACCAGGAAACTGGGCGACTGAGCCGATGGAAAACCTTGACAGGTTTTCCTCTCACAGTTTACGGAGGGCCATTTGGGGCACAGCTTGACTGATTGTAAAATATGGGGGGCCTAGGTCTCTTGATGTATACAAAACCATTTTTGGTTCTTGGAACTTTTATTTGTTTTACTTAAAAGATTTCTTCTTTTTTAAGATGATTTACAAGGTTCATATGATTGAAATGTGGCAAATGACAAACAGTTTCTTAATGTATACAATACTGTTTAGATATTTTCTCATTTTTATTTATTTTTTGTTTTCATTATCTTTTCAAAAAGACTTTTTGTGAGGTCACTTTCGCTTACAAGGTTCATGATTAACAGTGACTTACTTACTAATGGCATTTGGTTTTGATTCAAAAAATTAGTACAGACAGTATTTAAAGATGACCAGTAAAGAATTTCATCAGGTATGTAGCAACGTACATTTCTTTAGAGGCAAGACCTCAAGTAAAGATCTAGTAAAGATGACACTTTCGAACCTCCAAGACATACATTTGGTTGTACAGTTGTTATTGCTGTAGTAAAGTTTTAAGGCTCCTACCCCACCCCAACAAGTTTAATTTACGGAACACTTTGTGAGGTGTTTGAGGAGATTTCCACTAATGAAATAAACTACATTTTAGGCAAAAAGTTTCAAAGTGAACTTTTGCACCTTTCCCGTAGTTATTTTAAGACTTACGCTATAGGCCTATAACCAATATTTCTTATTATAACATTACGACTGCAGACTTTCTAATCAAACACCAGTCTTAAAATAACTTCAATGCTGCCTGGTGCTGCACGCCTGAACCCGATATTCTTCTGGAGGCTGTTTTTGTCTAAACTTGTGTTTTAACAGTACTTTTATGTATACATCTTGTAAAAGCCCTCTCGAAAATAAGAAGTATAGCAAGCCGCAAAACCCTTGACCTCAACTTGAGGAGCATGTGTCCTGCCCCAGGCATGGGGGGGGGTGACTTGGTTTCTTGGTTCATTCTTGGTCAAAAAATGTAATTGTGAAGATTGTCTGGTACTGGAGGTAGGAAATTAAGGCTAATGGAAACCTAACAATGCAGGAAGCAGGGACGCTGGCAACGTTACCAGCTGTTGAAATTGGAACACCCTTAATTGACAAAGTATTGTTTCGTTCATAATTACTTTGTATCCATTTGCAAATTCCATAAAAAAAAAACACATTTGAATGCGCTAGGCCTATACAGAGTGAAATACTTCAAAAATATTTGGGTCCGTTCTCGGGATAGATTTTTGCCTTTCGATATTATGTTGATATGTTTTCCAAGATATTGATCTGATTATGTTTATAATCTCAGAAGGAATCAATCAAAATGCCAGGCCTCGAACTTCGATCTTAAAAGAGCAAACCAATTTTCCTGTGGTAAGGGCCACAAGTTTAATGACTAGAACTTAAATTTGGTTTGGACTTTTGCATAGGGTCCACAGCAAAAAAACACAGGGCACTACCACAAAAGGATTATTTCGAGGCCTGCAATGCTAATAATTTCTACAAAATATAATTGTGAGAAATCTTACTTCTTTTTAGTATCTGACTGAAATTATTCCCTTCCAATATTGTATCAGCCTTTCACTTCAGTTTGAAACTATACAAGGAGTCCCCAAGAAGAGCAAAGGACACCTGGGTCGCATAGGGGAAAGTTTACACAATAGAGCAGCAGGTTTGACTGAAGCTGCCTGGGGGTTTCAGTGTATGGGCACGTATCCTGATTTAGGGGTTCCTCATGATTACCAACGAGGACACCTGGGAAAATATGAGGCAAAAAGCGTGGGTTGTGAGACCGGTCTGGATGAAATTCATCTTGGTTTTTTGATGAATAATGTTAGTTTCACATTTTGTTTTTTTGCTATCATTTATTTTATCTTTATCTTTTTAAATGGGATTTTATTGGGTGTGACACAACTAAGATGACAGCTTTTTTATACGTATATGTATGTATTTATGTCCAAAGATTTAAAATAAATTAAATAAATAAATAATTATGAACCAACTAACAACTTCGAGAAATAGATTAAAATGTAAAAACTTAATTCTAGTTACCTTTATTATTCAGCAGGAATACATGCGAGCAGACTGTGTGATTGATGGGCTCCAGAAATATTCAGACCTGCAACAATTAATAAAAGAGAAAAAAAGTTTACAATTATTTAACCCATTTTGACATGAAAGGATAAGGGAAACAGGATCTGTAATGAACAACCATATTTTGTTCAAACTTGGTTTTAAAGTTATTTGGCTCATTATAACAAACTATTTCAAGAACAGTGTCTACTAAAAACTTGGCTTTCAAAAAAATAAAATGACTGCTAAAAACTCTTGTCATTTAAAATATTAACCTAAACTTTTAGGTCAAATCATACCTAGCATCTTGAAATCAATGGTTCTTGCCAAACCATTGACACAATTACTAAATATCAGAGACACCTTTCATTGGAATCAAATCCATTCACCATCTGTACAAACAGTTTTATCATCCAAGTTTCTGAATTATTAAAGAAGCCAAAGACAGCTCTGGTTATTTCTTCAACTGCTCCAGAAAGCTGGCCTTGATGACAGGTTGGACTTGTGATGATAAATGGTGGCTATCCCAACAAACAGCAACAGCATGAAGGGACATATCTTGTGAGCAAAGAGAGTATGGGATGTAACTTGGCTTGTGACGCCATTTAAAAGGGTCTAGGTTTCTTTTTTACAACACCCAAAAAAGTCCACAGATTTACATTAAATTTACACCGTTTAAAGATAATGATGGTAGAAAGCTTCCCTTAAAATATTACTTGCAGAGGTGCTGTAGTTTTTGAGAAATGAGTAAAACAATTTCATAATTTTTTTTTAGACTCATTGACACTTTTTCTGGAAATATGTTTAGTGTGCAAGGGGCATGATAATTATCCAAATGAAGTAGATAGCATCACGGCAGTGCATATATGTTGGTTGACTATTCTGCAAAAATGTTGTATCTCACAAGAAGATGCTCTGAGCAAAGGCTTTGCTATTGTGGCATGTATTTGTCAAGCATTATTTTCTGCTTGACAGCTTTATCAAATTGGGCCCAGGATTTTAGAGTCAGAAATCAATCTGTTAAATTATCATTGGTTCCTTGAGACTGTTTTTAAGAACACATGAGCAAAGTAATCAAAATTAATCCATCTTAATTTATCAACTTCAAAATTCTGGGAAGTAAGGCTTCATTCAACAGCAGTACATACATCCTAAGACATGACTTAACAACCAATTTACTATTTGAAACCTACCAGTCATCCTGAGAAGCGGTTCTGAATCAATGACATTTGAAAAGAGAAGGTGACATCTTTTAAAAACCAATACAAAGACAGCACTCTACTTCAAACTTCCTCTTTTTCCCTAATCTCCTAACATATAGGCCTACTTTTCTGAGAGTTTTTAAATACAAGTCTAGAATGATTAATTCCGGATAATTACATTTACAAGGAGACTAAAACAAAGGCCATGGCCCCCCCCCCCCTGTTACCCTGGTCGTGACCTCAGTAGTACCCCTTCAAAAGTTCTGATGCACTTCTAATGGAAGGGTCCTATGCAAAATGAAAATGGTCTTTTTCTCTCCTAGTTTTGATAACGTAAGAGGGCAAGTCCTTACTCTATGCTCTCGCAACGATGAAATTCCAGAACTCCTGAAAAACAACTTTCCTCATATAGACATCAAGGACGAATGGTCTACTCTTTTTAATTTTACTCTTATGTATTTCAAGGTCTGCATAAACTAATTGAAACAAGTAAAAAAGGTTTCCAAAATCATTTTCAATTATGAAATACTTTGATTTGCTGCAACCTACATTCAATGATCGCTCCTAGTCCAACTAGACTCCTTCTTCAGTATTTACTTCCAAGCAGTGTTCAGTGTTACTGTAGGACTCCACAGCACAACATCCACAGCATCATTTCTTCCAAATCACAGCAAGTAACTCCACACACGAACAGTGATTGTTCAACTTTAAGTCAAAGCCACTCCCCCTGCATCAGATGAGATTTGTATGTGTATCTGTACCCAGAGAACAGGATGAAAGTAAAAATCCATGCAGTTTGAGACCATATGATGGTGAGACTCTGCAATTTCCACAGTGCAAACCAAACTACTTGGTTGTGGTTGTAGTTCTCACAACTGCCTCAGTGGTAATGCAAAACTTGGTATGAAACATCCAACCAGTGCAGTAGCCACACTTAAAGAATGTCACTGCAGAGTGGCCATAAAACAGGTGATAAAGCTCACAAATTATCCCAGACGATTTCTCCACATATAGAACCTTGTTGTCCAAAGCAAAAACAAAGCACTGGACAATCCCCTACCACTCATTCACATGTACTCAACATCATGAGTCAAGCTGTCAATCACAAATCTCTGATCTCACTATCAGCCAATCAGAGCCCTACTTACTATGTTAATGACTTGTGTCCACTAGGAATGGGTTGTGTGGGCGGGGCTTAAAACCACAAGCCTCATTCATTGACTAATCCTTCACATAGGCCCAACTTCCTGTTATATTTTATAGGACTGGGCCCTTCACTTTGCACTTAAAAGTTTAACCCTGTTGCAGTTGGGTGTATGTTTTTCTTTTTTACACAGCTACCCACAGAGCTTAGTTTTCCCTTGTTGGATCAGCAAAGGGATGTACTCGGTTGATCTTGACGGATATGCAACATATGTTTTGAATTACAAAATTCAAAACTGGGAACGCACTGTGTCTATTTTTACTATGTCTTCTATTGGAGTGATGACAAACTAGAAGTATATATTATCCCTCCTTTATGAATATTATCATTCAATGATTCAACTAAAACTTGAGATGAAGTGTGGATGAAATTGCCTGACAATTTGGTTGTTCAACTCTCAGCTCTACAAAAAGAATCAGGACTTTGTGTTAATTTCTTAATAATAAAATAAGACTGTACAGAATACAGAAAGAGAAACTCAAATAGACCTGAAGATAACAATTCAAACGATCCATTTCCAACTTCAGGGCTGGCTCTGAAAACACAATTGTCACAATGAGTGAATATTTCATAATAAAATAAAACTGCACCAATCAGAAAGATAATCAACAAAAATAAACATCAAACAATTTATATGTATTTACTGTTTGGTGAATTCACAGCTCAAAGGCTCTCTCTCTCTCTCTCTCTCTCTTTCTAAGAAACATGAATTATATTTGGACAATGTTGTTGAGCTGAATGGTGTAAGCTTTAATATAGACTTTTTCAGGCTGTTAACCACAACAATTTTTCTGAATTTTCGAAGGGAAAACAAATCAGTTATCAGACTTAAGTAGGACAAATGGCATGCCTGCTGAAGACACAATCGACTAACCAGACTTATTCAAAAGACAAAAACTCATGTGTTTGATGAATTTGTTCCAGGACTTTCTCAGAAAAATTACTTTTCTCCATGCTGAAAGTGAAAGTCACAATCGGAGTAAATAAACAACAGTTGCACACAAATCTTTCCAACAAATGCACATCAATACTGCAGTGTTTTCAAGTTCTAACAACTTTTGTTTTCCATTCAGTGAAAACACTGATTCTGAACACATCTGCGACGGTCTAAAGTACATGTTAATCCCTGTATTCAAGTATTAATTAGAGGACAACACTACCTAACCAAAGGGCTCCTTACAGCACATCAGTCAACAACAGTGATGTAACACCTAAGCTAACCACACATTTTTATCACCACCTATAGGGGGCTAAGCAATGAGTAACTGTGTACACTACCAGGAAGGATTAACACTGTGTTGACCCAGCACTGTTTGGCTATACCAGTTTTGTTTACCAACAGAGACAGGGGAGGCACATGGGTTGGGGGTTTACCAAACACTGCAGAGGAAATTAACAAATGTGGGAGACCATGATGGAAGAGACAATAGATAGAGTCTGGCTGGCATAGCAGTGTGAGGAATTCCTCGCCCGTTGCGACATGCTATATGTGTTTTGCGGAGGCGACAGTGGGGAGACTGCGTCTAAATTAAGACAATAATTACAAAGTATCTAAATGACTAACGATGGCCTTGGATATTGAATACGGTATCAATGTTTGCTTTTCGTTTGTTGCTGTTTTGAATCATTAGATTAGAATGTGATACATGTAAGTCTATGATGATCCTCTAAAATTATCACCATGATTGTAACATACACAGAAAAGGTCAACTGATCTCTCAAACTTTTAGTTTGATCACATGGTTAATTTTTTGTTATACCAGATGGCTAGGGCAAGTCAAAACAGTCATCACAAAAACAACACAACTGCAAAAAAAGTATTGAATGACTGTTAGGCCTGTGATATTAAGTTATTTAAGTATATTACCACAACAAACTTTTCCAACTGAAACTTAAAGACAAACAAGACATTTCACAAGATAGACTTTAGTTTTTTATCAAGAGCAAGGACAAAGGGTAAACTTTTTGTAATCATAAAAAACATAACCAAACAAGTAACATTCCAGAAAAGTTGACATCATTATTGGCCTTTGAAACAGACTCTGTTGGGGTCAACACTTCAAGCTCTTGACAGTTTTGGCATTTAAACAACAGGTAATTTTGGTTGAAAAAGCACTTAACAATAGCTTATAAAATTGTTTTCATTCCTGAAAACTATACATGTATCCAGAGTTACATGCAAATATCCATATAGGAAAGATGGCAATAACTATTAACCATTGGTTATTAACAAAAATGTAAGAGTTCCAGGATTTAGAAAACTACACAGTTACCCCTTCATTTTTTAAAGTTCTTTTTACACAACCATTTGCCAATTCAAGAAGAAAACTGCACAGAGCTACGAAATGCTTTGCTGCCCAAGCAACGTCAACCCCCGTCAACCTCAACCTATTACCAAAAAATAAACTTCTTAATCAAAATCAACCAGGAATGACCATAAATTTGTCCAGGAATTTGTTGAACCAGTGGAGTATTTCATTGCTGTACAGGTCAAGGGAGTCGCATCAAGGTTTTTTCTCAGGCATTCTAACCCACAAATGTCACAGCCGTTTGTTGAGTCGAGATCGCAGGGTGTTGGACTTCATTGGCCGTGGTGGTTTTAAATGATTGATAGTAGAATATACTTTCCTTGAAGTGTTTGTTGGTACAACCATAGAGAAAGGACCACTTATGGTACAACTTGGAGGTAGGTTCTCTAGTACAAGTTACAACCATGGAGAAAGAAAGTACACAACTCTTCATTTGACTTGAAGTTTGTGAAAAACTGTGAGGATTTGGTTTTGATGATAAGATGTTGTGATCAAATAAGTTTAAACTAAATGCCTGATTGGTATCTACTTAGGGAAGAGGAGGTTGGTGGAGAATTTTTATTAAATAAGGGAATCAATGTGTGGTGAAGAGGTTTTCAACTAGTGGTTTAATCCCAACGAGGCCTGGTTCTTGATAATTTTACCAAGACGCTTTTTTCAATACACTTTGATTCCCATTCATAAATACCTTTTCGGTCAAAAACATCAACACTTTTTGGTCAAAAAGTAAAATAAATGCAAAAAATATAATTGTTCAATGATTTCTTTCAACACAACACCCCTCCAGCTATAAAATGGTAAAGCCCTCCTCCGCCCTCGGGTAAACAACTCCTTATAAGGGAAAGCTGTGCGCGTATCGCGTGATGTGGCACAACTGTTTCAGCAATTGCTTTCAACCAATAGGAATGAAGAAACTGTCTTATAAGAACAGGTGCAAGCTCGTGTGTCACGCCCATGTTTCAACACTTTTTACTGGTCATAAACAAAAGTTTATACACACCCACTTGACGCGCTCTCCACCAATAGGAATAGCAAAAATGTCTTAGGTATTTATTAATGTTATTTTTTTGTGGATGAAAATGACAAACGAAATGGAAGACATAATTATCAAATATTGATGATGAATTAATGAATCAGCTTGTCACATTTCCCAAAATTTGTCAATTATCTGCCTTTGGAGTTGTTACTTTGTTAACAATTGGAAGATTTTAGTTTTGATGATCAATTTAATAAAAAAGGTTTGAACTATTGACAAGGTTCCTTTTCTCTATTCTTTGTTTTGTTTTGACAAGTTTATTGTTTTGGTTTCCTTCATGAAAAATTATCCTCCAGAAAAATTTACACTAAACTTAAACTCTTCTCATTTCTAAACCTAACAAATTATCATGCTTCGGAAAAAGAAAAAAGCAATGATTTTTCGAGGGAATTTTTCTAACGGCCTGTAAAAACTACAAATGATTTTAACATACAACAAAAAATGGGGGCATAAAAAAAATGATTTTTCAATCAATGTTGCCATCAGTGCCAGCTCGTTTTTCACACCACTATTATTTTGTGACTGTTCATGGCTTGTCAACCCTAAACCTGTTCAGATATTTCCTCTTCAAGTCCAAACGGAACCAATGGGGGCTTAACCCATGCCAACTCCACCATGTGGTTTGTATAAAAAGTCCAAGAGAAAACCTGGCCACTGTCCCCAAATGCGGTATGTGTATGAAAACCCAAGCAGAAAACCTGGCCGCTGTCCCCAAATGTGGTGTTTATGAAAACCCAAGCAGAACACACAGGGGTGAGAGTCATTACTAGCGAAAAAGTCTGAAACTAGGATACAAATTCAAAGGTTTGTCGAAATGATGCCATTTCTAATGTTTGGTTACCCCTGGGGTTATGGATTCCAATGAGCATTTGGAAACAGTATCCAAAGCACTAGAGAAGTAGACCAATGAGCAGGTTTTCTTTATTTGTAAAAAAAAAATATTGTCTGATTTTCTACACCAGGCCGACATAAAAAGTCTGAACTCAGCCGAAAGTCTGAACAATCTCATCCCTAAGAACACTGTTCCCAAATGTATTTGTAACATTTTGTGATAGTGTTTGTTTAGTTTGTAGGTCATTCTTTAAAATCAAGTCACTTCTCTTGGTAAAGGAAAAACACACCATGGGAGAAGTAGATTTGATTACTACAGTTCGTTTTTCAACAAACAAAAAACCTTGCACAAATTATGAGGACGTGCAATGTTCATACACTCGCTTATTTTGGGGATTGCAATCGCAACAAGCAACAATATTTTTTTCAATCAGCATTTAATTTCAAGAAATTACATTTTTGGCAATGAACATCTAGGGGTTCATTTTCATGAAATATTATAGATTTAAGTTAAAAAGCAACTAGCTTCAAACGGAAACTCTAATTTCCCACATTATTAAATACAGAGTTAGATGTTTAATTTTTCAAAGGTCCCAGAGTCACTCAATTTATTTCCTGCACAATTATTTCTTTTTTATTCTTCAAATTTGTAAACGGTGGCAGATTCAGGGGTGGGCGCAGAATTTTATTTAATTTGGGATCGAACAAAGACAAATTTGCTTGAGTGGCATTTGAACCTGCAACCTCAAGATTAATGTACTGGCGCTCTACCAATAGGAGACTTTCCAACGCTAGGTGGCAGCAGACATACCGGGTAAATTTCCATTGTTTACGTAGTTCTGAACATGCGCATAATTCTGAGAACAATGGATTTACCCGGTAAGTCTGCTGCCCTCTATCGTCCCAGAAAGTCTCCCATTGAGCATTCTAGGCTTCATGTTGGCAGTTTCCCTATTTTGTCACTATCTTTGACAAAGAAAAAAATGACCAGGGTGGGATTTGAGCCTGCAACAACTTCAGGATTATGAACCTCCGAATGAAAGAGATTGACAAAATCGGGAGGCCGCCAACGCAACATTATTAGGCTAGGTTGCTCAGTTGGTAGAGTGCCGCCATGCTAATCCATAGGTTGCAGGTTCAAATCCTGCTTGAGAAAAACTGTCTTCATTCATCTCAAAATAGAAAAATACCCAGCACAAGGTTTGCACAGCAAATCTGGTAGAGTAGCCAAACTAAATGTCACTTAGGCATATAGTCTGTTTCTGCCAAGTAAATTTGTTTGTTCAGACCAAATGTGTGTCCCAAGCTCATCTATGAAACTGATATCCAACATTTCTGACAGAAAAGAATGTCCTTATCATCCGTCACCACTACCCCATGCCCTAACACCAAGGATCCTGGCCCAAAACAGCCAGAAGCATCAGTACATAGCACACTCAGTCTGCCGACCTTTTATTACTTTCACAGATGAAGCCACAAATGATATGATTCAATAAAAATCCGACCAGACACCAGGGATTTATACTGGTATCTTTCCCCGTCCGCCATCGTCACACATCCCTAAGAAGGATACCCTGTACTGGCACTCCGGTGCCCATGGGGAAGTTTCTCATGAAATGTTCCTATAAGTCAAGATAAACACTTGTCATGTCTACACATGCCTCATTCCGATGATTGAAATGGAAGGATTCATGCCAGTCTAAAGAGCTTTCAGTTGAACTTGGCTGTTTTCGCTCACCACTTTCTATTTACATTAACAGATTTCAGACATGCTGATGCACAAGAAAACAAAAACAGTTTTAAAAGGTTTTCCCACTTTAAGAATAAACATCGTGCAGACAAAAACAAGAGGAAGTTGATAGTTGAGTAATACAGTAGGAAGTTTCTCTTTCTAAGCTAAAATAAGAAATCTAAAGTCAGAATATGAGCAAGGACCAGACATTTGAGATCAATAGCTAGAAATAGACATCTAATATTTACGCAAAAGGTTGGTAGGAAGTTGCATTAAAAAAAATCTTTAAATTAGACTTTAGATATTTAAAATTAAAAAACATTCATTTAGTAATTGCCATCATTTTGTCAGTGAAATAGGTTACCGTGCCTATACCTGAGTAAACAGCAAAAACATTTCATGGTATTTTCATCAAAAATGTTGATTCCATCCATATTTAGAAAGGTTACGGCACGCAGGTACCAACCCATCGATGACCAACCACATCCCTAACAATATTGAGGGCAGCATTCAAACAGACACCACAAAAAGTTCCAAAAGTCGCCTGGAAGGCAGTCTATTGTGATTCAAATCTTTCAACTTACTGTTATTGACTTCTAATCAGGACAGTTCAGACTTCAGACAAAATAATTTTACTGGATGCTTTACTGCCATTACCATTTCAAAAAAGTTTGGCTTTCAATTAATTACAAAACTTATTTAAGGGGTTCATTTACTGAATATGGCCCTACCTGTAATTTAGCAAATGCCAGGAATTTTTTACTGGGGAAAACAAATCTCAAGGCAGAAATAAGATCAACAGTCAAAACAGACAATATTACCACCCCTTACAAAGAACATACAAGAACAGGTGGCAATAAAAACAACTGGCGGGTTTTGCTGATTCAATTGGCACAGTTGCATTCCCATCCCAACCTATAACTCAAGATGCTCTTTTATAAAAGTCTTAAAGGCACTAGACACGTTTGATAATTGTCAAAGACCAAGGGTGGATTTCACAAAGAGTTAGGACTAGTCTTATCTCGAGTTAGGACGAGTTAATAGTCCTAACTTAGGACTAGCTGTACGTTTTTGATATCTCTCAGGACTAGTCCTAAGTTAGGACTAGTCCTAACTCTTTGTGAAATTGACCCCAGTAGTCACAATTGGTGTGTCCCAACATAATATGCATCCATAAAATAACAAAACCTGTGAAAATTTTGGCTCAATTGGTTATCAAAGTTGCGAGAGAATAATGGAAAATAAAAACACCCTTGTTGCACAATTACTTTGTGTGCTTTCAGATGCATAATAAAGGCTTCAGTTGAAGCCTTTTGTTATTTGATTTGAGTGAGAAATAACCTCTTTCTCATTAAACTAGGTTACTTCAGAGTGAGCGGTTTCTCACAATGTGTTATTATGTTAACAGCTCTCCATTCTCGTTACCAAGTAAGTTAGTATGCTAACAATTATTTTGAGTAATTACCAATAGTGTCCAGTGCCTTTAAAAGCTATGGAGCTCTACAAGGAATGGCCTTCTTGGCTCTAGACACAGGTAGCTTTGATTTATTATCACTCACCCTAATACCCTTCCAGGATTCATTCACTCTCCTTGTAGCAGCTCTGGAGGTATATTTTTTAATAATTTATGGGTAGCAAGTTTCACAATATTGTGTTTCTGTAATTGATTACATCTGTTCTACATCAGACGTTATGCAATAAAACTTGCACAGCAGACAAAAAACTTGTGTATTATTAGAAAATTGGAATATCCCGATAATTCTTCGCTATGTTTAAACTTAACTTACTTGAACCATGGAGTAAGTGTGAACTGTTGAGCAGAGGTAAGAACGCTGGGTGCGTCACACCCTGGGTAGCCTCAGCGACCCACAGTGATTTATGTCCAGGAGGTTTTATCAATTGATAAAGGTAACACCTCTGTAATCACCACCAAGAGACAAGGGTACCTTCTGTAGTCTGCTTAGGGTTCAAATAACAAATATTATGGACTTAAGAATATCAATGTACTACTATCTGAAGCTTTAAAAATGGTGAACTGAACTCCCTCACACACCCATCCCTACCCCACCTCACACACCCATCCCTACCCCGCCCCAACCCCGCCAGCCCATATGGCTTCTGACTGGTAGTTGATTTTTCTAGGTAATTCCAAATCTTTAAAAATTTACCCAGGCAACTTCCCTTGTGCTTTAATAATTTAAAGAAAAAGAAAGGCAATATTAAAGGAACACGTTGCCTTGGATCGGTCGAGTTGGTCTTTGAAAAGCGTTTATAACCGGTTGTTATAAAATGCATATGGGTAGGAAGATGTTGTAAAAGTAGAATACAATGATCCACACAAACATGCCTCGAAATTGCACTGATTTCCTTTTACTATGCGTCGACTAACACGGTCGGTCATTTATGGGAGTCCGGTCAGCCATTTATGGGATGGCCGACCATGTTAGTTCGCAAAGTAAAAGGAAAACCATGCAATTTTGAGGCAAATTTATGTGTATTATTATTTTTTACTTTTTAAACATCTTTCTAACATGCATTTTATAACAAACGGTTACAAACGCTTTTTAGAGACCAACTCGACCGATCCAAGGCAACGTGTCCCTTTAATCATCTCCTACCCCAACTTTCTGCTTCATAAAATGAAATGAAAAAAAATTTAAAATACTTCGAAGCGATTCACTTGGCAAGATAACTTTCCATGAAGTATTTTCCGAAACAAATGCAACCGGCTTAAACTTCGGTCATAGGACACACATAACTCACCAAATGATAAAGATTTGATTCCCCATAAACCTTGGCCTTTGTCCATTACAGGAAACACTAGGCTTCTTTGTTTATAAAATGCGGGTGCCAAAAATAATAGACACTGAAGTTATTACTTTATATTAGAGCTGGAGGAGATGGTAGCATGGATGCATAATGCAGGTTTTTCTTTGCGATATTCCCCTTGCAGTAGCAATAAATGAAAAATGATTCAATGGGGCATTCAAGTTATTTTGATTAATGTCAAAGTTTTTAGGGGTTTTTTTTGGTCTTTTTTCTTTTTTATATCATGAAGTTTACACCAGATGTGGAAATTAAATTACTTCAAGAGTTTCAATTTGGGCTTTCAATTTAAACAGTAATGCATTTGTTAAGTTGAAAAGAAGCAAAAAATTTCCAGTAAAAAACAGTTCATGAAACTAAAGCATTGGCAACCAATCATTATTCTCTCTGTATATTGTACGGCAATGACAAACCACTTCTCATGTGACAAGCTGGGACCATGTTGGCTATCTGCCCGACCCCCAGGTCTGACCTTATACTCATCAACAGCCCCCCATCTTCCATGCCCGGAGTGTCAAGGATCAACATGTGAATCAGGGATATCTCTCCAGGATAAAATTGGTTAAAACCAGTACACCGTGACGTTTGATTTCAAAGGCAAGGAGATGGATGGCGAGTTAAAGGCAGTGGACACTATTGGTAATTACTCCAAAAAAATTATAGCATAAAACCTTACTTGGTAACGAGTAATGGGGAGAGGTTGATGGTCTAAAACATTGTGAGAAACGGCACCCTCTGAAGTGCCATAGTTTTTCGGGAAATGAGTAGTTTTCCACGAATTTGATTTCGAGACCTCAGATTTAGAACTTGAGGTCTCGAAATCAACCATTTAAACGCACACAACTTCGTGTGACAAGGGTGTTTTTTCTTTCTTTGTTATCTCTCAAGTTCGATGACCGATTGAGCTCAAATTTTCACAGGTTTGTTATTTTATGCATATGTTGAGATACACCAACTGTGAAGGCTAGTCTTTGACAATTACCAATAGTGTCCACTGCCTTTAAGGGACAGGTTACTGAATGAAATGCAAAAGCTGGAACATTGTGTCTCCGTGTTTAAAACAAAAGAGCTCAAATTTAGCTAATTTGGAGTTGGATGGGAGTATATATATGCACTAGTTCTTGGATGAGTAAACTAAATTGCATTCTTTAGTTTTCAATGTGAAAAATGTCGTCAATTTAAGATTGTTTTGATGGTTTGAAAAACGATTTAATCCTGCAACCTCAAGATTAACGTGCCGGTGCTCTCACAACTGAGCTATCTGGCCCAACTGATGGTGGACACCCTTCTTTGTCAGTATCGTTTTCCAGGAGTGCAATCAGAAGCCATTCAGTAGTTCCTATATAGCCAGGGATCATGACCAAATTAATGAGATCACTTCAAGGGAATGTGACTTCTTATTTCAAACATCAAACAACATAGTTTTAGTGAAAACAAAGTTTTATCAGGGGCTTTGTACATGTTCAGTACTTTCTGCTGCATTCAAATAATATGAAAAATGGGGAGGGGGTCTTCAAGTGTTTTGTCTCACCTTTGACAGAATCGTTTCTCTTGGGATTTACCCCTTGTATCTTATCAGTAAAGCTTCAAGATTGAAGCTAATCTTGTTTTATGTCCCGATGAGTACAAATCCCTACTTTTCTTTTGAAAAAAGCCTTCAATACAAGATTAGAAATCCATAAATCCAGCTCAATTTGATCAATTACACCCAGGGCAAGATGATACACCTGTACAATTAGTACAAAAGCTCCGTACATTGTCACGGTTTTATTTCTGACCTTTTTAAAAAATCTTCACCTGTCACCAGTAGCTTAAATTAAGGCAATGGTATCCAAGCTCTGTTTGATTAAAAGTTATACGAAATCAAGGAAAATTGCGTTTGTCACTTTCAACAATCATCCCAACTGCTCTCGTTACGTCATCAATGGCAGCCGTGTGTCTTCATCAGTGGATCTTCATCGGATTGAGACTTATAAAACTGAAGCAATATTTATTTTCTCAGGCTTGGGGAATAATAATCCACGCTTGGGCCTTAGCGCTTGCTGCTCTGCACATGTTAGAGCAATTAAGCCCATGTCAGTGGTAAGATGTTGATGAATCGTGTAGCTCAGAATACCATCCCATCATCAGGGTTCGGGCATGGGGGGGGGGTGGGTTTCGGGGAGAGAAACATGGATTCTTGCCGATCATCATTGGGGCACCCGTTGGACTCAGATGCCGACTTGGCGAAAGATGACAAGCAGGGGTTCTAGAGCAATTAAGCCCAGGATCTCCCTGGATGGCTGGAGATATCCTGTTTTATCAAGTTCAGACAAATTGGCGAAGGAGAGAAGAAAAGGGGGGGGGGGGGTCAATGGAGAAGATGTGGGGTAGGGACCATACAGGAATGCTTGGAGCAAGGAGAAAGGACCATGGAGCTTGGAGTTAGAGGGAAGACAGGAGTGACAGGGATGGGGGAAAGGTATTAGGTGTTAAGCCCTGGCCAGAGGGAACACTTCTCCTTGATAATTTGGCAATTTGAAGAGGGGTCAAAGAAAGGCAATTGAACACTTGATTTGGAGAAAATAAATCTAGCTTGAGTTTCTGGCAAGAAATTTGTAGAAATTTAAATGCAATGAATATCATGCTTCATGTATAAGGTGTTCAATTAAAATTATTCATTTAAAGGCAGTGGACACTATTGGTAATCAGCATAAAACCTCACTTGGTAACAAGTAATGGGGAGAGGTTGATAGTATAAAACATTGTGAGAAAAGTCTCCCTCTGAAGTGACATAGTTTGCAAGAAAGAAGTAATTTTCCACGAGTTTGATTTCGAGACCTCAAGTTTTGCATTTGAGGTCTCAAAATCAAGCATCTAAAAGCACACAACTTTGTGTGCGACAAAGGAGTTTTTTCTTTCATAGTTATCTCACAACTCCGAAGACCAATCAAGCTCAAATTTTCACAGGTTTGTTATTATTCTATGCATATGTTGATATAGACCAAGTGAGAAGACTGGTCTTTGACAATTACCAATAGTGTCCACTGTCTTTAAATACAAGATTTATTCATATATTTTTGATCAAATTATTGGACAGTGATTTTTTTAGAAATTGAAAAGCTTACAACTATTAGTAACACTTACATTCCTGCGCTATCAATATTTTTTACTTCATGATAAAAAAAATCAATGGATGGTAAGGCAGTTAATTATTGTCCATAATTACGCCTTTGTAACAAAAGATTGGAGCCAATCACATACATGTGTCACATTGGCTAGACCCCTGTACAGAGCTAATTTTGTTGTGGGCCGATACAGCGCCCTCTTGCATGCGCTGATGTGAACGCTCCCCCCCCCTCCTGACTGTCAACACGCTCTAGTGGAGAATTGGGCTTTAATTTTGAGCCGTGTCCCAATCTTACAAGGAGATTTGCCAAGGCAAATATCAAGCCAGCAGTTGCGGACAGACTAGAAACGGACGACTGATTAGCGCGGGCGTTTCGTACAAATTATCTTCTTGTTTTCCAATTGATGAAAGGGAAAAGTTTGATGAGGAGAATGAGTGACCGATTCCCAACAGTAATTAGGAAGTTGGATTCTAAACAGGTCAATTTTGATCTGGATTTCAATCTATTTTTTGTTTTTGTCTATATTGGGAGACAGCATGGCACTGGGGAGAGATGAAAGCAATGAATGAGATCATGTGAGATTCCAGACCCGCCAGAGAAAGAAAATAAGTAGAACAAAAGTTTTGACTACTTTAACCATAGAGGTAGAACCTCAATGTTTTAACCATGGAGGAAGGAACTAGGCTCCATGCTTTAACCATGTACAGGTAAGGGGGGTTAAATGGGGGTATACTTAGGCCTCCTGGCTGCCATGAAGGGGCAAGAATGAGAAGGGATATTGAATCAGACAAGGGGGAAATGGGACCAATAGGCTGTAGCCAAGCAGGGTACTACACCAAGGCCCATAACAAAGAAGTGTTGAAAGAGACAAAACGTGTACCTTGTCTTCCCTTCCCCCCTTTCCCCTCCTAGAGTCACCTGCCACTCAATTTCATTTCATTTAGTCATTCTGGTTGTGTAGTCAAGCCAAGAACTATCAGAAAAGTGAATTATATACATAGCCAAGAACCCCATGAAGGAATATTCAGTTTTAGATGTGGGAGGAAAACCCCAGAGAATTATCCCCGGGGAAAACCCAAGCAGTCAGGTACATGTAGGGACTGAAAACCCAATCCACATATACATAGTTCCCCCCCCCCCCCCCGGACCCGGATGGGATTTGAATCTGGATCCTAGAGGTTGAAGCTGAGACAATAATACCAAGACAGCCCTCAAACCTCACAATTGGATTTTGGAAACACTATTGAAACCTCTGACACTTTCATCCCTACAGTGGAATTTAAAGTTCAGTTTGTCTCTTAAACTCTGTCATAAACTTTTTGATATTTCAATGCAAGTCAAATAATCTACAGTTTCCTCACTCAATCATGAGCAATATTATCCTGTGAATTTGTTACACAACTAATTATATTTGTTCAGTGGTACACAGACGTGGTCAATAAAAGGTGCAGTAACTACATTGAACAACGACAAAAATTGCTGCTAACTAACAATGACTAAATGTTGGTGCAGTGACTGGAGGCAATTCTTTTTCCCGTACCACACGCTGGCCATCGCATACAGGCATTTAAGATATGGGCGCTTTCCCGGATCCCTTCACTGTTGACCCCGTGGCCAGTGTGTGGTACGAAGAAAAACAGTTGCTGACTGGAGCATCTGGCCCAAAACAATTTTTTACTCAGCAGAATCAAGAATACCAGTAACGAATAGTACATGTGACATGGTACTTTGGCTGGTAACCTTACAATCTAAAAAATTAGCATTTGCTGTGCTTAGCTGTTTTTTAAAATTGAGCCCTGTTCTCAAAGGCCAGACAGAAACAATACTGTCAGCACAATAATATTAATAGCATTCAAAAGTCTGTTAAACATCATTCCACAATTTCCTTCTTTTTTTTTCATTTTATAATGAGGGCAAGAAAGCAATTTTTTTAAAGGATAATTATGGGGTAGAAAAGTCAGGTACAACATGATGTTTTACGAGCCAGGCGGTGTCAATAAAGACGTTCTTTTTTACATGTGGCTCCCCCAAGTCCCATTTTTCATCACCGCTACGACAGATTTACGCACGCTCTAATTTAGATCATGAAATCTCAAACTACGGCCACGACAAATCAAAACCTAGTTTAACCAAAGAGAAAGGATGCAACAATCAAAATAATAAACCAAGTTTCTGGTAGCAGAGTTTTGGGCAAAGACCTTGCTGCATGCCTGGAATCACATCTTTGGGAGGGCAGGGCCATTTTCATTTTTGCAAAGGGCACTTCCATTGGAAAATCCAAAAGTTTATGGGAAACCTTTGAAAGGGCATCAATGCAAAGACCAGGGTCCACTTCCATAGAATTGCTTCAGCAGCAAGTTATTGCTCAACTATTTTCTAAATGCGAAAATGAGCAGGATACCCGCCACGGACGGAATTGGTTTTAGTGTGCTCAGCCACTTTTTGTGCTTATGCAGCTCTATGAAACTGGGCAAAGGGCAACAGAGGCCATAACCTCCATGACCTCTATGACCTCCATGACCTCTATGACCTCCTTGCAATTCCAGACCTGTTTATATTTTTTTAGCAAGCAGATTTCAGGAAAGAATGGCACAAACATGTAGGGCAATCCCTTCATCAAAGAATTATGTTACTTGTGTTTTATAAAATGCAAGGCGGTTTTCTTCATTAGTAATATGGTAAAATTATGCTGGAACATTTTAAGGGGCACCAAGGTCAGGGCCAAGGGGCATGAAGGCAATCATCGCCTCTGCAGACTCCATGGAGTATCATGCCTCTGATCATGGTAAGAGGCATGTTGAAAATGATATTGAGGAACACAGCACCAAATCAAGCCCCTCAAACAACTTTTTTTCTTTCTACTAGACTACACAAAAGAGATAGGAAAAAAAAACACTAGATGATGTCTCCGTCTATGACTTTCTGGCATAATTGGATTCAACCCCCCCCCCCCCTCCTCTCTCTCAGATTGAGTATATTGGCGACGGTTTGGTTTTATGTCACTGACTCTGAAAATGTCCTGCTTGTATTGGGTGACAGGGCAGCTCCAATATTAAAAAAGAGAAATTGATTTATGATTGTTTGGTATTGGAAGTCTTTTCCGTGATCAGTTGTGTATGCATACAGCTAAAATAATGTAAACTTTGGAAGCAGAAAAACCTTTCCATTCTATTAATACAACTGAGTTAAGTAGCTTGGTCAATTTATGCTTGAATTAAAATCGATCCAATTATCTTTGGCGAATTTGTTGCTGTAACCTTTCTTCAAGGAGACATTTGCAAAATTAAACTACATCAAAAGGGAGATTGTGCTATAAAATCTATGGAATGCAAATATATTTACGTTGTAAAACGGACTTCCTTTCAATCTGCTTAATAGCTGACATTGAATGTGAATTTGACAGTTTGCATTTGCTTTTATCCATCATTGATTTATTCTCATTCAACTTGGAAAAAAAGGACTTCATAATTTTGATAAACTAATCTGGTGAGGTTTGCGGAAGCACCACGTGTAGACTCTTTTTGGTAGTGTCAGTTATAAATTCAAAATTTTAAATCCTAGTTAATAAATAAATTGCTTATTTAATTATATATTTATCATTTATTTAAATGGCCGACCGTGTTGGTTCGCACAGTAAAAGGCAAACCTCGCAATTTCGAGGCAAACTTGTTGTGATCATTGTATTCTACTTTTAAAACATCTTTCTAACCATATGCATTTTATAAAAAATTGTTACAAACGCTTTTTATAGACCAACTCGTCCGATCCAAGGCAATGTGTTCCTTTAATCCCTTAAGGGTTCCAAAAGGAACATGAAATAAGTTTGGTGTTTACATGTATATCCCCTTGTGGGAGTTTGCCGAGTTCTATTTTATAATATGTTAAGACAGACAGACAAACAGACACAGACACCTTGAAAATATAATGTTATACAGTATCAAAGACAAAAGAAAATTAAATTGTGATACATCTTTCTTAAAACAAACTTATGGCCCGAATTCACACGATTAAAGATGACTAAAAGACATTGCCCAAAAAGTAATAAACTAATTACTTTCCAGTTATGTGCCATGGATGGCAAGAAGAGCTGGTATATCATATAATCACTGTGTGAATGTCTTCAGCTGGTCTTCAGTTACATCAATGCTATATTGTTATATGGTTATACTATACCACACTCAAATTATAGTTGCCAGGGTTTTTAAAAGCATGTGAAATCTTATCCATGAAAGCTTTTATCAAATGTAAACACGATGCAGTAAAAGCTTACATGGCACAATGTGCCCTCACAAAGTGTGTCTGAAATGGTGGCTATGGATGCGACTATGGCTTGATTGTGGCATCATCATAGGTTGAAGTTAAGAATGTCATTGGCAACAGTCAGAGCCGTCATAACCCCCAATTCGGATACAGCTTAACTGTCATTGGTATGTTATTTTATGTTGGGTGACATTAATACAGAGCCTCCAACATTTGCATCTTGCAATCAGGGAGATTTGGTAGAACAAACAGGGAGATATTTAGTAGAATTACATTCATTGTAGTAAAGGGGAAAAGTTTCCATAAAATCAGGGAGATTTGCAAATTTGTTCATTCAGAACATGGACAGATTGGTTTACTTTAGGGAAGTTTCTGCCAAATCAGGGAGAGTGTGCAGCTCTGTTAAACTGAGTACAGATATCGTTCTTTGATAATTACCCATGTCATTGTCTAGCTATGCGCTATAAACGACAACAACAACAACAACGACACATACAAACAAAAACAAATATATTAAAACAATGAATAAATGGATACAAAAAAAAATTATAATATTTAAATCCTTTTGATTATGTTTGATCATCTAAAAATAACAACTGCACTAAAAACGGCGTCAATTGCTGACCACAAACAAGCATAATAATGAGGCAAATGACTTCCCACTGAAAACCAATATCCCTGCCGCAAGTTCCCCGGTTACCCGCCGAGTGGTGCCCAGCGTGTTGCCTGTACCACTGCCATAATACTCGGCACTGAATTGTAAGGAAACCGTCAGGAATGATTAAGGTCGAAGCTCGTTGGACAAGAAACATGGTCCAGTTATTGTGCAAGAAACTTGTTTTTCGGCCTCTTTTTGTGAAAAGGTTTTTGTATGGGGAGAAAAAAATACTGGGTGTTCGGACAAGGTTAGATTATAAAGTGTTACTGGGGTTCATTGACTTGTGTTGTTAATTAGATAAACTCCTGTAATGCACTAATTTGATTCACCTTTGACTGCTGCTGAGCTTTGTTAACAATGTGGTTTGTCTTAAAATATTCTGTAAAAACCTTTGTTTGGTTTGTAAAACACATTGTTTAATTGTATCAAAGAGAAAGATTGTATGCAACAAAAACTATTTCATTTGAAAAGTGTCTACTTGGAAGCACTAAATCAATCTCAGGCTATTTAACACACATGGTCATCTTTCTAGTAGAAATAGTAAAGACCAATATCCGCACTTTGTGTGATGCTATCCAAACATGAAATAAGAATAAACTCAGTCAGTCATCAGAATCACACAAATTAGGTACAAACCCCATCCATTTTTTCATCAAATTTCAGACTCTCGAGATCAGAACTACAGCACTGAAGACACAATATTTAAAAAAAAAAATTAACAGTGGATCAGAAAATTAATTACTTGTTCAATCTTAGCAATTTTATAAACATGCTTATTGTTCCACATTTGCAATTAAAAGCAGCAAACAGTCATCCATGTTTAAACATTGATATTGATTTTGATTTGATAGCACTTTTTTCAGTTTCCAAGACGCCAATTAAAGTTGGAAAAATAGCCACATCACCCAAGAAGATGTAGGTATGACTTTACCATGTATCAAGGTATAAAGTCAGTGTAAGACACAAATATGAACAACTGAAGAGTAAGTTATGCCACTAAATTTTGGCTTGACTACTTGACTTAAAAAAAAAGGTGATATAACTTTGAGGCACATTTTACGCACAACAGTGCACTAAGTTGACTCACTTCACCAGTGCCCAAAACATCTCACATCTTCTCCAAAAGCAATACACGAAAGCCACCATTTTCAATTCACAGTCTCTTCCTTTTACATTTATATAGAAAGTCCCTTTTACATTTTAGAGAGTCCCTGGAATGTAAAAACACCACTCCAAGTTGTCCCTCAAACAGCTCTTTAAAAAGGGTGGTGGTTATTTCACTCCAGGACAGAGTGAAAAATCACTCAAAAAGATGCAAACTTTTATCTAAAACAGTGGAGGAACCACTAAAAAGCAAAAGGTGTCCCTCATATGTGACTCTTCAAGGATGGCTTTTTCACTCTTTTGCATTTAGAGAGTAGGCCTATATAATATGTTTGCGTTGATGTTTAGGGAAACCAAATAATATACACAATATACTTAAAATAAAAATTTGTTCACCTTGTTCTGGAGGCTAATAATGGAGTGACTCTCATGAGTGTATAACAAATTTGTTGGTCTACAAAATAATCCAACCAATACAGGATGACAAAGGAGCACCAACAACAAAACTATGCTAAATGGAAGTCCATTACCTAATACCATCAACATGTTCATTACTGGAGGGTTTTTTCCTTGGAGAGTGGAAAGGAAAGATACCAACCCCTGGAAGAAGTCCTTAGGGTCCGAAACTCTGACCGAGAGGCAAATTTATGAGCTTGATGACCGTGATCAGAACAGTTCAGGGTTTAACCACAAGTTCATGCGAGAGATAAATGTGTTTTTCTCCGTAAGTGCCCATCAAAACTGACCATAAAGATGGAAGGATTGAAGAAAAGATACACTGTCTTTTTAAATTATAGTGAAGGTATAGGCCTACCTTTTGCAGGCCTGTATCCTTCGTTTTTGAAAGGGCAAGGGCACTAAGCCATGTTCTCCTTGGTAAAGAGCACCCTATGAGGAAATTGTATATTTCCACTGTAGGATTTCAAAGGCACCAAGACAATGACCAGGGGCATGGAGGTTTTTATGAAAGGAATTGAAAACATCTTCAATCTAAGAAACATTTCATGCAGAATTGTTTCTCAGATTGTGTATTCCAAACGTGGATTATTCTTCCTGAGTGGACATAGCCGCTCCAGACTTTCGGTGATCTCAAAAACACTACGAACTTTTAAAGTGAAATGTTCACGTTTTAGTTATATTGTATCTATATACATTTATTACAGATTAAAACAATCAAACAGTTCCAAGAACCAAATGTACTTTGCCCTTAATACCATCCCACCAAAGTGGTAGATTTACTATTTAAGCCATTCATTGCAATATCAAGATTAAAACTGATATTTGACCACACGATAGCTGATTATGTGAATGCATAGCATAGCTGTCTGGTTGCAGTAGAGATCCCAATTACATTGAAGTCAATTATATGGAAGCAGCATATGATGCACAAGGCCATCAGTGTGTGGAATTTATTAAATGGTAATCAAGCTAGCCAACTTCCCTCTTGAAAAGACCAGATGAGTCAAAATGAGCAATGCAAATAATGGGCCAGAACTTTCTTCCTAGTGGTACTGTACCTTTTTCTTTCCCGAGAAGACTGAATAGATGTGGAGGACTGCTATATAGAAAGTCCACACTCCAGAAAGAATAAGTCCACAGCCTTTAAGAGGTACTTCAAAAGAGTGAAACACGTTGGGTTTACAAACACACTTGAGTTGTTTCCAACAAGGTTCGAGTCATGGCCGTTGAGTATACCACACACACAGCACATGCGGATGTTCTGTCCAACACGGCTGTTGTTGTTACCATCAAGTTGGGTCATTACACAGAGCTAGGTAGTAGTGGGAGTGTTTCTTGCCAACTGGCAAGGACGCTGGTGAAGTGACAGCGGCCAATGAGAGGCAAGGGGGGGTTTTGACATCTGGAACCCACTCTCTCATAAGACTGCGACCGGTCGGTCCACTGATCTTTTTTAGGAGCAAAGTTTGTGGGTGGCTGCCTGCCGAGATCATGTCTCTCAGTCTAGACTCAGCTGCCTTGTGAGGCAGGAACAGCCAAAAAGCCAGGGCAAACGCTTCACTGATATTGATAAGAAACTTCTCAGAAGTTTCTTACCAATAATAGTGCCCCACTTTGGGTAAATACAACAAAAACAATGCCAACAATGTATGTGAATATACAATTGTACACTACTAACATTCCTTAGTCATTTACTTATTTGACCATTGCCTTTGTCAGGGATCATCAATGCTATATGGTACGGTAACAAACTTATTTTGAAACATTATTATTTGATTACACAACCAACAGCACCATTAAACAATTTAACCAAAAAAGCAGGATAAATAGGACACATGAAGAAATGTCCAGTATTAGATGTGGGAGCACATGCGGATATGGGGAAAACCCCGTGCAATCAGGTAGGGCCTATGA
Source organism: Asterias rubens (assembly GCF_902459465.1). Classification (NCBI taxonomy): domain Eukaryota; kingdom Metazoa; phylum Echinodermata; class Asteroidea; order Forcipulatida; family Asteriidae; genus Asterias; species Asterias rubens. The sequence continues at coordinate 13,512,117 of NC_047069.1, read as the reverse complement.
AAACCCAACCCGCATGCAAAGCTCTGGTCAGAGGTGGGACTTGAACTGATGTCCACAGAGGGGAAAGGCTGGGAAGGAAACCCCTAATCCCCAAAGTTATCTTGTGTGCACTCAAAACTTAATTTTCAGTACATAATATGGAAATATTGACTGCTATGAGGGGCATAGTTAAAATTATAGGCCCTCGGTGATGTCAAAACCATGGCTATGCCCAAAGCGAAGCTGAGGGCATAGCCATGGTTTTGACATCACCGAGGGCCTATAATTTTAACTGTTCCCCGATTACTAAGCAGTCAATATTTTTGTTTTATACTGAATAAAGATTCTTCTAATCAACAACACTCTAACTATACGGTGAAAGGTCGTCTGCGAAGAAAGGTCGCGCCGTTACACGGAATGCAAGTCGTACATTCTACATATCAAAGTTCTGTTATTTTTAGAGCTGGCATAGTCAATTGACTATGCCCCAGGCATAGTCACTATGACGTCATCTTGGTAGAAAAAGGGGGCATAGCTATTTCCATGACTCCATTTTTAACCAATCAGATTAGATTATTCTCTACATGAGGTATATAATTTTAACTGTTCCCCGATTATTAAGCAGTCAATATTTGTTGTATATACCGAATAAAGATTCTTCTTATCAACAGCAGTCTGACTATACGGTTAAAGGTCATCTGCGAAGAAAGGTCGAGCCGTGACACGGAACGCTAGTTGTTGCGTTATTTTCAGAGCGGGCATAGTCAATGCACCGTCTCATACACCGTCTCACCTCCCTGTTTAATTCAGTCACCCAAACCAACCCTTCCTCGACATTTTCCACCAATCCATCTCTGCCTTCAAAGTCCAGAGTCAAGCAAGTGCTCCAGCCCTCCCCCTCACCCATCTTGCCTCCCTAGTGTTTAGTCAAGTAATTGTCCTATTGGGTCTTTCATGTTTTCTGTCTGTTCTTTTTTTATGGGTTTCCCCTCTTGCCATGTATGTATGTGTTTTGTATGTTTTGTTTACTTCCTATTTATTGTTAAAGGCAGTGGACACTATTGGTAACTGTCAAAGACTAGCCTTCACAGTTGGTGTATCTCAACATATGAATAAAATAATAAACCTGTGAAAATTTGAGCTCAATCGGTCATCGAACTTGCGAGATAATAATGAAAGAAAAAAACACCCTTGTCACATGAAGTTGTGTGCGTTTAGATGGTTGATTTTGAGACCTCAAGTTCTAAATCTGAGGTCTCGAAATCAAATTCGTGGAAAATTACTTCTTTCTTGAAAACTATGGCACTTCAGAGGGAGCTATTTCTCACAATGTTTTACACCATCAACCTCTCCCCATTACTCGTCACCAAGAAAGGTTTTATGCTAATAATTATTTTGAGTAATCACCAATAGTGTCCACTGCCTTTAAATTTTACTGTTTTTATACTGTTTAATATTAATATTTTTTATCCGTCCTGTAATTGGCGCTTGCCCTGTTGGATGTTGTTTAAAATTAAAACTGAAAAAAAGTTTAAATATCCTGATTTTGCGCACCTCCTTAGTTAAAACTTTTGTAGCAGAGAAATCTTAGCATTGTTTGAGAAGATTTCACTCTGCAACTTGGACACCCCATACATTGTTGTCCTTTCCCATGAAGTACAATTTTTAACATTTGACAACCATGCTAAAATAAAGCAAGAGAACCCTTCTAAAATACTCTCATGTGAAAAGGGTTTAACTTTAGGAAGGATATATCTACTGACTGATATTGCTACTGTTTGATTAGAATGACCTCATCATGTGTTTTCAGGTTCCGCTAGAAACAGTACAGCCCACCCCGCAATCTTTAGAGTCAACAGAGGGCCAGCCTGCAATGCATCCACGTCACTAAGGCCGCATTCACAAGAACTGACGTAGTGTTGGTTCAGGACTGTGTGCTTGAAATTCCACTGCGCCAGGTGTCTGTTTGAACACTGTATTTGACTCCTACTCCAGATAAAAAAATGTTTTTGCTTTATATGTACACAGATAAGGGGGTGTAGGTCAATTGTAAGCAAGCAGGAAACAATGATTGGAAGAAGTAGTCATAGTCAATATTATGCTCATTAAAGGAAACGATTTTGAGGGATTGAGTTTGAACAAAGAAAGTTCACTCGCGAGGGACTTGAACCTGCGACCTCCAAATGTGTCGGTGCTCTACTAACTAAAATGTCTAGCACTTATATTGGCCACGCAGAATCCATTCAAATTACAACTACCGTATAGCCAGGGATCAAACCCAAGTCTACGAAGATACAACCTAGGAAGCGGAAGCAGAGGGATTACCTCAAATTTTCCTTATGTGGTTTATTTCTTGATAATTAAAAAGTTGTGACAAGTGCACAGACTAATTAGCATTCACAATATATAATCACTTTAAACTGTAAAAAGGGGCAACTATAGCCTCAAAACGTTTTTATTTTTAAACACTTAATTTGTTTTCAATCTACTTGGACAATCAGTGCAAAGAAAATATATTACATTCCATGCCTAGCACTTCAGCTTTTTTTTTTAAGTTGCCCATCAACCTAGTAAATTGTTTGTTACCTCAGGAAGTTTTAGCCCAGAGTTAAAATATGTAGTGTCATAAATGTAACTTTCTGATGTAATAATGATATAAAGATCACAACAAGTTACATGTTAGGTGGTCAAATGGTCAAATTACCCACTCGTGAGTAAATGACACATGAATATTATTTTACACTATTAAATAGGAATGAAATATAAAATCACACATTTTTTAGACCATATTATTTTACACTATTATATAGGCCATAGCAGTTTTTACAAAAAAAAATGTGTGCCAGTCAGGCCAGTGTTAAGGATGAGCTCTGCATTCTGAGAAATTGATTCAGGGTAAAATCTAGGAGCTTTCGTCGCCATGACCCCAAACTATTTGTTTCAGTTTTCTGTTTACCCTAACCCAACTCTAGTTGCCCATCAGTTGAGCATGGATGAGGTTTTTCTTATTCTGTGCATGTGATAACTGAGTAAGGTTACTGACACTAAGGGGGTTAAAGTCAAATCTCTGCAACCCATTCACTGCACTCTGCCATTACCAAGGTCAGATATTAGGCTAATCAAACACTACAATCAAATGGACTGTGAAGTAGTTAATGTACTTAGCACCTATAGTGATATGGTGCACTACACAATAGACTAGACCTATTTTATGTCAACAGATTTGTAGTCTGTCTGGTGTTGGAATGCCTTGGGGGCATAATTGGTAATTGACTCATTGACATCAGTGTACTTGGGAGAGAGGTTGTACTTGGAATTAGTGTTTTGATTTAGGGGGTTGGTGTTTTTGTTGTGGGAAGCTGTTCCCATTTGAGGTCAGTTATCTCTCATTGGGTGGATGAGTTATTGAAATAGCCCATGTGGCTGTGGAGATTTAGAAATGAGGGTGGGAACTGGAATTCCGTACTTGCTATTTGACTTTGCACTTCGACAGCCTTCTTCCTTAACAGTAGTCCGCTGGCCAGAAGCCAGTTAAAACACATGAGGGCCAGCTAAAATTAAATTCAAGTGGTCCGGCTGGCTAGTTCAGTGTTCAAAAGCATGATCCCTATTCCATTAAAAATAAAATAACGAATTGAAGAAAAGAAGGCAGATCAGACCTGATTAAACTTTTTTAGAACACAACCGGGAAAGTGTGGCCGAAATCCTTCTCTGCACAAGACTAGCAAGGATTAATTGTCTGTATTTAGCCATTTTATTCCTATAAAGTATGGGTCCAACAAGAATTGTCAGCTTGTTTGGTTTTTAAAAGTTTACCTTTCCTGTAAAAAATATTTCCCCCAGGCCATCATTATTTGGAGGACGATGCTTCCATGTTTCTCTCAACATCAAGAGTTATTAAACCATTCCAAGGGACCACAATCACTGTGAAAATGAGACAAGGCCAGGCTAGGACACACTATTGTTTCAATCCATCTGTCATCGGGGTGCTCTATACCCAGATTGCTCCAGGGTGGGTGAAAACTCCAAGGAACTCTCGTGTACCTCTTTAGATATTGACTGCACTTGTCTTGGGCAAATTTGCCTTTGAACAATATTCCCTGAAATTTCATTACGCACAAATAGAAGGGGAAGAGGGGATAAGAGGAGGATGAGGAACTCAGCGCTTTGACAGTAGGAAAAACAATTGTCTCACGAAAGCACCGAAAGCTCTGAAAACTCAACTATTAAATAAATGAGAAAATATAATTTGGCTGTTGCAAACGGCTTACCAACCATTAATAGTAGTTATGGTACATGTAGGCTAGATACGACCTGATGTTTAGACCCTATAGCAGAGTCTTTCTCATAGGCTAGAAAGACTCTGCTAGGTTGGAAATGTCTTGTCATTTACTAGTTTTTGCTATTAAATAAATAATTGACCATTGCAACCAGACTCATTATTAAAAAAGATAGCCTTTTTCTTGTGGATTTTGCATTGCACCATGCCCCGTCCCATTCTTTAATGAAATTCAGACCAGTGCCCGCAAACACTTTTGCATACAGAATATGGTTTACAGCCAAAGCACCACACCACAAGTACCATCTCTTAGATTGTTTTCCTACTCATTTTCGCTTAGCGGAATATAGAAAGTAAAATTGTCTGCCTAAGCAGCTTGCTCTATGAAAGTGCACCGAAAAAATATGGAGATTATGGAGGTATGTTGCCTCTGGTTCGAGTTGCTATGAAAACAGACTTGTCCTCAAAGAAGAAATTCCAAGAAAATCCCAACATTTTAACTCTGCATACATAGCAATACAAACAGCACATGTTGCAGTCTGGCCATCAGTCACTTCCAACATGTGTAATATTTCACCGTTATTTTCTGGAGGGAATTTCACACCTTGGTGTGTGCTGTAATGATGAACAGTGTCTACAAATCATGAACAAATCAAAACTTGTGAAGATAAGGTGATAAGCGTACCCAGGAGGTTGAAGAACCAAGGAAGGTTCAGGTTTAAAGATGTACTATGGTTGAACACTCAGCAGGAAGAGTCAAGAAAATGTAAGCTAAACTTTGGTTAATTTGGGTTAACATAATGCTGGAGCGTTATGTAAGAATTCTCGCGTGCGAATGATTATTGAGCATGAAATATTTACTGACAATAATATGGTAAGAGCAATCAATGTGGATACATGTAAGACACTAAAAGAGCGTTTCTTAAAAAAATAAATAGTGATCTTCAAAAGCCTTGGATGTCTTCCTGGTATGATAAAGAGTGACTGTATCAGAGGTGTGGTAAATCTCATATCAGAACATGTACAGCCCACTAAAATGTATGCAATCACACAAAAAGATAAATGTTGGTTCATGAAAGTTCACCAGATATGTTAATTTAGTAAGACAAAAGAAATTCAATTACTCATAATTCAGATGTTTGTTTCAAAATAACAACTGTTTGTTTTGGGATAGATTATGCTACGACAACGGCTCCAAACAATTGTAAATTCATACACATACTTTATGTAAATGATATGGCCTACTTCTAGTTCAATAGTACATATATTGAACCGCAAAGAAATAGTCCAGTTCACCCCGTGTTCAAACTTAACTTATCAAGATTACCAGTCTGCCCCCTCTACACACACCCCCACAATTTCATCCCACAAAAGAATGTTAACAACTTGTTTGCACCAATTTTTCCTTGTTCCCAGCCCATTTTTTCAAGGATTTATGGGGGCCACATAACACAACCAAACATCTCAAAGTTTGTTTCTTTTCGAGCCTACACAGGTAAAAATGTGGACTCACCAGCCTGAATGTGCACTTGTGAAGGCCCCCTTGGCAGGGAGTTTTATGAAGTGTAGACAGACGAACTACAGAGGGAGCTGACACCAGCAAAAAAAATATATCTTATTTTGTTAGTTTAACCTGAAATACAGTAAATGCTGGCTAGACTTGATTATATCATGGGTGAGGAATGTACTTATTTAGGGATGTGTTTTCCATTGTGTGGTGGTGTGGCAATGGGTTGTGCAGTCCTTGATGAGTTTTGTCTGCTGGCTCGACTGTCTGGCTTGATCATATTTTTTTCAGGGATAAATCATTTGACATTTCACCCTCTTTTGGAGGCTTTTTTATATTTTCAGAGTGTCTGGGTTGTGGATCAGTGAGATTTGTGTTAATGGAAGGAAATATTCAATTGGGATGAAGAACTGACTGCTAATGTTCGTTTCCTACTCTAATTTACACATTTAAAGGAACATTTTCTGAATCATAAAAGTGAAAACTAAACCTAAATCAAAAACTATTTGATGTACAAACCTAAATCAAAAACTTCTTGAAGTACATACAACTTGTACGTTGATACATGGAGGAATAAATCAATTTTCTTGTTCCATGGTTGGTACAAATGCCCTCATCCCCCAACCAAGTAGGCTACACCATCGTTTTCCTTTCTTGTTTCAAATACTGTTTAAACAGTTTCTGCCTACCTTTAATGTTCTAAAATTTCAAGTCTGACTTGGTCTCTGGACTGTAAATATTTCCCTCGTATAGATGAGCATAATGCAGTGCAACTTACCAGTTTCTATCAAATATCATCATTTGCTACTCATAGCCTTCAGTGTGAAAGCTGTTAATTTGATATGACGAAATAATTACCAAACTTCAAACTATTACTTAGGTTTAAAGAGGGGGATAATTCTATCACTATCGCAGCCCACCTTCTCTCTTCCCATCGCCCCCAATACATCTGTCCATAATGCCTCCATTCACATCTTGCAATCACAACACACCACACATAACCACATCATCCTCTTCCCGGCCACATCTCAATCTACCCACCCTCTTCTTGACATTTTCCCCGAAGAGAAAACTAACATTATAATCCAACAAGCAAAGATCCTCAAAAGTATTTGTGGACGGAATACTGATTGTAATATAACAACTATAGATTTTCCAATTACACCGTCTTTCAGAGTCCTCTCTCGCACCCTTTCCGTCGTCTTGACGTTGAGAGATGCAGGTAAAGTTTCCTTTACTTAGAGTTCTGCTTTTCTTTAATTTGTCTGTCCACGCAGGACAGCCCCCCTTGGATTAAATGATTTGCATCACTTTGTGATTGTTAAATTGTCATTTGCCAATTAGTGTTCCCCAGGAGTTTTTTCTCCTTATTTTTTACTCAAGAGCAGACTTGTTTGTTTTATTTTTTTAATTTTTTTTATGATGCCTACCTATGTTAGGACTTAGAAACAAAAAGGACCTATAGGCTGTTTTCTTGAGTGGTGAAGTATGTTAGGACTTTGAACCAAAAGGAATAATGAATCGCTGAGTGGTGTCGTACCTGAAGTTGTATAAAAACAAAACTGTTATTCAGGCCTGATCACGAAGGCAACAAAGGCAATGGCCTCTGTGCCCCCTGGTCATTGCCTTGGTGCCTTTGAAATACTCCAGTAGAAATTTACAATTTCTTCATAGGGTTCCCTTTACCAAGAAGGAAATGCTCTGGTGCCCTTGCCCTTTCAAAAATGAAGCATACAGGCCTGGTTATTTATTTCAACAAAAATCTGTAACTTCTCTAAAACCAACAATATGGAAACAAAAATGTGAGGTCTTTGATGACATTTCCTCCAAACTTGTGTATTAATGTGAAGAAAAAGAATACAAACAATTTAGGGTCGAAAAAAGAAAGATTTACAAGTGCAGTTTTAAGCCTAGGACCTCTGGCTTAACGTGCTGTTGCTCTAACAACTGAGCTATCTATACATAATGTTGTCAAAATCAATTCCTTTATTCAACACAAAATTATTAAAAGTTTACCAAAGTCAGTTTCGCTTGTGGTTTTTATTATTTGATATAGAAAAAAAGTTACACCCCAACCAAAACAACCGTTTGCATAAACTACACGTCAAGAATTTCATCATCATACATGTACAGCTGAGGGGGACAAAGCCTAACTGCTCTAGGCCTGGAATTTCCTTCTTGGGCAAGACCACTTATCCTGAGAAAAAGGCTCTTCCGACATTAATATTCAGGGCTTGCCCTTTAACACTAAATAAGACTTCCTGGGGGCAAGTAAAATGCACAGGACTTGCCAAGTAAGAAACTTTCTTGAAAGCTTAGGCAAAAAACCTAGTATGGTATCACAACATCTAAGAACATGTCACTTATGCCAATATTGTGAAGGGGCACCAAGGTCCCAAAACAGGGGCCAGATTCATACGTACATTTTTGGCAATTACAGAAGCAGAAATTCCACTTTCATATCTCAAAATATTTCAGAGGGAGCTTTGCCTGTGCTTGCGTATACTCCTATAGGCTACTAAGCGTTCTTTGCTTTACAGTTAGCAGAGAAATTTGGCAGTGACTTTGACAGTGAAAACTTGTGACCATAGCGCAAAATTCTGCAAACGCAAAGCCATGACATTTGTGCCCAGGAGACCAGAGGTAACTGAAGTTCCAGGCACGGAGGCATCTTCCCTTTTTTCGGATTTATGCCAACAAAATCTAAGGTATCATCCGTGAAAGAAAATCCACCTAACAATTTCTATTGGCATTAAAAATGTCTGGTAAATTTCACGAATGTCCACATTTGAAATCTAATCTAGATTGGCGCCAATTGATCAGTGAATCCAGCCCCCCCCCACCACCCCCCCCCCCCAAAAAAAAAGGCGAATCAAAAAGAGGTGGGGGTATCAGCACTGACTGACAAAAGTCCCCATGGTCTTTCCAAGTTTAATTGTTTTCTTATGAAGACTCAAACGTCAAGTCGACGAGGCCGTTATGGATTGCAACTGATGACAATTTTCACTTCTGGCTTTGCCGTCAATTGCCTGGCTATTTTTATAACCCTAAAGCCAAGATGGTGAAATGTTGACGGGGCTTAAAAGAACATTGTCGCTTGCATACCATAGAGGGCCCTAGCATTCCGAGAGAAAGGCAATTTTCCTTAAAGGCGTGATGGTTAGAATCAACCATGAATTTTTCAAAATATGAAAGTTTTGCCATTAATAGAACTTTTGTGATTGTTTTTGATGTCTGCTCTGTTTGAATTTGTTCAGTTGGAACACAGAGCAAGGATGGTTGGAATGGCCAACTTACTTCACAACTTTGCACAATTTTAAACAACTACTAACTTACTAATGAAAAATGAGCAACAGTTTTACTGAACCGATAACTTTCTACATTGGGTGTACATTGTTACAAGAAAAGAGAAGAAAAGTCCTTTCAATTAATTCTGGACATTAAGGATGAAGGTTGAAGCCTTTTATCGTGCTGTTTAATTGAAAAAGTGTTTACCTGCTCGTGAACGTTGAAAAGCTGAAGAAAAAGCATTTGTAAAAAGTTACAGTGCATGTACAGTGCATGTGCTTGTATCAGGCATAGAGGGCGCTGTTTACCTGCTGCAGACCGTAATGAGTATCATTACTAATCCATTCAAATTAACTATCTACTTAATTTGCCGACTAGTTCGTACAGGTACAACTAATTACTGAATATCCTGTTACTACATTTCCTTTAAAGGAAGCATACAACATTGAGTTCAGCCTTCAAGAAATTCATTGTTTGCAAACTTAATTGGTTTTATTGCAAAAATTGTCAAGAAAACATTTTATTAAAAGCATTAAGTTATCATTTTGATGTATATTTTCTTACAAGAGCACACATTCCGATGTTTTCATCCCTGTCCTGTCGACACTGCTTTTGTTATTTCCTTTGTCCCTATTTACTTTAAAGACACTGGACACTATTGGTAATTATCAAAGACCAGTCCTCTCACTTGGTGTATCTCAACATATGCATAAAATCAAAAACCTGTGAAAATTTGAGCTCAGATGGTCGTCGAAGTTGCGAGATAATAATGAAAGAAAAAAAACAGCCTTGTCACACGAAGTTGTGTGCTTTTAGATGCTTGATTTTGAGACCTCAAATTCTAAATCTGAGGTCTCAAAATCAAATTCATGGAAAATTACTTATTTCACTTCAGAGGGAGCCGTTTCTCACAATGTTTTATACCATCAACCTCTCCCATTACTCATCACCAAGGCTAAGGTTTTATGTCAATAATTATTTTGAGTAATTACTGTGTCCACTGCCTTTAATAAACATCGTTTTGTAGACTTTTTACACAAAATCCTTGTTTCCCCTTAAAGGGACCTATTGTTCTTATTGTCTTGAGTCTCCATAGGTAGCAAACAAAGAAAATTTCAACATTTTACCTTTTTTTAATTTTAATAAAAGCCAAACAAACATGTTAGGCCTATAAGGTTACTTCTTTCTTCAAGCCATCTTGAATCCTCAATTCTGATTGGTCAACCCATAGCATCCATGGGGAAATTGTAGCATCCATTCAAAGTCTCCCATGATTTGCACCAAAACACAAATAGTGAGCAAGTGAACTTATTTTCCGTTAGCTTTTTGAGCCACTTGCCAAAATTCTCAGGTCAAAATTGCCATGAATGTTTTTGTATTTTATAATGTGCCCGAGTAATCAACACCAACTAATGAATAATTGAAATATCCACTCTGCATTTATCAGGCCCTGTATGTCTCTTTTTTTAAAAGGGCAAGCAGGGCATTTTCTTTTTGCTAAAGGGCGCCCTATGAGGAAGTTGTAAATTTCTACTGTAGCATTTGAAGGGCACCAAGACAATGATCAAGGGGCGTGGAGGTGACCACCTTTGTTTGACTCCTTGAAGTATCAGGCCTGATTTATATACTGTCACCATACAATGTGGATAGGCCCCTTTAATCCTTGCGTTCAACAACTGTGGCAGAAAGGAGTCAACGTGTGTCACTGTTACGGATTTAACGGCCGAGAGCCCGTATCGGTGTTTGGCAACCCGTCGGGTCCTTTGTGGCCGATTTGCCAAGAGCAATAGCGGGGATCCAGCATCGTTGATGAGGCTTTATAAGACACGATAAGACTCACCCATAAGGAATACTCATTACCGAGACATAGGGATACCAGATGGATCAAGATGGTGGAAAAATCTGAGACGGGGATCAGAGACTGTGAGAAATTCTCAAGAACTAACTTTTCTTTTTGCGGTTTCCCTTTGAAAAGTTATTGGATGTGACGTGATTGGGACAGAATTGTGACCAGATGGACACAAGGAGCTGCCAGTCACACCCATATGGTCACACTGTTAAGAAACATTAAACTTCTTTCCGTCAATCTCCACAATGACGTTCAAGAATGATTCAAGTTTTTAGTTATGACAATTGTAGACTTTCAATTTAAAAATTATGGGGTTCATGTTCAAAAGGCTGTTTCTACAATGTAGTGAATTCAACAAACTTGCAATAAATTTAGTACTTTATCTGTACCTGCATGGCATCCTGCAAAATCCATTGAAGTGTGCTTGACAATATTAATACTTGTTCATGTCCAGGTAAAACACTCATTTGTTCTATCTACAAAAGTCACCATACAAGACCCTACAAGGGTAAGAGCTACACCACAATGGGACTGAGAAAAGGGATCAAAAGTAGAAAAAAAGAGGAAGTTCACAAAGAAGAAAAAATGGTGATCGATATTTAATACAATTATGGACTTAATACAGGGATCGTTTTCAAGGTGGTGATTGGTTTTGAACCAAAATGTAACCAACATATTTTTTAAAAGCTTCATCTATCTTCTTTTCTTTCTGATTGGTGGCGTGCTGACAGGGATATTATACCTTCAAGGGAAAAACATGGAAAATCCATTAATATTTCTCTCATTTACATTCCTTACTAAAAATATTCCCAAGGTGACAGGGAACGACTGTAGGGTGCCATCAGAAGTGATTGGTTAAAAGTCTGGGACTTTATCATACAATGGAGCAGCTTTTATTACACAAGAATTTTTTTATAAATGCATGTCTGTGAGCTGAGGCTCATTTTTATTCAGTGTTACCCAGACCTGAAACTTTGTTCTTGTAAAAGAGCAATTTTTTTATCACAGGAAAACCTATGACATCAGGTAAATCTCAAATGGCTACGAGAATATTGCAAAGAGCAATGACCCGGGCCCAATTTCATGGAGATGCTTAAAGTAAAAAATATTGCTTAACAATACCAGTCCAAATTGTTCATGTGGTGTTGTAGTTTGGCTGGTAACCTTTATCTGGTAAGGAAAATTTTGTTGTGCTTAGCTCACTTTTGTGTTTAAGCAGCTGCATACAATTTGACACAGGGACCAATTTTATAGAGCTCTGCTTATAAAAGCAGAAAATATTACTTAAAATGTCTCCGCTAAGCAACAATATGAATGTAGATCTGCCAAAGAGGAGTCCACTTTCATGCAGTGTGGCCGTTAGAATTGCTTAGAACTACTATAAGCAATTGCATCATGTGCTCTGTAAGGCAGTGGACACTATTGGTAATTACTCATTCATTCATTCATTCATTCATTCAAACAGATATTTATTTCCATACTTAATGAAAACAGAGTACAAACAATGTTTTTAAGGAATAACCAATGAACAAAGCTATTTAATGAGGGTGAGAAAAATAAATACATAGAGTATGGAGGCATCATCTGGAAGCCGAGGCTTATGTAGGGATGCCTGGGGACAGACAATAAACGGGGAAAAGAACGAACGGACTGACAAAAAGAACAAAGACAGACATGATGAAGACAACAATGATGAGAACACTAATTGCACAATAATAATAACAATAAAAATGAAGTACCAGGACCTGGCCAGGGAACTTCGTAAGATTTGGCAGGTAAAGGTAAAAGTAGTCCCCGTGGTGGTTGGAGCACTTGGCACCATTCCCAAAGCACTGGGGAAACATCTAGATGAAATAGGGACAAATGTGAGGGTAGATCTATTACAGAAGGCAGCGCTTTTGGGAACAGCGAGGATCCTGAGAAAGACCCTTGAGATCTAAGGCTACGGGACGTAGCCCGGCTCGAGGAGTTACCGGCACAAAGGAAAATGAGATCTTTCTTTTGCATGCTGTGATAAAATGAAATAATAATAATAATAATAATAATAATACCAATAATAACAATAAGAATAAGAAATCGAGAAATAATAAAAAAGCGTTTACTGACGACTTAGGCAAAAGTAAAATGAGAGTGAGAAGGCAAACTATGTCAAATACTGGGAGAGGAGAGCTCTTTTATAGGCGCGTTTAAATCGACCCACAGATGATTGTGATCTAATCGACTGGCTTAAACCATTCCAAAGACGCCGCCCAAAGAAACGAAGTGTTTTTAAGTGGAATGATGAGCGGGTGAATGGCACATAAAGGTGTGATTTGTTATGTGATCTGGTAGAGTACCCATGAGTGTCACGGACAAAGGTAAAGAATGAACGAAAGGAGGTGGGTAAAAGGTTGTGGGTGAATTTGTACATGAAGATACCCGTATGAAGTTGATTAATGTCTGCAAGTGCTAGTGAGTGTAACTGTGCGAAAAGAGGTGCGGTGTGCTCCCAGGGATGCGATAAGGTGCATATCCTGATGGCCCTTTTTTGAGTGGTTAATAGTGAATGGAGTTTGTTTTTAGAAACTTGTGCCCAGATGATATTACAATACTCAAAATAATTATTAGCATAAAACCTTACTTGGTTACGAGTAATGGGGAGAGGTTGATAGTATAAAACATTGTGAGAAACGGCTCCCTCTGAAGTAACATATTTTTCAAGAAAGAAGTAATTATCCACGAATTTGATTTCGAGACCTCAAATTTAGAATTTGAGGTCTCAAAATCATGCATCTGAAAGCACACAACTTTGTGTGACAAGGGTATTTTTTCTTTCATTATTATCTCGCATCTTCGACGACCAATTGAGCTCAAATTTTCACCACAGCTTGTTATTTTATGCTTATGTTGAGATACGCCAAGTGAGAAGACTGGTCTTTGACAAATACCAATAGTGTCCAGTTGGTAATTAATAATAATAATAATTGACAAAGACTAGTCTTCACAGTTGGTCTATCTCAACATATGCATAAAGTAACAAACCTGTGAAAATTTGAGCTAAATCGGTCGTCGAAGTTGCGAGATATTAATGAAAGAAAAAGTCAACCTTGTCGCACCATGGTCACAAGAAGTTGTGTGCTTTCTGATGCTTGATTTTGAGACCTCAAATTCTAAATCTGAGGTCTTGAAATCAAACTCGTGGAAAATTACTTCTTTTAAAAAAAACTACGTCACTTCAGAGGGAGCTGTTTCTCACAATGTTTTATACTATCAATCTCTCCCCATTACTCAAAATCAAGAAAGGTTTTATGATAGTAATTATTTTGAGTAATTACCAATAGTGTCCACTGCCTTTAACTCAATAAAACGCCTCAAAACAAAACTATAGTTTTTTAGGCACTGTGTGGTGAGGTATCAATCTCAAACTGAAATACAAAATTACTGTAGTTTTCACAGTCTTCCCCCATGAGTTTACTTACACTATAAACAGTTTCCTAAAATATCCAGAAGACCGTAAACAAACTCTCACCTTCTTGTTGTTCAGAATGCAATCCAAAGTTACAAAATCCATCCCTAATCAACTCCAAAAAACATCCTCCAAATCATCAAATTGAACCAACATATCTCCACAATTCGATCCCGTGGTTTGGCCCTGATCAGCAAGCCCACCTCAGGCAAGATCCCAATGTTAAGCAATAATAATACACAGTGACAACAACCCCCAATCCCACCATCCCACCCAACAATAAACCGTGATTGGTGTAATGCAACCTCCTAATCCCCTATCACAAAAGCACACAGGGTGGCTTAATAGCGCCACTTAACCAATCTTTTCAGGGTGGTTGGGGTCCATACAAACCTCCCCAATTGAGCAACAAAAAGCTTTAGCCTTTTGGTGGTATGTAAAGATTCTCTGAACAACTGGAGGTTTTATAGGGGTATATAATGTACATGTACAAACAAGGGTAAGAGACACTGTGACTGCATCATAAAGATTACAGACAGTTTGTTGAGGACCGTAGGCTGATCGATCCATCAAGGCCTACGATTTTTCAGCAAATGGCCAGTAAACTTACGACCTACCAGTTTTTGAATAATAAGCCTAACCTTATCTTTTCATTTGCACATGTTAAAAATTATGTTCAAATGTTGAGTCTGATAAATACCTTAGTCAATATTATTGAAAAAGTATTACCAATAAAAGAGCAAATAAAAACAGTTTAATTGTGACACTGAGAAAAACAAAATTTCTCATAAAAGGATTTTGGTCTTTTCCCCCAATGTTGTAACTAATTTTCTAATCCAAACAATACAGTACAACGTTTGAGCTACTGTACATGCCCTGCGGTCTTGTGGATTTTTCCACCAAATTCGAGCCCTGGTGATGGTGACATGAGCTTTGATGATATTAAGTTACCAAGTCCAATACAACCGACTGAAACACTCACTATTCCACTGCCATGTACTCAAGTGGGCTTGGAACCCGGGACCCTGCATTCTAAAGCGACTATGGCCCTTTTTGAAACGGCTGCTTCGGGTTTGGATTCAGCTCAGGCTAGCTTGGACCAACCGGTTGTTTTGACAATTTGCGCCTGGTTTGTGTATCATAGGCGCTCGGGGCTTCAGACCAGAGAACAGAGCCTCAAGACGAATCCAAAGCCGAAGCTGTGGTTTTGAAAAAAGGCATAGGTCTTAGCCAACTAGAACTTTGTTTTAGCAAAACTGCCTCGCACAAAATTACAATGTTTTCACCTTTGCTATTTAACAAGAAGGGGATGTGACTGACGAATGAGGGCATTGCCTCCATGCCGCTGGCCATTGCCTTGGTGGCCGGGAAATGTTCCAGTCCAAATATTAATAAGTTTCCCCATAGAGGAATGAATTACCGTAGTCTTGCTATTAGAAAAGCACAGGTCATAACTTGTCTCCGAAACAGTCAGGGGAATTAATAAGCTTATGGGATAATGGGAAAGGAATCAACTGATGAGGTAAAAATCAACACAGGAAAGGAATCATTTGGCTTCAGGACTGGCAAAATAAAGAAGTGACTTTCAGACTTTTTGCTAATTGTCTGTATCGCCCCACAGAGAATTAGTTAAGGTTAACTTCCGCCCCCTAACTCCTTCTTAACTAAAATGGACTGGAGTACCTTATCCATCAAAACCAGGGTGCATTACAAAGTGCTGCTCTGAGGGAAAAAACATTGCTTGACAAACTTCTTCTAAGAAAAAAACAAGCAGATAACTAGTTGCTATGACATAGTGTTTTGGTAGTAATCCTTTCTCTGTAAACACAGTTGTTAAGTGCTGATAGATTTTGCTCTTAACAGCTCTATGAAATTGAGAAAAATTTTCATGGTTAGGCTATAAAATAACAGAACTGGCATAAACCTAATAGAAAGTTCAGCGCAGAGAATTTGCTTAACTCATCAAAAGTCTTGCTTAGCAGAAACAGGTTAGCCAAATACCATGAAGTTGGGCCCAGGTTCAAGTCCTGCTCAAGTAAATTTTTCTTTGTTCAACCCAATATTAATCAATCTTTATTTCTAAGCCAAGTGTTGTCACAATGCAATCAATCAAATTTCTAAGCAAGGTGTTGTCACTCACGATGCAAATCAAAACGGCTATCTTAAAAAAATCTTAGTGCTTTGTGAAACCGAGCCAAGTGTTCACAAAAAATTGTAAAAGTCCCTTTAAATTGCTGTGCAACTGGCACACATTTGTAATATGAATAAGCGGTAAATAAAAGGACAGGCCCCAGGTAAACGAAACAATATTAGTCACTAGACAGCTGCATGGTTTTGGATCATCCTGAGAATTCAGAGGAAGATCAAGTAGAACGACTGAGTCCCTGATGACATTTCTAAACATTCGTCACACAAAGACAACACCCCTCACTGACTCCACTGACTGTATGTGGTCTGTTTATCATCATGTCCATGAAACAACACAACAAAGACAAACTCGACTTAAAGGCAAAGTTATGTACCTACTTTTTAGAACTGTTGTTTCCTTTATTTATGGAGATACAGAAACTGACCTGTGAAAATTTCATTTCAAAAGATGGTGGCATTTCGATACCATACATTGTACAATTTAAACAAATGTGTTAAAAACTGAAATAATAAGTACAAAATAATAGCAATCCAACAACAGCTGATTGGCAGAAGATTGGCTAGATTTCATAAATAAATAATAATTATAAATGATAATAATAATTATGTTTAATATAGCGTCTTACATACAAAAAAATCTCTCAAAATGGTGTACAGTATTTTTACATATTATAACAAGCTAAAAAGAGATATAAGCAAAATACACCAAAATTAAACTGAAAGCTTTTGGCATGGGCTTAAATACTGCGAATAACACAGGCTGACTGAGTTATTCCATACAAGAAAGAGGTGGAGTCAAAAATACCCTTTCAATAATTTATCTATCAAGTAAAATGTACCCAAAGGTATGTCCTTCAACAAAACATGACTTCAGCTTCCACATATGGTGGATCATGAGAAACATTCCGATCTTGAAAAGAAAAAAACAAGGAAAAAAAGAGAGAAAAAAGAGAGAGAGACCTGTCTCAGTGCTGTCTCTCTGAAGGTGATAATTTGTGAACAAACTGTTGATATCTGGGAGTTTTCTCTTTTGGGACGGGCTGGTAACGTTTTTGTGGTTGAAGACGGTGGCTTCAGAAAAATAAAGAGAATTTTGAATGCATTGTGTCCAGCAGACTAGGGATAAGTTTGTGGTTTGGGAACTACAAACATTGGGTCGCCGGTGTCATCGAGAGTGGATGACACAAAGGAAGACCGGATATATGAACAGGTAAATTGTGCACGAATAAAGAATTGTTAGCTGTCCCCTTCAGACATCAAAAAGAAAAATCCAAGTGAGATAGCAAATATTAGCAGCCTTTTTGGACAACTGTACAAGTTTGTAATTTGAACTGCAACTCTTCCTAGAAACTGACCACTGGCATAATGGGGGGGGGGGACGATGCTGCCTGTGCTCTGCCCCCCCCCACACCCTCAAATTTAAAATCAAATCTAACAACACAAAATACACTGAGCATTTGGAAACTGAAGTCAGAATTTTAACTGGAAGACTATATTAACAATAAGTGCTATGTTTATAGGACTCTACGTACAACATTTTGGTACTGACACAACAAATGTTTTAAAAACACTTGCTTTTAGAATAATATACTTGGTTTTACCCTAACTTGCTTTTAGTGTAACACATATGCCTATATAATATTAAATGTGTTACATTTTTTTCCACAAGTGATTGACCATGTTCTTTTAAGCAAGACATTGAATCACACTCACTCGAAGTAACTCAAGAGATCCAGAGAATCCACCAGGGAAATAAAGAAACCACTCAAATGATAAAGGCTGTCCGTCGTAATCACAGCAGAACACAATTTACTCCCCTGTCCCAGAGAGCAAGTGAGTTTCTTAAGTAGCAATCATCAGAAGAATAACAAGCAATCCTTCACTTCATCGGTTCTACCATAGAAAAAGAGTCCTTTCTCTCTATGGTTTTATATAACCTGAATCTTGCCATTTCAGTGATTCCGTTATCACATCGATATATTGTTACTAAGATGTCAAAAATTCCCAGTGGATTGTTTCCCCTTTAAGCCAAAGATTAACGACTAAATGAAATGAATGCTTACTTGCATCCTTGCATAAAAACACCTTAATTTATGGATGAATCCCTCTCAACCAGCAGTTTAATTCTCAACAGTTACCGGTAGTTATCTCGTTCTTAACCTTCTATGTGAACTTATAGGTCATTAAAAATTACGGCGCATTCAGTTACTAATAAAATTAATTGCATCCCCTTACGATGGTCCCTCTCCTGCCCCTTCCCAGGTTGTATCATAAACTTGGGTGTGATCCCTGGCTATCCTACAACAGTTACTGAGATCATGGAGTAGAGATTAAATGCATATTTCTGATTGGCACCCAGAACAAAGGTTTTGATAAAAAAAAGGCAGACAACCACGGAATGGTTTAGTTGGTAGAGTGCCGGCATGTTTATTTGGAGGACACAGGTTCAAATCCTGCTCTAGTTAATTTATCCACATCATTTTGAC
The DNA here is from genome assembly GCF_902459465.1 of Asterias rubens. Taxonomy (NCBI): domain Eukaryota; kingdom Metazoa; phylum Echinodermata; class Asteroidea; order Forcipulatida; family Asteriidae; genus Asterias; species Asterias rubens. Next base: position 13,493,136 of record NC_047069.1, on the reverse strand, counting down.
CAGATAATGCATGTTAATCTGGAGGTCACAGGTTCCAACCCCACTCTAGTTGAATCATCGACATCATTTTGACCAAATCAAACCCATGTTAATCTGGAGGACAAAAGTTCAAATCCTGCTCAAGTAAATTCATCCGCATCATTTTGACCAAATAATGCAAGTTTATCTGGAGGTCACAGGTTCAAACCTGTTCTAGTTAATTCATCTACAGCATTTTACCGACAAAATCGCACAATTATCATGACTAATATTACTGTTAATATTTCAAATTATAGGGCCTATGAGAGCTAGTAGCTGGAGACCCAATACAACAAACAGGAGTGGTTTTATTTCTTCAGTATCTCTTTTCAAAAATGTATTGTATGTAACCTTTATGAGTGAGACGGTGAGACAGGGCAACCTCGTTCCCAGTTGATCTCACTGAGCCATCCCAAAATGCCTCCACGAGAGGTATCGATATAGCGCACACCTGTGGTAACGACGCTGGAGACAGGGAGACAGGGTATGTTTATGTGGTTTATTAAACAACAAAGGTAAAGAATTCCAAGGTGTACCCCAATTAATTGCGATTTCATACGTTCATCAGTCATCACTGATCCACAACTATTGCATGAAGTGAAGAAAAAAAACTAATGAATAAATATTATGAATATGTGCAGGCAAGGTTGACTACTGGGTCATCCCTGGGTCACATAACACATTCTACAATCAAAAACGGTGAGAACAAATCCAGCCTTTCTTGTATCACGCTTGTATACAATCCATGAAAACTCACACACAGTAACAACATAAGTCTCTAAAACTTGTTCCCCATGGCTTCATTTCCTGGTGTGTTCACTTAGCTGCAATTTCATGCTTGGTGTACTACCAATGAGCCCTGCCAGGGACCCCCCTGTGGTGCTCTCCCTGGCCTTGTGCTAGCCACCAACAACAGTGACACCATCACAATATTTGGGTGCCAGTTACTGTATTGGATGCCCTCACCTGAACTATTCTGTTTCACAGGTATTTCAGTGGCATTCACAGCCACATTATCAAAACAACTGGGGCATCACAGAGCGGAACTTGGGCAATTCAGAATTTACAATGTAGATGTTAACTTGTTCAGGCCATGTTCAGACTAACATTTTGGATACAGTCACTGTCTTCAAACCTAAAGAAAACTTTTGGTATTGTGGCACGATAGATTTCAAAGTCTACATTTTGTACATAAATAAAAGGCTTTTCATAGAAATTATGATTACTGAGACTTGTTTAATTTACTTAGAATGGAAGACATCGAATTGTAGTTGACTATTACATTCATAAATACCTAAGACAGTTTATCCATTCTGATTGGTCGAGAGGGCATCCTGTGGGGGTGTTTGAACGGATGATATAACACCAGTAAAAAGTGTTGAAACATGGGCATGACACGCGAGCTTGCACATGTGCTTATAAGAAAGTTTCTTCATTCCTATTGGTCGAGAGCAACGGCTGGAACAGTTGGGCCTTACCATTTCATAGGTTGTGTTGAAAGAAATCATTGAACAATTATAATTTTTGCATTTATTTTACTTTTTGACCAAAAAGTGTTGATGTTTTTTGACCGAAAAGGTATTTATGAATGGGAATCAAAGTCTGTTGAATCCGTTTTCAACTAATGGTTTAAACCCGCCGAGGCCCGGTTCTTGATAATTTACCTCGACTTCGTCTCGGTAAAATTATCAAGAACCAGGCCTCGGCAGGTTTAAACCATTAGTTGAAAACTGCTTTACCACACATTGATTCCCTTAATAATGGTAATAAAAAGGACAATCATTAGCCGTTTAAGAACTATATACTTTTCGGAATCAATTGTTGAGCAGCGAAGTACCTTTCGATGTCATCATTGCTTTTTGCAGTAAATATGAAAGAATCCAATAAGCCAATTAGTTTAAATAAGTCTAACACTTAATGAACAGTTATTTTGACCCTTAAAATGCTTTGTCAATTTGGAAGAAAACCAGCAATAGTCTACAGCGTATGTCTGTGCCAATTTTTGTTAAGATAAAACAAAAGGCTTACTCACAAATATGGTTTAGTTCAAGTAATTCAAAGTGCCTATTAGCTCATGTGTCATATTTTGTACACACGCCTGCAGGGCCACGACAAAATGGTTTTGCCACTGGTCTCATCATTACTGATCCTTACTACACACTGCCTCAAGATGCAGTCTCCCCGCATCCCCCATCGGAGCAACCAATGTCAAATGGCGTCATTAGAGAACTGCATCATTGAAGACCTCTTACAATAACACAATTATCTTCTGTCCATTCCACTTCGGAATCGCGTTCGTCTGAAAGAGGTCTTGGGAATTGGTTGCCGCAGTTTTTATGGAGATGTCACCAAGAAAGAATTTGTGTAATATTTTTTGTTATCGTTTTATTTCATGTTTCCCACTCTCTCCATCTTGTTTTTTATTAATAAATAAAACTCGGCTTGAACACTTCATACGAGCATTTAAATAACTCCAGGATTCGAAGAGACGTTCTTTCAAAAGCTTGAAAAATGAACGGATGTATCAGGGCAGTCATCATAATTAGTGATCAGATCTATGTTTGTACCAATTATTATCTCGAGCAAACTTTTGAATTGTCATAAACAACAGTTAGGTCAGAAATAAATAGAGATAAATAACAACAGGCAAGGGGACTGGTTTTAAAACTTAGTGACTGCAATAAAAACAATTCTGGTCCAGTAGATATCTTGAACTACAAGCCTATAGATGGTCTTGTGGGTTTTTCCCAACAAATTTGAGCCCTACTACACATGTATATATAATACTAAGTTGCTTACCCGTCATTAAAAGCTGAAGTTGAACTTCTCCTACAGATTCTGCTCATGGGCACCATTGAAGCTCTCCCCAGGCACCATTGAAGCTCTCCCAGGGCTTCTCATCAACGATGACGTGGGGGTCTACACTTGATTCTCAATGACAATATGCAAAAGATCCTCACTTCAAACCAACTGTCATCAAGTGCTGGACTAAAATTCCAGACCAGATTCGTGATGGAACAGTGAACCGTCTGCCATGTGGTTTTTGTAGTGACACCTGAAAAGGGTTGAATACTTGGAATAAATACACCAGTTTGAGGAACTTGATGAGTTTTAGAAGTTGGCTGCTGGGTAGAGCATGAGGTGATGATGGACTTCATAAGAGTGGCGCTATTTTGCCAGACACTACTCTGTAATAACTGTACCCTGGTCCCGGTAACAAATGTACCATGGTTTACCAGTTGGTAGGCCTTTGTGGTTTAATAATTTTGTAGAACACAAATGGAGGTGGGGGGGGGGTGTCTACTGAATATCCATTGTTGTGCAATGGTCCGATTGAAATTTTGAATGAATGGTTTTGTTTTTGTTTAACACTGACAATCAAAGTTATTCGCAGACGATAATGTTCTTGGGTCTGGACAGCAAAACATAGGCCTTTGTTATAAAAAAGAAAATAAAAATATTGCATTTTGGTGAATGACATCAGCGTGGTTAGAAATTGCATACTATGGATATTTAGCTGAGTTGTTTCTGCAGCTGAATAGGTGGGGTCTTTTTCATCAAATAAGTCTACGACAAGTTTTAGTGGGTGCCTAAACTTTTAAATCTTGAACAAAGGAAAGTGTACCCTATGCCACCTGATGCAAAAAAAAAGGCTGCAAGTGTTGAAACTGAATTTACTTCATTTTGCTTCTTTGAACAGATCGCAAAGGTCAGAAGTTTGAGGTTTACCTTTCCACCAATTTATACCAATTCTTTTCCCCAATTCCTTTGGGGGAAAAACCACCCCATTCTGACTGAGCAGACCTCAGTGGGTTTTTTTTACTTCAGGATTCAGGACAGCACCAAGTTAAAAGTGAGTATAAAGTGCGCATCGGTAACAGAAGTCAGAAGCCTGTTCCTTGCATGGGGAGTAAAACAAAATAGAATTCTTTCACCATGACACAATTATTTGATATCAATTAGAAATGTAATACCTTGGTAACACATTCCATGCAAAGACTGCAAAATTTGACATCCCCCTGGGGTACACCACAACATTAAAGAATCATCAGGACAATCAAACTTGATAATAAGGTCACATACCTGATTGGGGTTTTGGTTGGTCAAGAAGACAAGTCCCTGGTCAGCAAATGTCCCTGGTCAAATTGGCCAGACCTGAAGCCCTTGCTAGATTGTTCCCTCACTAGCACTCTCCAGGCTGTCAAGCTCCTTTACAAATTGACCCAAATTGGATCTGTCTTTTCAAGGCTAGGAAAGTGACTGGTTGGAGGGAAAAAAAAGAGAGAGAAAAAAAAACTATTATGATGAATCACAAATTTGGGAAATACACAGTAACTAGGGAAATTGATATTTAAAGGGACTGTAGACACTGCCTGGTATGGGTACAGACCAATTCAATAGTCAGAGCTCAAAACGTACACTGGACAACATACCTCAAGGCCAGTGATTTTAATGTCAGGTCATCAATAGACATTTGACCGGACAAGTCCGGGTATTTCTCATTTTTAATCAAACAAAACATACTGTGTTTATATGACTAATTATGATGACTACTGAGTCTGATAAAATCAATTTTAAGGAGAACATTAATGGGCATGCATGATGGCCAGGACCCAGCTTTAGGCTTAGGTCCAATTTCATAACCTGTTAAGCAGAAAGTACTACTTGCCAAATCTCTTTGTGAAGCAAAGAATGAGTAGGGCACCAGTTTCTGCCAAGCAACTTTTTCTTGTGCTAAGCACATTGTTGTGCTTACACTGGCTTTATACAAAAAAAAATAGCCCTGCATGGAACTATATAGAATAAGTCAGGACAATGGATTTTGTTCAAAGTTAACAACAGAAGTTGGTTGCAAGTTGACTAATCTTGTTGATTTGTAAATCAAAGCTTTGATCGTTTGTTACTTGACTGCACACTCATAATTCAGGGTTCCCACCCAATTGGTAACATCATCACGGGCCCACTTTGTGTAAATCTCATAGCTCAGTCACAAGCACATGTACATCCCAACTTGTGGAAGTTAAGTAGTATTTCACCAGAACCAGAACCAGAACAAAATGAATTGGCCAATTATAAATCACACTGCACAATTAATCCATATTTGTAGACCCTACCGAAATACTCTAAATTTAAAAAAGAAATCTTCCTACTGACTCATGTAATTCAAAAACCAGTCGTCACATTTCCAAAGGTTTCACTAAAACTATCAAATTAAACCCATGTGGCTCTGTGGCCCTGATGGGAATACTATCAAATACAGGACGATGAAATCTGACATTGTGTCTGGGAGTTGGAAGGAAAAAATGGATGATAGAGAACAGATGCACTACTGTGCTACTTCTGCTAAATGTACTTGTGGGTTACCGGGAAAACTCATCTGCACATTTTTGTCACACACTTAAGCTTGTAATAATTATATTTTTTACGAGTCCTGAGTTTCGTTTTATAGTAATGAATCATATTCAGCCGGTTGCCATTCCAAAAAATATAACACAATTTTTTTTGTATTGAAAATACACAGATTTGCACAACTAATATGGTCATGGTGGAAAACTTCCCTGGAAACAAATTCCCTGGATAAATATCGGCCTAAAAATCACAAGATTTACAGTTCAGATTTTTCATAAATATGTATATAATGAAATTATTTGCCCCGTTTTTGGCACAGAAGAGTGTTCTATTAAGGTTTATACGGATGAAAGCCGTGTGACCTGCAAAAACAAGTTCAAAGTTTTCGCAAATAGTACTCCAAATGTTTTGCACCCAAGGTAATGTTTTCCACAGTTGCACTCTTTGCAACTCTAGTGATGAGCATCCCCATGTCAAAGTTTACCATCCATTTTGTTTAAAACAACAACAAATGTTTACAATTTAAAATGTCCGATTCCTGAAATAATGAATGGGAAACAAAGTTTCAAAAGCTATAATTTTTTTGTATAGGGCCTATAAACAAATTTTTATTTAAACTCTCAAAAGCAATTCTCAAAAGCAAAGATGTCTTTTTGAAAGAAAAAAACAGTGATGATTGGTACTGCCATTATGGTTACTGCAACAGAAAACCACATGTAGCAACGGTGTCAGTTTATTCAAGGAAATGACAATCTTTATCACTAAGTTTTTTAGAACAATAATTTAATGAGTAATTTCTGAGAAATTTATAACCTTTATAAAATTGGTTGTAAAATAACATCAACACACAGAGAATGATTCGGTTTTCAAGCAAATTATTGAAAAGGAATGACAATATTCTAGTTTAGTTTATGATCTTTTCTTCCACTCTAACTCTTCATCTGTCCCTCATCATCTCGCTCAAGTTCTCTCTCTCCCCTCCCTGGACCTTATCTTGAAGGAAATCAGACCCCACGCCATACATGTAGGTATCCCAGGCACCCCGCTGGAAAGTTAAGAAACAAATACATCAAGCCTGAGGCAACCTTGGTCAATAGGAGCCAAAGTCAATCTCTGCAGAGGCCTTTTGGAAGACTGGTGTCCATTCTTCCCCTCAGGCATTGGGGAGAAATATGCAAGGGATATAATAGTACAAGACCCACTGCTGAGTGTTTGGTCAGGCAGTCTCGGCGAAAGTTTGGGGCATTTTCTTTAGGGTACAGCAACATTAGAGAGAAATAAGTGAATGAAAAACATGAGCTTAGATGTGATTTTGAAAGTCCTGCTACACAACAAAAAGCAGACAATATTGCTGAGTAAAGGGCTAAATCAATGGACAATAGGCCTACGTCTTTCTTTTTATAAAGAGTGATTTCACGTCCTGTTGTTTCCGAAAACACATCATAAACACCTTTTCCAAATTTCCGCCAAATTTGGCTGTCACATTTTGGACAAAACAACAAGTAAAGCGGCTTATCATTTTTGAATGATTTTGTGCACATTCTCAGGTTTAATTTCATTATGGCAATCAAAGTAAGAAATAGGGATTTGAGGGGTCTTCAAATGCTATTTTCTTGTCATGCTCAATTCAACTCATTTGGAATCTGGTATTGCCAAATAAATTCTGGTCTAAATCTTACAAACTCCTAGCCCTTTAGTCCTGTGGATATCCCCCCCCCAAAAAAAAAAAAAAAACTAGATCTTTACTGATAAGCAATGTGATTTAATTTTCAAGTAGACCCTCTTTAAATGCGATTATTTGTGTCATTTGCAATTAAAGTGAATACATTTTATTCATTAGTGTATGATTGCTAGGCCTATCGGCCTACCATGACAGAGCTGTCAACATTTTGTACCCTGCAATCAGGAAGATTTTGTAGAAAATCAGGGAGATGTTTAAAATTACATTCAACAATAGAGGGAATTTTTTTATCCATATTCAGTGAGATTTTTAAATTGAATACAGTTTTTGAGGCACTTTACGGTGAGGTAGCCTATGAATATTATTTGGTTTGCGATAACACCATGTAGGCCCCCTATCTACTTTGCTCATGTAGATTTGGTCTTTGGGATGAATAAAAAGCAAGACCTAGTTCACAAAAAACAAAATCTACACAGCAAAGTAGATCTAGGTCTACACATGTATGGTTTAACAGCAAACAAAGTAATACAAAGTCAATTTTTTTTTTAAAAATCAGAACAATGAAAGATTGGTTTATTTTCAGTGAACATTCAGCGCCGGAATCAGAGAAAGAGAAGCTCTCTGCCACGGCACCTTATTCTCCTGCATGCAGGTGGCAGCCTTCACACCCTGACAGTAGCAACCAGCGTCTTGGTGTGTTTGTCTCAGTGTGGGTCTCAAGACTAGGATGTTTGGTGTCAATGACGATGGTTCTGTAATTGGCTCTCTGACAAGATAAACCATGTCTGAGTCCGTATTCTCCTCTTTTTTTACTGGTGGGTGGTGCAGGTCATGTTTTGACACATGTAGTCATTGACCCTCACTTTGATTTTGAGGGGGTAAATGAGCTTTTCATATATAATATAATCCTACCCTTTCATGTCTCCCTGCATTGTTGTCGAACAATACATTTACCACTTTTATGGTCCAGTAACCCTTTCTTTCATTCTAAACATCCTTTGTCCTCGCCACTTCACTCCTATTGGTTCATAGCCACCAATATTGTTTCTGAAATAGAAACTTTGATTGGCTGTTATTTTCCCGCTTCTTTCTGGATCCTTTCCTTAATCCCTTTCCCCCTCTCTTTTTCTATAAATGGATATGTATTTGTTTGTACTTGTTTTATGCCTCTGAAGAAGGTCCGGATTGGATCGAAAGCTATGGCCATCTACCCTATTCATTATAATAATATATATATAATATAATAATATCGAAGTCTTATATTGCGCACGTATCTACCAAACAAGGTACTCAAGGCGCTGAGTATACAAACTTTCAGAAAGATAGGTAATTGCAGTGACGAGTTTTGAGACCCAATTATTTAGCACATTATAAGGGTTTACAAGGTGCTACGGCGCATACAGCAGCCAAAGCCAGGAACCCCGAGGTGTACCCCTTATATTTTCAACAAGTTTAGTTGGAATTAGGGGACCTTAAAAAAGCAAACAAGTAAGCCTAACTGTTGTATCGGTGGGACTGTGTCATGAATTTGTTAGGTTCAAGGTATAGTTTGAATTAATGAAAAAGGTACAATTTATTGTGGTTTATTATTCAGAACAAAACTACACGCAATTTGTCCATAGATTTACATTAAACTTACAGGGTTTGAAGATAATGATAGTGGAAAGCTTCCCTTCAAATATTACTTACTGAGGTGTTGTAGTTTTTGAGAAATGAGTAAAACAATGTCATGAAAATACCTTTATGAATGATTAAAATAACTTTCGTCTCATGAGACAAAAATTTTCATGACATTGCTTTACTCATTTCCCAAAAACTACAGCACCTCAGCCCGTAATATTTTCAGGGAAGCTTTTTACTATCATTATCTTCAAACTGTGTAAGTTTAGTGTAAATCTGTGGACATTGTGTTTTTTTGTCCTGCAAAAGTTACATAGACCCTTTAAAAGGACAATACATGCATGTAAACTGCCAGCCAAGTTTACATTGAAAACAAAAACCCAATGTAAAGAAAATCAGCAATAAAATGTTTTGTCAAAAAATAAATCCTATAGGGCCTACTCAACCCCCAAAAAAGAGAAGAAATCAAGGAAGATTACTATTAAACTAGATACCACAAAAAAACATGGGTGCTGTGAAAGTAAAAACAAAGTAGCTGATTACTAAATGAATGGAGTAAAATTGCCCACACAAAATAACTGGTAAAAACAAGGAGTGCACAATTTTGATTCCTTTGGCTTTGCATAGGAACGAAGGTCCCAGAAATTTATTTGGCATGTAGGCTACTACTGGGTCTATCGTAAAGGCCAAATTTAGTTAGTTCTCTTGGCCCTGCTGTCAGCAAAGATTCAGCGCTTACAGAAGCAGGGACTGCGCTTACGTCGAGCATCAACAAGTTCGCAAGGAATTTTAGCTTAATGCGCATTCTCTGCTTAGTTAGAGTTACACTAGCACTAGCACAGAAAACCTTTTCAAAAGTCATCGGTAAGCCAGTTTGAGTTTGTTTACACGACTGGTTAAGAGAGACGGCACATCTCACAAGAGCAAGGAAAGGCTTTTTTTTATCTAGGAAACTATATGGACGGTTTTGTTTTAAAAGATGCCAAATTCGATGCGTTTGAAATGCATGTCGTAGACCCCTTTACGGAAGTGGTGATTATGATGCATTTTGGGAGAGTTTACGAGTAAGCTATGCACGTTTTATGCTTGACAAACATCCCAAAACATCGCATCCTATCACAGAATCATTGTTTTTTTTCCTATTTGTAAAGGGGTCGATGCTAAAGTTTTTTTTTTACCAAAACTAAATAATTAAACCCAAAAAGAATTGTAAAATGCCAACAGAGAGTACAACACCTGCAACATGTGGAAAGGGGTCACAATCTGAATCCTTTTCCCCATTATTTGATAGTTATGGCACAGGAACAAATGCACAAGAATTTAATGGAAAAAAGACAGTGCAACTGCCACCTCTGAAATTGAGAGTTAGCAAATTGCAAGATTTGAGCGAGCGCATGTTTGATTATGGGTATGTGCCGTCCGTTCATAACATCGAAACATAACAAACTAAACGTATATTTGGGGACTTCATTTAAAAAAAAAATGCACACAAGAATTGTGCACAAATTTTTACTAGTGCTACTACTTACCTCAGACTTAACATAATTTTGTTAAAACCACGACCAAAAAAGGGAAACATTATGTGCAGCAGCCGACTCGAAGTTCCGAAATTGGTCTGAAACTTTTCGGCTGGCATTCCATTGTCTTGTGATTACTTAAGTTTTTTTTAACGAATGAGGGCGCTATTCAATGTGGACGGTCCCACTATACGGCTCTGTGGACGGTCAAATCATTATAGTGATCCCTGGATTGCACATGAATGAATCGATCCTCATTTTCAAAACCAAATTTCAGAGGCCCAATTTCAGGAGTTTGGTGAACTCAATCAACCAAGATTGAGCCCAGATATTTCTTTAATTAATTTACATTTTTTACATTTTTTTTTACATCACTAGTTGTGGACGATATTTCATTTTTGAGGCATAACTTTTAAGGAAGCTAAGCCCAGCACAGTGGTTGTGATTCTAATGCTGATGTGCAGATCATTCCAAGACTGCACACCAACTATGACCCACCCTCAACCCCACCACACTCTCAGTCACAACCAATTTTGCACCCTCACACCTTTTTCCTACCCCACATCCACTCATCAAACCCTCAAACTAACACTGACCGAGTCCTCTCCCTTGCCCCTTTACAGCTTTGAACATGCACATGGTTTTTTTTTAAGACACTGGACACTATTGATAACTGTCAAAGACTAGTCTTCACAGTTGGTGTATCTCATATGCATAAAATAAACCTGTGGAAATTTTAGCTCAATTGGTCGCCGAAGATGCAAAATAATAATTACAGAAAAAAACAACCTTGTCACACGAACTTGTGTGCTTTCAGATGCTTGATTTTGAGACCTCAAAATCTAATTCTGAGGTCTTGAAATCAAATTTGTGGAAAATTACTTCTTTCTCGAAAACTATGTTACTTCAGAGGGAGCTGCTTCTCACAATGTTTTATACATCAACCTCTCCCCATTACTCGTAATCAAGAAGGGTTTTATGATAATTATTTTGAGTAATTACCAATAGTGTCCACTGCTTTTAACTGCAGTTTGGCTTCAAATTTCGGATTTGATAAATTATGCTCCAAGTTTTCCGAAGTGTGTCTAAACCTACCCTTGTAAAAATTTGCTTAACAAACTACGAGTTCACAAAATTCAGAACACAGCATTTCCTTTCTTGACATCAACAATTAAACAAAAAATTGCCACAAAACTGAGTAAATCACATTGATCAGTTTTATTACAAAACAATTCTCATTTGAAAGAGTTTTCTTTCAAATTTCCGTATAGCATAGAAAAAAGGTAATACAAAATACAAAGAGTTGATGATTATGTACATGATTTGAGTGTTATATGCAATTGAGAGAGTGTTAATTGATAATAATCATACATAGTTACAAAATAAATTACATAAATGGGTACCCTGGTGTTCCAAGTCTTAGTCACTATGTCAAAGTAATAACAAAAATTATCATTCAGTACGTTAACTTATGCCCAACTACTAATTCTATTTGACCTCTGGGTAAATGGTGAGAAATGAAACAAATTGGTCTTGAAAATAGGAATGTTTTTTTTCTGTGCAAATTGCCTGAATGTATTAAAAAAGAGAAATCGGGATTTGCCCTTTTTTAGTGACCACCAACACCAACACCAACACTAACAGTTACTATAGTCCGCTGGTTTTTTTCAGTGGTCAATCTTCCAAATAAAATGGTGATATTTTCAATTCAACTCTCTTATCTATCCTTAATCCTTTTATAGAAACGATAGCGCCTTCTACCAAAATGCCCATAGCAGCTGCAAAATCTTACCTTGTTTTATTCAACCAAAAAGGTTTTGTCATGAATTTATAGTTTCTCTTTTTTTTCTCAAGTTGAAATGCAATCAATTTGTTTTAAACAAAGCAAACTGTCAATTTTTGTTTTTACAAGAAGGTCTAAGTTAAAACAACAACAGCAAAACTGGACATGCCGTGGTATGTGGTCGAATGTACAGAAATGCACTCTCTATTATCCCCCCCCCCCCAAAAAAAAAAAAAAAAATCAAAAAATCTATCATAATATGATAACATTTCATAATTTCAGCTTAGGCCTATATTGTTTGCATAATCATAGACAATGGAAGAAGATATATGTGAACAAAAAGTCAGTTTATTATCATAGAGTTATATATAAGAACTAGAGGGCGCACTGGCCTATATACGCGCTCCAGCATGCGCGCAGGCGGCCATTTTCTAAGTTGACAAAACTGTTATCTCACAGTGTGTGTTTGTGCGGCCATTTTGTAAACAGCATCGCGTGAGCGTTCAATAAAAAAAACCTCAAACGTGTATTTCATATTCAACGCATGTGCAGAATGACGCGCTTGTCATCTTGCGGTCCCGTGGCGTTTGTGCACGAAGCATCACTCGTGCACCCTCTAGTTCTTATATATAACTCTATGGTTATTATATACTGTATTATATACTCAGTGATACTGAGACTTACTTGTGGTGGAGTGGCTTAAATGTAACTCTAAGAGATAAGTCTAAACGGGAAGCTTTCAAAAATATAAAAAAAGGTATATAAAATTCTGAAGTTTTTGTGGATGATTAGTAAGTTAAATTCAGCAAGGTTAAGGTTTCAGGATAGACCATGAAAGTCTTGCACGATTCAAAAACTTTTGGGACCACTTTGGTCCCATGTTCATAATCATTGCTTTAACTTGTAAAAAAAATAAATATGTGCACTTTAATGATTTGCAATGTTTGAATATGCGCAAGACTTGCACAGTCTCTCAGAAGTACACGAACAGCCCCCAGCTGAAGTCACAAGTAAACTTACTCATAATTTCTTTATCTAAACTCATTAGATTCTATAAATATCAAAACATTTACACAATTCTTCATGAATTTCCATTAACAGAAAATTACTGTGGAGTTCATATTTAGAATGGTTTGCGTTAAATTTTAAAGTGAAACTATTACACACATATGGAACAGCAATAATGACTCATGAGGGAACTAGTGTAAGTCTTTGCACCCTAAGCATTTAGAGAATTTTGTTTAGATGTAATATGGGGACATGAAATTCACAAGTTGGTCCCTGGATTCAATGTTTGACCTTTTTGTTTTTGCTATGCATTATGGTAAAATGCCAAGAAGTTTTGAGTTTTGTCAGAGCAGGAGTCCCTCCAAACTTCCACACCCTCAAACAGAGAAAAAGAAATAAATAAATAGGAGAGAGAGAGAGAAAAAAGCTTGACTTGTTGTGCATGGTGTTTTCCTAAATAGGTTTGGTTAATCAAAACTCTGGTTTCTTTCTGGTTGGCACTCTTTTTCTGCACACATCAAATCAAACATGACTCTGTGTTTTTAATGACTGGAATTTGGTCCAATAGAGATCACTGATCAATCAATCAAGTCGTAACAGAAAGTAAGGTCATGGTCGTGTGCCATACCCCAGTAGTCTAGTGCACCAGCGTCAATTTCTGAAAGGTAGGTTCAAATCCCGGCCATGACACTTGTTTCCTTGAGAAAGAATCTCGACTTCAATTGCTTCTCTTCACCCAGGAGTTAATGGGTACCTTTGAGGGCAAAGATGGATCTTGGTGCGCTACAACATTGGCAGCACAAGTAGCACACTACTGAGGGAGTTGAGATGGTTCAAGGAAATGAAACACACTACCGAGGGAGTTGAGATGGTTTAAGGGAATGAAATACACTACCGAGGGAGATTGAGATGGTTTAAGGGAATGAAACACACTACCGAGGGAGTTGAGATGGTTTAAGGGAATGAAATACACTACCGAGGGAGTTGAGATGGTTTAAGGGAATGAAATACACTACCGAGGGAGTTGAGATGGTTTAAGGGAATGAAATAAATAACCCAGTGACCAGTGTTATAATGTTTGTATGCAAAGAGATTAACAAATAGCAGACCAGCGCTATTTAGATGTCCATTATAACTATTAAGATATCTAACTAACTAAAGTACATGTATCACTTTTTTAATATCACATAACCACTAAGAGGTATTGTTACTTTAGAAGAAATACTTATGATAAACATAACGTACATCAAAACAAACCAAAAGCTTACAAAATTCAACAAGGCAGTCACACAAAAACAAACAAGGGGCACAGTATGAAATCTGATCGAGCGAATTCAGCAAAAAGAAAATGAAAAAGAAATTACCAGCAACAACAATAACATGTCTTAATACAATGTAAAGGTGGGACGGAATTGGCTTTCAACTTCATGTGCTGCAAAAATTAAAATGTAAACATAATGCGCAAAAAATGATCTTATGGTAGCTGCTTTGGAAGTAAACGTAAAAGTCAATCAGGGCCCAATTTCATAGAGCTGTTGAAATCCACGGCCGAACGGGACACCTTTGGTTATTTAACAAACCTGTTTTATCAAACCTGTGAAAATATGGGCTCAATTGGTCGTCGAAGTTGCAAGGAAATAATGAAAGAAAAAAACCCATTGTGGCACAACTTTGTGTGCTTTCAGATGCACAATAAAAGGCTTCAGGCCTAAAGTCTTTTATTATTTGAATGAGAAATGACCTCTTTCTCAAAAACTACATATGTTACTTCGGAGGGAGCCTTTTCACAGAATGTGTTATACTATCAGCAGCCCTCCCTTTGCTCATTACCAAGTCAGTTTTTATGCTCACAATTATTTTGAGTAATTAACAAGTGTCAAACTCCTTTAAGCAGAAAAAGTTGATTACAAATGTTGTGCTTAACAACATTTAGCAAAATACCAATCAAAAATGGTGCACAGGTCATGGTATGTTGGCTGATAACCTAATTTTGGTCATTATAATTTGATTGTGCTTAGCTACTTTGTGGGTTTAAGATGCTCTATGGCATTGAGCCCAGGTGTCAACAAGGTCCTTAAATAAAAACAAAACAAAAGAACAAACATCACTTTCAAGATCACACATCTAGAAGTACGGATGTGTGATCTGTTTTAGAGGGAGCATAGATAGACATGGTCAAACAAAACTGTTCACCCCTTTAGATAATCTGAGGAGGGTGTGACAACTGTCAAAACCTGCCGACAGACTGCCAACCTCAGCCAATGTACAAAAACAAATATAACACACATCAAATCCTATAGAGATGGGTATAAACAACTATTCATAAATACCTCAGACAGTTTCGCTACTCCTATTGGTGGAGAGCACGTCACGTGGGTGTGTATTAATCTTTGTTTATGACCGGTAAAAAGTATTAATTCAAGGGCGTGACCTGCGACCTTCCACCTGTTCTTTACAGACAGTTTCTTCATTCCTATTGGTCAACAGCAACGGCTGAAACAGTTGTGCCACATCACGCGATATGCGCGACGCGCACAGCATTCCCTTATAAGGAGTTGTTTACCCGAGGGCGACGGAGGGCTTTACCCTTTCATAGCTGGAGGGGTGTGTTGTGTTGAAAGAAATCATTTAACAATTATAGGTATTTATGAATGGGAATCAAAGTGTGTTGAATCGGTTATCAACTAGTGGTTTAAACCCCCCCCCGAGGCCTGGTTCTTTATAATTTACCTCGACTTCGTCTCAGTAAAATTATCAAGAACCAGGCCTCGTTGGGATTAAACCACTAGTTGAAAACCTCTTCACCACACATTGATTCCCTAATTCACAATGCCCCTCCCCCCCCCCCACAAAAAAATAAAAAATAAATAAATAATAATAATAATAATATTAATAATAATAACCATAATTTTGATGATATATAATTTAGATTTTGTTACATCAAATTGTACATGTATTTACATTAGCTTGTCATACATTAAATTAATGGTGTTAGTCATAAACTTCATGGGGATGATCATTGGCAGAAAAAACAAACCCCAAAACAAATTAGCCACATCAGGGATTACTGCATTCGTTGTACAGCACAGCATGGACTCTTAATGTATAAACTATGACCTTAACGCAAATATTGACCATCCAATATAGCCTAGGTGTTGTGACCTTTCATTCGTGTTGTGACCTTTCATTCAATGAAATTTGTGGACTCTTGGTCCTGGAGCTGCGTTACCATTGACATCAGGTCACCGAAGGACGGTCTTTGCTCAGGTTTCTGTGTGTAAAAAAAGGAAAGAAAACCATTTTAAAACTTTTTTTTAAAGGGAGGTCAGGACTGAAATTTTATGGCCTTTTGTTGCCCTGAGCACAATTTCATAGAGCTGCTTCAGCACAAAAAGAAGCTAAGCTTCACAAAATTATGCTTACCACAATAAGGCTAACAGCCAAACTACCGTGTCACATGTACAACTTATGACTGGTATCCTGCTCAGTTCTGCGTTGCACACAATTGTTAAACAACATTTTTGGCTTAAACAGCACTATGAAATTGGGCCTTGTTTTTGGTCTAGGTGCCACTTCAAATGGAACTCCTTTTTGAAAACAGAAAATTGCCTTGCCCTTCAAAAGATAAAAATTCCGTGCCTAAGAAGGAGCAACACTGTAAGTCTAAATAAAAACTTGAAATATCTTAAACTTTAAATTGAAAAGATTAAGACAAGAAAACTGTACAATGCTCAAACAATATTTATTCATTTATTTATTCAATTATTCTGTTTGTGAAGCCAAAGATTATCAGAGAAGTAAACTTAATCACTGTACTAGCCAAGAACCTCATAGAGAGTAGACAAGGAAGGTAGCTCCAGTTTTTACAACTCCAATTCCAGCCTCGCTACCATTGGCAACGCGCCGTATCGATACCTCTTGTCACTAACCCCTGGAAGGGATGTACTGAGAAACAACGCTGATTGGCTCATGAAATTGGTTATGCATTAGACGTAAAGTGCACGCGCGAGTAGTTTTAAGAAATTTGCATGTTGACCACACCCGCTTTTTTTTATGGCACGAACACGTTTAAAAAAACAACAACAAAAGACATTCTTTATAGACAAAAGACATGCATGCCCGCGTAGAAAGGATTGATCACATGCTCCAGGGGGTTATGATTGAGCAAGGCATGCTGGGAAAACATGGCGCGGCGAGATCGATCACCCCTGGGAAGTAGGTTGCTCCAAGCCTTACCTCTTGCCAGCAGCGGTACATGATACAGTAGATATCCCTTGGGCAACATGGCGGCTGTTCCATGCGGTACTGCTTTCTTGTCACCTGGTCCACTACCTCCACATTGTTCATTTTGGGATATGGCGTCTGTCCCCCAGAGAAGATTTCCCATAATAAAATGCCTGTTTAAACAAGACAGTTGTCACAATCAGTTAATTTAAAGATACTGGACACTATTGGTCTTCTCACTTGGTGTATCTCAACATATGCAAAAAATAACAAAATCTGTTAAAATTTGAGCTCAATTGGTCGTCGAAGATGCAAGATATTAATTTAAGAAAAAACAACCTTGACACACGAAGTTGTGTGCTTTCAGATGCTTGATTTCGAGACCTCAAAATCTAATTCTGAGGTCTCAAAATCAAATTTGTGGAAAATTACTTCTTTCTCGAAAACTACGTTACTTCAGAGGGAGCTGTTTTCTACAATGTTTTATACTATCAACCTCTCCCCATTACTCGCTACCAAGTAAGGTTTTATGCTAATAACTATTTTGAGTTATTACCAATAGTGTCCAATGCCTTTAATAATGTATAATTTGCTTTAGACACAAGCACGGAATTCCCTGCTTCTGTTTTGTTTTGTTTTTGCTTACGGTAAGCAGATCCATGAAATGTGGTCCAATTCCATTTGGAAACAGATGCAAACTTACCATAGGCCCACACATCAGACTTGCTGCTAAACTTAGTGTAATGTAGGACTTCCGGTGGGGCCCACTTGATGGGAAACTTTGTGCCTGTACTTGTGTACTCATCGTCAAGAACATATCTGTAAAAAAAAAAAGCAATGACTACAGTAAGAAAAGCAACACTCACCCGACAGTAACAAAACCGGCTGAAGTTTATCAACAAGAGGTTGTTATTAATGTTACATGGGTGTTTGGTTTGGGCTCAATGGGTGCACCTGTTTGGGACTAACGCTTATAAGCTTTGCTTGTATGTGTAGTATCATAAAAGTGTGTTCATTTCCTCCTGGCTCAACTGTAATATTTGGAACATGTATAAATTATTGCCAGTTTTAAATGAACCTTAAACCTCAACATGCTTTTGAGATTAAGTAGTAATCTCTAGTATTAACTAGTTGCAACCATCCCCATGGAAAAGAGTTGATGTCAGTGAAAATGGCTGGGCCCACATCATTCTAGACGAAGCATCAGTTTGGTGGCTGCTTTACTTCTCTCCTGGAAATTCTAAGAGAATTTTGAGAAGATCCTGGAATCAGGACAAGTCCTGATAAATCATATCCCTGGGCCCAATTTCATAAAGCCTGTAAGCACAAAAATTTGCCTAGCATGAAATTTCTCCTTAGACAAAACCAGGATTACCAAACAAATTTATATTTGTTGCGTATTGCTTGATACTGGTATTCAAATGTTGTTTGCTAAATCCTGAAAATCATGTGGAAATTAAGGTTGGTAATACTGTTCTTATCAAGGAAGAAATACATGCTAAGCAAATTTGTGTGCTTACAGGCTTTATGAAATTGGGCCCTGGTCACAGCTACAGCTACTTACCATGTACACCCAACTATCCCAGCCAAACCTTACTAGGGCCCCTTCCAAACCTCCCATAAACATTGGCTCTAATTCAACAGTCTGCACTCCAGTTGGAGAGAGGGTATTTGGGAAGAGGAGGGTTCAGTTTATTGTAACTATATTCACAGTTGAATAGCAGCTTACCTTGTCAGCCCAAAGTCAGCGACTTTCACAACATTTCGTTCCCCAACCAAGCAATTGCGTGCAGCCTGTGGGCCAAATGACAAAGAAGTAAGTTTACTTCTTAATAGTTTACCATGAAAGACAAATCAACATTAATAATACGCTCTGCAAAGTACACAAAAATGACACAATGGAAAACTGACATCCAAAATGTTGCAAATGAGATTTGTTGTGGTCATTATTAGTATTATTACTATATATTTCTAATAATGAAACCTAGTACATGTACATGTATGCCTCATAAGTGAGTTTAATCACTGTAGCTTGCAAGCCTGAGGAAACATGTAAACAAGGGTGCTTGCTATGTGAACCAGAAACATCAGGGTTAACTCCCTCCTCTTCCACGTGTTTTGGGTCCTTTTAAGGCGCCTTGTCAAAACCTCCAAGCCATTCCATTTCGCGTGCATTCTGCGGGAGTCCGCATATTTTTATAACAAAAGAACCCGTAGCAGCCAGGCAGGTCCACTGCCAGGACGGCTCATTTACATGTCAATAAACATGAATATTCCGGCGGCTCCGCGGAGCGACGGGTCAGCTAATTCAACACACATGAACGTTCTTTGGCGAACTATCCATGTCCTTAGCAACGGTGGTATTTGCTGTCAAGTCTGCGGCCTGTCTACGGAGGAACACACGGGAGGTTTCGACAAGGCGCTAAAGTGCACTACCATTCCTAGTACACGGGACCTACAGCTTAATATCTCGTCCGAAGGACAAAACAATTATGGAGAAGCATCTTGCACAAGGGTCCGGTGTCAGTGGACACTATTGGTAATCACTCAAAATAATTTTTAGCATATGGTAACAAGCAATGGAGAGCTGTTGATAGTGAAAGACATTTTGAGAAACGGCTACCTCTGAAGTAGCATAGTTTACGAGAAAGAAGTAATTTTCCACGAATTTGATTTTGGGACTTCAGAATTAGATTCTGAGGTCCCGAAATCAAACATCAACAATCAACTTCGTGTGACAAGGGTGTTTCTTCTTTAATTTATTATCTCGCAACTTCACCGCCTAATTGATTTCAAATTTTCACAGGTTTGTTCTTGTGTGCACATATTGAGATACACCAAGTGAGAAGACTGGTCTTTGACAATTACCAAAGGTGTCCAGTGTCTTTAACTACTCGGCCACAACATGCAAATAGATACAAGAACACTTACCAAATCTCTATGAATAAACTTTTTGGTTTCTAAGTAGAGAAGAGCCGAGCATATCTGTACAGCCATGTGAAGAAGCATGGTCGGCTTTTGTAGTAAGTCTTTGTGCCTTCTCAAATGAAATAGTAAACAGCCTGAGGAAGTAAACAAGAAGGAAACGTTGACACATTATTAAAACTGTGAGTCCAAACTGACAAAGTGGTGTAGAGACCTGCGCTTGATTTCACAAAGCGTTTTGATTAATTTCTTCAAACAAATCAATCTTAAAATCGTAAAATACTCAACAAAATTAGATTTTATTTGTTAAATAATCACACAAAATTTTTTTGAATTGTCATTGACAAGTACGCTTATAATAATATTAATAATAATAGTAAACATTTCTATGGCGCTCTACAATGAACACAGCGCCTTACAAGAAAAACAAAAAAATATAAGTAGAAAACTGAGCAAAAGAAAACTACTAGCTGCACTCAGTGGGAAACAAAACAAAAACGTTTTGAGAGACCGCTTGAAGAACGAACTAGACACTGCTTCTCTGACGTCACAGGGCAGTTGGTTCCATATCCCTGACATAATCAATTTAGAAGCTCCTTTTGTAGATCAAAGCCCTAATAATATCAGTACCAGTAAGTGGCGCAGTTTATAGAGGACGCTGACGCCTCAACCACCATAGACTGCCAAGGAAAGTCTTTAGTGTCTGGCAATAGTGTCTGGCAATTAAAGACGGTGGACACTGTTGGTAATTACTCAAATAATCATCAGCATAAAACCTTGCTTGGTAACGATTAATGGGGAGAGGTTGATAGTATAAATTGGTGTGAGAATTGGCTCCCTCTGAAATGATGTAGTTTTCGAGAAAGAAGTCATTTTTTAAGTATTTGATTTCGAGACCTCAGATTTAGAATTTGAGGTCACGAATCTGAATGCACACAACTTTGTGTGACAAGGGTGCTTTTTCTTCCATTATTCTCTAGCAACCAATTGAGCTCAAATTTTCACAGGTTCATTATTTTATGCATATGTGGAGATAAACCAAGTGAGGAGACTGTCTTTGACAATTACCAATAGTGTCCAGTGTCTTTAAGTTTCCATAAGTTTTGGGCACTGATTCTTAATTTTTTGAAAGAAACCGAATGCTGGGTTCAAGGATAATTCTCTGGTTTTCTTTGTAATATTGTTGTATTGATTTCACTTTCATATTTCTTATCACTTGGTATTACGTTCACAACAACGTACATGTATAATTTTCATGGTCATAAACTAGGTTAAACTAAAATAAGTGCTAAAACAAAATGTTGCCCACGTAAAGCTCCATATGAGGTGGTCCCGGAAGTTTGAATATGCGCACGACTTGCACAGTCTATCAAACTAAAATAAGTGCCAAAACAAAATCTTGCCCCACGTAAAGCTCCATATGGATGGGACCACATTGGTCCCGGAAGTTTGAATATGCGCACGACTTGCACAGTCTATTACGCAACATAAGCGCATTGTATAATCACCACAAAACACTCAGAATAGCTTACCTTTTGACATATACTCTGTTATAATACATATGGGTTTCTTACACACGCCGTACAGTTGGACCAAGTTCTCATGTTGGAATTGCCTGAGTAATCAAGCAGAAAAAGAAGAAAAAAAAACAGATGGTCAGCTTTGCTCTTCAAAAAGAGTCTTATGGAAAGGTTTGCGGTAACACCATGTTATGACTATCTCTAAACGGGTTGGGGTGTTTCTTTTCAGAAAAGTGCGGTAGCACTATGTATGTGTAAATCTCTTTTGAGTAGTGTTCGTTTTTCAAAGAACTGGTGGTTGAAAACTCAATGTTTAGATCAGTATGCTCTTTGAGTTTTCAACCAACCTTTTCAGAACCAACACTACTCACAAGAGATCTCCACATGGTGCAACTGCAAACTTCACCTAGCTTTTATATATATAGTTACTATAAGCAGTGACTCAGTTGGAAAACAATTATTTTGTGCCTTTTTGTTTATTTTCTTACGTCATGACTTTGGCCTCATCGACGAAATCATCCTCCGACATGGCATTCTCCCTCATGATTTTGACGGCCACAAACTGGTTGCGTTTGTTAATCTTGGCAAGTTTGACGACACCGAACTGTCCACTCCCGAGCTCCCGATGGATTCGTAGCTCTTTCCAGTCAATCACCAGCGTTCTGGAACCAAGACCTGCCGTCGTTGGCGGTATGTGACCTGGTGGATTCCTCAGTCTCGTTATCAAACCTACAAAATAGAGTCAATTTTAAACTATATCAATATTAACCAAAAGGGAAACTGACTGGGTAAGTCAGTTTCCCTGACTGGGTATGTTATTACCCAGTCAATTTCCCTTGTGGTTTATATAGACCTTATGCATTGACGTCATCCAGCCGTCATCTAAGAAGAAATCGGTGATGAAACAATCGAGAGGCACAGATTTGTACGCGCGGCGCACAGACTCGGGGAAAGTATCAGTACTATTGTATACAATGCTTTACACACACTTTGGTGTACAACTAAAACCTAATAATATTCTTTCTCCATGGTGCAAATTTAGCATCACCGAAGTTTTATACACGAAAAAATAAATATTTAGTAGCATGACGTTTCGTCCCAAGCAGACTCTTTCTCTAAGGCTAACGAGTATTTTACAGAGGCTGACAAAAATCTCTGATGGTAAATAACTGACCTCCAGCGTTGTGTTGGTGATAGTTGATGAGGTCTGGTATGGAATGGAAACAGTGCTTCTCTGAGACATAGTTCTGGTTGTCAGCATTCTGCTTTATATGGTAGTGGCTGATGTTGTCTTCATGAACGGGACTACAACAAAACAAAAGAACCAGTAGGATTTGAAACTTTGCATGGTGGAAGTATAACTACAAGAGATTTGCGGTAACAAGGCCGTGTCCGAAACGGCGACTTCGGCTACAGCTACGTCTAAATCAGCGCTTCTACCAGTGTTGAAGAATAGGCAGACGCGCGCGATCTAGCCGTAGCTGTAGCCGAGGTCGCCATTTCGGACACGGCCCAACATGTGGATATCCTTTTTGACAGGCGTGTGAGTAACTATCCATGAAAGAAGAGGAAAAGAAAAAAACGGACAAGCAAAAAATAGGAAAAGATAATATTCCCATACATTTGTACACAGAAAGTTAAGGAAAAAAGGAGGAAAATCAAAACTCCAAAAGAGGAAATCAGCTGATAAGAGGAAGTCTCACATGCCTGTTTTTGAGTAGTGTTGGTTCTGAAAAGTTGTTAATCACCAGTTCTTTTCAGAACCAAAACTACTAAAAAGAGATACTCACATGGTGTTACCACAAACCTCTCTTAGTTTAAAAAAAAGAAAAAGATGAGTCAATCGAATACAGATATTTAGAGTGTGGAAACTTATCACAGTGCAGTCGTCTTGTGTTTTAATCCAGTTCAAATAAATACATTGGAACTGAGGCTTAAGTATAGTAGCAAAAATAGTCTGGTTCCCTTTTTTTATATCATGAAGGCAAATTGGCTACACACATTGTGAATTAGGAAAAGATGAGGATAGCATGTAGCAAGTTTGCAGAAGGGTCAATGATTAATAATAATAATAATACTAATAATAATATTAATTGTGGTTTCTTATTATAGCGCACATGTCCATCACTCAGTGACGCTCCTGGCGCTGTAACATACAGTATTTCCTGCAAGATGTGGGAATTATTACACCTAATCCTTAGCACCATGTAATGTTTTACAAGGTGCTGTGGCACAATTTGCTGCCAATCAGACGAGGAACAGTGGGGCGAACCCCTTCTCTTTTCAATAAGTGCACTGGGTTCTTTTACATGCGTTACACAACACATGGGACCACCTGCTTTATGTCCCATCGGAAGGACGAAGCATTGGTAAAGTGTCTCGTAAGGACACAAGTGTCACAGTGGCGGGATTCGAACCCACACTCTGCTGATCAGGAACACCAGAGTTTGAATTTGGTGCTCTTAACTGCTCTTCCAGGTTTACAAGTGGTTAGTCTAAATCTCTTGATGTACTCACCCTGATCCTTTGGTGAGAATAGAGAGAGTGTACAACCCTTTAGTGCTGGAGTTTCTGACCATGAAGCAGCCGTCCTTGCCCTCAGCTCTTAATTCTTCTTCCGTTCTCTGTCTGTTCCAAGAACCAGTGAACCATCTGGAAATGAGAGGGTATAATCAATGCTTTCATAATAATAATAAAACAGCCTGTATAGTAGCCCCCTCAACCCCAAAAGGGTCTCGAGGCACTTCACATAGGTTAAAAATGTTAAGCAAGTAAAGAAAATACAGAACAATTTAAATGCACTGAACTCGTTTGGTAATTGTCAAAGGCTAGTCTTCTCACTTGATGTATCTCAACATACGCACAAAATAACAAACCTGTGAAAATCACAAGATAATATGGAAGAAACCAAACCACCCTTGTAACACAAACTTGTGTGCTTTCAGACACTCAAAATCTAATTTTGAGGTCTCAAAATCAAATGCAAATATTTTAGTGCAAAATTACTTCTTTCTCGAAAAACTGCGTTTCTATAGAGGGAGCCGTTTCTCACAATGTTTTATACTATCAATAGCTTTCCATTGATCGTTAACAAGTAAGTTTTTTATGCTAACAATTA
The DNA here is from genome assembly GCF_902459465.1 of Asterias rubens. NCBI lineage: Eukaryota > Metazoa > Echinodermata > Asteroidea > Forcipulatida > Asteriidae > Asterias > Asterias rubens. Next base: position 13,468,373 of record NC_047069.1, on the reverse strand, counting down.
TTTTGAGTAATTACCAATAGTCTCCACTGCCTTCAACCCTAAAAGGGTCCAGAGGCGCTTCACAGAGGTTAAAAATATTAAGCAATTAAAGAAAATACAGAACAATTTAAGATCAAATACTTATGTGAGATGGTGAGTCTCATCAACCAAACAAACTTTACATCTGACTTCATAAAAGTAACCTCTGAAGGCAGGGGTGGCCACACAGCAGCTAATGGTTATATGGCTTCTGACTGGCAACCCGAACAAAGATATTGACTATTAGGGAGACCGTCAACATACGGCAGAAAAGCTCAGTTGGTAGAGCACCGGCACGTTAGTCCAGAAGTCAATGGTTCAGTAAATTTTTCTTTTATTCAAACCCAAACAAAAAAAGTGGCACTCACTCATATTTTTCCAGGCCTGATGAAAACTTGCTCTTCTCTTCAACATAGTTACTCGGGATGTAGCCCTCCTCACTGCAAAACAATAGTTTAAAGATGAGTGGTTTTTAATACATAGTTCATTTATCGTGATAAGAACACAAGGAATATTCACCAATTCAGTGTGAATATATCTGTAGAATTTGTTTTCAAGAATCTTTTAAAATATTTTAACAGACAAATCCATTAAGCCCAAACCACTGCCAAGTTAGCTTCACTGATACCTTTTTGCAGGTGTCACACTTGTGACCAAATAGAATGTAGACAAGGAAGGAAGTTTCAGTTTTAGGTGTGGGAGGAAAACCTCAGAGAATTAGTCCAGGGAAAACACAAGCAGTCAGGTTTGGACTGACAACCAAATCCACGTAATGTCCCAGCGTGAATCAAACAGGGATCCTATAGGTGGAAGGCGAGGAAAGATCCCACTTGGCCAACCCAAACACCCAATAGTATATTGTGTATGATCTTCATGCTTTACTATTGTAAAAAAAGGGTTATTTCAGCCACTTCTGTGGCCGCCAATCCTATGTTTGTATGAGTAAAGCCAGGTTCATACTTCCTGCGAATGCGATACAAATGTTGACCTCACAGGGCTGTTTTGGCAGCGAATCTTTCGCAGTTGTTGAGCACATTTCAACTAATGTGGATTAATCCTTGCAAATTTGTACCGTCATGATTCATATCACATTCACATTCGCAGGAAATACGAACTGGGCTTAAAGGCAGTGGACACTATTGGTAACTATTAGCATAAAACCTTACTTGGTAACGAGTAATGGGAAGCTGTTGACGGTATAACAACTTTTGAGAAACGGCTCCCTCTGAAGTAACGTAGTTTTCGAGACCTCAGAATTATATTTTGAGGCCTCAGAATTATATTTTGAGGTCTCAAAATCAATCATCTGAAAGCACACAACTTCGTGTGACAAGGGTGTTTTTTATATCATTACTATCTCGCAACTTCGATGACCAATTGAGCTCAAATTTGCACAGGTTTGTTGTTTTATGCATATGTTGAGATACACCAAGTGAGAAGACTGGACTTTGACAATTACCAATAGTGTCAAGAGTCTTTTAGCCAGAATAATAAACATACCCTTTTTTATTGCTCGCTTTCCACCAGTATTCTCTTGAGTTATCAATCACATTGTACTCATCTCCTCTGATCAGCCGAATATCCATTTCCTCCATAGGGTCATAATCAAACTTAGCAATCACAATCAAGTTGGGTTTCTGCAACAAAATAACAACAGATAGAGTAAGCATCGGCTCTTTAAAATTCTTCTTCCGTTCTCTGTCTGTTTCAAGAACCAATGAACCATCTCAGTAAATGAGAAGGGATCATTAATATTTTCATGAGCTGTGAATCAAAATGTGAAATGGTAATCTCATCAAACATACACGTAGGGTGTCATGGCCAAGCAATTGTCAGAATTACTGTATAGTCAAGTTCTGGTGTTTTTAGTCATCGAGACGTGGGTTCAAATCCTGGTCATGACACTTGTTTCCTTGAGCAACACACTTCACTGTAATTGTTTCTCTTCACCCAGGGGTATAAATGAGTACCTGCGAGGGTAGAGGGTTGAAATTGTGTGTTTGAAAAAGCCTTCCAACCGCCATTAAAGTCCAGGACTGTACACTTCCATTCACAGAAAAAAGTCATAGTGAAAGTCATGTCCAGAATTGACATTTTCCAATGTCTCCCAAGTTGACATACTATTTAATTTTGTGCAACAAAATGGAATTTCTGTTTCATCAAGAGTACAAAAATCAACAATTAGTAGTCATGTGTGGGCAATATTGTGAATGTTCTCAGACTGGAGACCAGGAACACAGCGCTACATATCTGTAAGTTATAAAATTACTCCAAAGCAAAACAAAGGACAAGGAAGTATGTATGAATAACAAAAAAAACATGTGTTTTTTCACCTAGTGATAAAATAGTGATTGCTTTTCCAGTGGATTTCCTGGGATGTGATAACACTTTTGTCAATAAAACTGTAACTGAAATTACAGCCACGAGTCTCATCATTATTCAACATTTTGTGAATATATATTACCCATGCCTTAAAGCCATTGGACCCTTTCGGTACATAACAAAAATAAAAGTTCACAGATTTACAAATAACTTACAGGGTTTACAGAAGGTAATGGTGAAAGACTTCACTTCAAATATTATTCCATGAAATGCTTTGCTTTTTGAGAAAAACAGTAAAACAATATCAATTCTCGATAGCGAGAATTGCGGATTTATTTTAAACACATGTCATGACACGGCAAACCGTGCGGATACAAAGGTGGGTTTTCCCATTATTTTCTCCCAACTCCGAAGACCGATTGCGCCTTAATTTTCATATTGTAAGCCAGGCCATACGCGCGTCTAAACGCATACATCAATGAAGCACTCAGAATGCAACGTTTCGCTTTGATTTCTATGGCACATCTACGCACACACACATGCCCACGCTAACAGACGCCATGTTGTAGGGCAGGTTTTTTAATGGTGACATCATAATATAAATACGGTCTATGTACATGTGAATGAGATTTAGCACACCAAAGAGTCTCCTATTATGATAACTAATGTGTATATTTTCACCTTTCCCTTATAACCAAAATCAAAATCAAAAGAAAAACCAATCCCAAAGCTATTTTAAAACTCAATACCAGAAAATTGCCTGTGTTTCAAGAAAGGATGTGTGCTGCGTCAGAAAAAACAACAACATTGGTATTCCGGAAATTGTGGAAAGACAGAGCCGGTTTTGCAGGGAACTAAACATTTGGAAGACAAAGTTCAACATGGTTTAAACTATTGAAACAACTCACCCACAGTCATCTTCAATATGTTGAATATTTGGTTGTGCCATTTTTTATAATGTGTTATAGGCGATGCAGTGTTTTACACATTTACCATGATTTTTAAAACTTGTAAAGCTAGTCTGTTCTGAATTTTAACATTTTGGGGACAACTTTGGTCCCAAGTAAATTACTTCAACCTGTCCTAATTTTTGAATACACGTGACACAAAGTTAATTGGCAGTCAACATTGGGTCTGTACATTCCACACAGATAATTTCCTTGGTCAAAGAGTCAAATTCAACAATGTTTTGATGGAATATTATAGAAAATAAACTAAAACAATTTCTGTAAAAAAAATTAACAGACCAATAATAGTTTGAAATGTGATGTAGTTTGATATTTGTTTATAAATGTCTCAATAAATGTTAACCATTTTCACACTGGAAGGGTATCAAGTACAATGGCATTTAACACTATTTTAATTAGACACCTGTATCATTTGTCCACTGTCATGAGGACTCTATCTAGTGGAAAAATGTGTGCATCACAAAACTGAATTTGACCTCTGAAAATCAGAGCCCCTTCTTTGACAACCTTGATGGTGCTTGTTCGTCGGAAACATTTCCTAAACATTCACAGGTATAAATAGTTTTGGGGGGTTGAACAAAGAATCGACTAGAGTGGGATTTGAACCATTGATCTCCAGATTAATATACCGGCGCTCTACCAACTGAGCTATCTAGCTCTATATTGGCGGTCGTTGGTTTGAATCCCACTCTAGTCAAATCTTTGTTCAAACCAAAAATCATTTAAAAATTTACCCAGTCAGTATCCCTTGTGGTTTATAAATAGTATATCATAATTAGGTGTTCGGCCAACAGCCGAACAACTATTGTTATTGTTCTGTTTTTTTTTTTTTTTTTTTCCTCGCGTTCTTCTTTCCCTCCGAACCTTCTCCAGCAATTTTAAACAAAAGTAAAGCTTGTACAAACTTAAAACTTACTATGTACATCGGCAATAGTGAGTAGACGAAACCGCCACTTTTTGGGAATGATGACGTCATTGATGACGTCATGGCAAGGTTTTTAAAGTTGAAAAACGACATTTGCTTTTCGCTGTATCTCAACGAATATGAATGCTATGATGTTCATACTTGGGCATCAGATAGATAAAGACTTGGACAACATTTGAAAAGTTAACGCCAAAATCGTATGACCTTAACTTCCGATCGTTACCCTGGGTCAAAGTTCGCCTTCGTATTTTTCCATCAAAAAACAACTTTTGAGCTTTAAAACAAAAGTTAAGCTTGTATAAACTTAAAACTTACTATGTACATAGGCACCAGTGAGTTGATGAAACCGCCACTTTTTTGGAATGATGACGTCATTGATGACGTCATGACAGGGATTTTAATGTTCAAAAATGACCATTTGCTTGTTGCTGTATCTCAACGAATATAAAAGCTATGATGTTCATACTTGGCCATCGGATAGATAAAGACTTGGAAAACATTTGAAAAGTTAACGCCAAAATCGTACGACCTTAATTTCCGGGTCGTTACCCTGGGTCAAAGTTCGCCTTCGTGTTTTTTCATAAAAAAACAACTTTTGAGCTTTTAAACAAAAGTAAAGCTTGTACAAACTTAAAACTTACTATGTACATAGGCAATAGTGATTAGATAAAACCGCCACTTTTTTGGAATGATGACGTCATTGATGACGTCATGACAGGGTTTTTAATGTTCGAAAATGATCATTTGCTTGTTGCTGTATCTCAACGATTATAACAGCTATGATGTTCATACTTAGGCATCAGATAGTTTAAGACTTGGGAAACATTTGAAAAGTAAACGCAAAAATCGTACGACCTTAACTTCCGGGTCGTTGCCCTGGGTCAAAGTTCGCATTCGTTTATTTTTATTCGTTTTTTTTCATCAAAAAACAACTTTTGAGCTTTTAAACAAAAGCTAAGCTTGTATAAACTTAAAACTTACAATGTACATAGGCACCAGTGAGTTGATGAAACCGCCACTTTTTTAGAATGATGACGTCATTGATGACGTCATGACAGGGTTTTTAATGTTAAAAAATTACCATTTGCTTGTTGCTGTATCTCAACGAATATAAAAGCTATGATGTTCATACTTGGGCATCGGATAGATAAAGACTTGGACAACATTTGAAAAGTTAACGCTAAAATCGTACGACCTTAACTTCCGGGTCGTTCCCCTGGGTCAAAGTTCGCCTTCGTTTTTTTTTCATAAAAAAAAACAACTTTTGAGCTTATCTACGGCATAACTCAAGATGTAGATCGATTTGAACCTTGAAACTCAATAGATAGTTGAACCTTAGTATTTTTAAGACAACACAGGCCTAATTACGTCATAATGACGTCATCAGGTATTGAATAACAATAAAATGTGTAAAAATCATATGGCGCGAAAGTTTTTGGGGGAATTCCCAACAGCGCTCTCTTTTTGCCCACCAAAGAGGGCGCTGTTGATTATCAAATCTGTGTACAGCATCAAGTGCAGGGGTGAGCTAGATTTTTAAAGGGCTTTCATAAGTTGCAAACAAAAAGACTGATGCCAATCTCACACAAACATATTGCATTTGTGAAGAAACAAGGCGTTCAAAAGTGTGATACAAGTTTAACTATAAAATAACGACACATTGTATAAAAAACATCTTTATGGTTCAATGTTTTTGAACTACGTCATCACGTAACATCCAACCGAACACCGTGTTTTTGTAATTAACAAAAAACACTATGTCTAGTTTTGTTTGTGTCTCTTCGGTCAAAGTAAACTAAAACCCCAGGATGTTGACTGGTGTGTTTCCTTTACCTTAGTGTTGTACATCATGTACACTTCCTCTGAACACGGAAATTATGGAAACAAATTGTAGAAAAAAGGCTGTTTGAACGTGCTTGAACATGTGCATCATGACAGAGTTCCATTTAAAGTCAATTGTCTTGTTAACTTTCGTTTTCAGATAGCCAGTGAAAAAAACAAGTAAACTGTCTTGGTGAACTATACTACATGTGTATTTGCATCTAAAAAAAACCATCTTAATAGTAAGGGTTTACATGGTGCTGCAGCACACTAGCATTGTGTAACTGGTTTCTTCTACGCAGTTCAGACAACACATGGGACCTACAGCTTTACGTCCAATCCGAGTGATGGAGCAGTAATGGTTAAGTGTCTTGCTTAAAAGGACACAAATGTCCATACCCGAATCGAACCCACACTGATCAGAAACACCAGGGCTCAATGCCATTAAGCCTGTAGTAAGCACATGCTAATCACAAAAACCCTTGCTTACGCATAGCGGAAACTGGTTACCAGCCATCATTCTGTGAAGTTTACATTCTTGCGACTGGTGCCCCGCTTAATTGTTTGCAAAATTAAGATATTTTCTAAGCAGTATTTTTTGCTAAACAGCTTTATGAAACTGGGTCCATAGCTTGAGTCTGGTACGAATCTGAAATCATTTTAATTACCTTGAATACTTATTTTGGGTTTTACCCATATACACCAATGTATGTTAGCACTGTATACCCAAGACCTTTGAAATTCCGGAGCAGTATCATTTGGGTAAAACCAAAATTAATATTCTTTGTCTCCGATGAACATTTTTAATCTATTACATTCGGTACGTACTCGGTTAGTTGTATTAATGTTGTATTGGCACTTTTAAGATGTTTTTAGGTGTATTTCTTGTGTTTGCTTTCATGTTATTTTTATTACATGTATATTTTTGTACATTTTGTGTTGTTTTGGTCGAACAAATAATAACAATATTAATTACCTTGACTACCTCGGGTAGTTTGGGAAGTTTTGGCAGTGGGATCACCTTCCGCTCGCCAGAGGAGTTATGATGATGGTCCTGTTGGAGGCTCATCTTGCCTGAACCCGGGGCGGTGTGGTAACCCCTTATTCTGTTTGGCACCAGAGGACCGTTATTAGATGGAGTAGTTTGCCTGTGCGGAGGAAGACTACCTGTTCCGTTGGTTGGCTGAATTAAAGATGTAGTAATAATAATAATAATAATAATAATAACAATAATAATAACATTAGGAAAAATTTCTATGGCACTCTACAATGAACACAGCACCTCACAAGAAAAAAACAAAATAACATAAGAAGAAAACATAGCAAAAGAAAAACTACTAGTTGCACTCAGTGGGAAACACAACAAAAACGTTTTGAGAGACCGCTTGAAGACCGAACTAGACACTGCTTCTCTGACGTCACAGGGCAGTTGGTTCCAGAGCTTAGGAGCTGCATTGAAGAATAGATTGTCTCCAGCCTTTTTGTAGGAGCGAGGAACAACCAAGCGTGTGACGTCAGAAGCAGAGCGAAGCCTTCGACGGTCCTCAGAATGACCAGTATTGTAGAGGATGAAGTTTTCTGTGAGGTATTTTGATGCTTTACAAATAAATATATTCAATATTCAAAGGATCTTTACCAGGGTCAACCTTCATGGATGTGCTTACCGTTAACAAAGGAGGCAGGGAACTCTTACATGCATTAGAGACTAATTTGCACATTTTGTCCAGTGTAAGTCATTTTACGCATCTTTTCAAAAAGTGTCAGTGATGAGGCACGTTAAAACCTGCGCATGATGCATACGCAAAGCTAAACGGTGTCCCAGCAACATCAGTAAACAGTATCATGGCATTGAAGCGAAGGTGTAAATCCCTGTTCATACTTCCTGCGAATGCGATGCAAATCTGTCGGGAACTAGACTGTTTTCGCTGCAATATTCCCAAGAGAGTTGAGCACAACTCAACTGCTGTGAGTTATTCGTTACGAATTTGTGACATCAACATTTGTAGCGCATTCGAATGGAAGTATGAACAGGGAAGATGAACCGGGCTTTTGTTTGGTAATCACTTTTAAAATTAAAGGCAATAAACACTTTTGGTAAGAGACCTACATTTAACCAGCAGCTATGAAAGGTTTTTAAAGCTTTTTGCGAAATATTTCACTTCATAATGCGGGTTCATGGAAAAAGATAAGTCTTTATACCCCCAAATGTTATACCCCAAAAGAAGCATTACTGTCAGTAACACCTCTCAGATTGTGTATTCCTACTAGGGGTTAATCATTCGGCGTGGACGTATTCGCTCCAGATTTGTTGGTGATATCCCCAAAACGTGACCCTTTGAAATGAAATTTACATGTTTTATTGTATACTGTATTAAAGGCAGTGGACACTATTGGTAATTACTCAAAATAATTATTAGCATAAAACCTTACTTGGTCACATGTAATATGGGGGAGAGGTTGATAGTATAATACATTGTGAGAAACGGCTCCCTCTGAAGTGACGTAGTTTTTGAGAAAGAAGTAATTTTCCACGAATTTGATTTCGAGACCTCAAAATTAGATTTTGAGGTCTCAAAATCAAACATCTGAAAGCACACAACTGTCGTGTGTCAAGGTTTTTTTTCTTCTTTCAGTATTATCTCGCAACTTCAACGACTAATTGAGCTTAAATTTTAACAGGTTTGTAATTTTATGCATTTGTTAAGATACACCAAGTGAGAAGACTGGTCTTTGACAATAACCAATAGTGTCCAGTGTCTTTAAAGGCTAACAAATGGACAGGTTTGAATCTGTACTTACCATTCTTGGAGACGGCGGTACTGGAGCAGAATGTGTGATCTTGTGTTTGTATGTGTCCTTGCAGCCTGGTGCCCCAACATGTTTCTGATCACAGCACGTCCATGCCTTAGAGTTGTAGGCACCGATGTGGAATTTGTTCAATAGAGAGACATTATTTTTACATGCTGCAAATGGAAAAGTACTTTGCATCAACGAACATACTTTTCTCCTGAAGACGAGCAGAGTATACTGTCCTAAACGTCAACACCAAACTGGCTCTTTTCAGAGCCAACACTCCCTCATGTATGGATGTGAATCGCTGAATATCAACATGACCTACATGTACATGTATCTCAGCCTCTTACACTTTTGTCTCTATGAACTTGACTTTCTCAAGGTTGAAGTATAAGGCCCCTGTCCGAAACGACGACTTCGGCTACAGCTACGTCTAGATCAGCGCGTCTACCAGTGTTGAAGAATAGGAAGACGCACGCCATCTAGCCGTAGCTGTAGCCGAAGTCGCCGTTTCGGACACGGCCTTAGAAACCTCAGATTAACCTTTATAAAAGTGCCTTTAACTGAGTACAAAATGCCTTGCCCTGTGATACAAGCAACATCAGCTTTGAATCACTGATGAAACATTTAAAAAAGTTGCTGAAAATATCAACACCTGAACTGTAGGTTTGTTGCAATTTAGGCGACACGCGCACAAGGAATCGTCTCAATAGACCTTTATCATGGTGCGGCCATCTTGTTAATTTTCCTCATGGATATCAATGCACCCAAAGCGAGGCTGAAAAAACAAACTAGTCTGGTTCCTATTTGCAAAATGATTATTAGCATACATTATTGTTATTTGATATGAGGAACATGACCAAGATGGAGGCAGCATGATAAAGTTCTATTGACCCATTTCACCTGACATCATCATCAGAAAAATATTGAATGCGCCATACTGGTGGGCAATTTCACTGTGCGTTTATATATAAGTCTATGCTGTGCATTATGCAGTGAAGTGTGCATTTTAGGCGACGCGGCGTTAATACACGTAAACCTAACTGCCCACCAACATGGTGAGCGTGGCATCAGTCGCCGCGTGTGACGCGCGTGCAAGGGGTCAATAGTCAGAATGGTAAGAACGTTCTTATTGGCCAGTTGGATTAATTGTCCAACACATGCACAAGGACCATTCGGTTGGACTACCGGAACATTCTATTGGAACGTTCAAAACACTAATGCTGATAATCAATAGTGTAGGATTGCTCCCACTCATTGGCAAAATGATGCGGTCTAGTGCAATATTCTGGCGGTCCAATTGAGTGCAAACAGGTGCCCAAGGAAACATTCTATTGCATCTAGAAAATGCCTGACTTCTGAAATGCTCCCTTTAAGAGGTGCACAATATCTGCGCAAACATTTTTTATTTCCAAATTGGCAGGCCGCGGACAGTCGCAGCATGTGATGCAAGTGTAATCAGGGTTTGAACATTAATGGTCCCCAAAAACCAGCACCACGCGAGACATTCTCTCTTCAAGAGGGATTTGTTTACTTGTGCGCCGGGCGAGTAAATATTTGTTCCTTGTCACAATACATTGTGTGCTTTATTACATGTACATGTTGGCTAGTATACAAATATTGACTGCTTCGAGTGCTATGGTTAAAACTATGACTCCCGAGGTGATCCCCGGAGCATTCTATTTTCCCGAGGCGAAACCGAGGGGAAAATAGAACGCTACGGGGATCACCGAGGGAGTCATAGTTCTAACCATTGCACGAGTAAAAGCAGTCAATATTTATTTTATAACAACCCAAACATTTCTAAATACTGTACAGACCTGTTACAGACCTGAATGCTACAATCAACGGACGACGCGAATACAGACTGTAAAAACTGTTACTGTGCTGCATGTTGTAGTGTCGTGCAATCCGAAATGGTTACAGACTATTAATTTATCATCCTCGTATACGCAAAGGACGTCTGGGTACTGCACGCCGTGTGCTAGTCTTCGGACTAGCGCACGGCAAACCGACGCACTATTACACGGCCGTCGTCTAGCAAAACTATGACATGTCATGTGACGCGCTCGCAACCAATGAGCAGGCAGAATACTTGTAAGGGGTGTTATAATGAAAAAAACATGCCTGCAACCCAAAATATTGGTTGACTCCTCCAGCTGGCGAGTGAAAACAACAGTTAGAGGAAACCCCTGGCAATGAGTCTACAGTAGACCATTCCTACCTATTTGTAGATCACTTAACCACTCCTTCTGCTCTTTTTTTGAGGAGGCAAAGAAGTACAGCGTGTAATCTTCGTATGAGATCTACAGGGGAGCAACACATTAACATACCATGAATGACTAAAAAATACAAAATTGTAAGCAAGTTTTGTCAAAATACGCTAATAAGTTATGTCTCTACCCTTATGGAAAAGTTGGACTATTAAAGGCGTAACACGATGGATTCTAAAAATAATAAAAAAAAATTCTTCTCCATCCATGGAGCCATGAGTTCTGCTTGACATGAATGTTTTTACATCTTAAAGACACTGGACACCTTTGGTAGTTGTCAAAGAACAGTCTTCTCACTTGGTGTATCTCAACATATGCACAAAATAACAAACCTGTGAAAAACCTGTGTCAAAACTTGAGTCTGGTGCTTTAAACATGCTTGACCTAGACATGGCCAGGATACATGTAGCATGTGTACAAATATCTTATCTTGCATGGTACCCATCTTACCTGAATACCAAACTGTTTCTCCAAAGCGTTGAAATCAACCTCTTCTACAATTTTCACTTCAGACAGATTAATCCTGCTCTTTTCTTTACCTCTTTTCTGAAAACAAAACCAAAAGCATTCATTATTGTACATTGTACTTCTTATGTTTACGTTGTAACCTGGGAAGCCTTGAAGCGTTGAAAGCAACCTCTTCTACAATTTTCACTTCAGACAGATTAATCCTGCTCTTTTCTTTACCTCTTTTCTGAAAACAAAACCAAAAGCATTCATTATTGTACATTGTACTTCTTATGTTTACGTTGTAACCTGGGAAGCCTTTAATTGAAACACTGTTTTTAAAAGGTGCCCAGTACATACATGTACGCCATTTTGAAATATGGCGGACCGATACTACAACACTAGGTTTGGGTAAATTTGTCAGTAAACACCCAAACCAAACAGTAGACTCCTATCAATAGTGCGTGTCCAAATAAAATGTTTGTTTTTTTAACTGTGTCTTCATATTTTTTAACTTTCTTTATCTCATTTTGACTCAGATTGTCTTGTTTTAAACAAAATTCTGTTTCAGCAGCAAAACATTTTGAACAACAAGTCAAAGGATGTTTTTCCGAAGTTATCGTTTTCATTTTCACTGCAGTGTGATTCGGCTTTTCGCCCGAGTTATGTATGCATGGTGAAAAAAAGTGTTTCCTTCCTCCATAGTAAAATCCTATGAAAATACACACAAAACACGTGACCTTGCTTATATTTGTCATGTACATGTAATACAAGGAAAGAGTCTAATTATACAGAGTAAAAGGATTGGAAATTGTATAAAAAAAAACCAATGGTTTAGTTTCACTAGTTTCAATCTGGTGAAAGCTCACTGGTTACAAGTTCACAGTGCCAATCCTCCTGAGAATTATCTATCGGAGACACTGTCAATGACGAGAAGAGGAAAAAAACATTTGAAGACCCCCCCCCCCACTCAACACCGCTTCATTTTGGTAATGACCCTGAAAAGAAAGTATAAAATTCAAAGAAAGTGTGAATCTCCCTCAATCGCCAGCAGAAGGTTATGTGAAATTTTTGTGGTATCCGTTAAAATGAATGCTGGCAGAGATGCAGTAGGATTTGAAATTTTGCATGGTGGAAATACGATACAGAATGAGGTTGCGGTTACACCATGTAATGACTATCTCTAATGAGTTGGGGTAGTTCTAAAAAGAACCGTTTCAACTCGACGTTTCGATCAGCATGCTCTGACCGCTTCTGGAGAGACGATCAGAGCAAACTGATCGAAACGTCGAGTTGAAACCAACAGTTCTTTTCAGAACCATCCCCAACTCATTAGAGATAGTCATAAGCCCGTGTCCGAATTGGCAACTACGGCTACAGCTACGGCTAGGCCGCACCCGTCTGCTTTTCTTCAACACTGACAGACGTGCTGATCTAGCCGTAGCTGTAGCCAAATTCGGCAATTCAAACACGGCCTTACATGGTGTTACCGCAAACCTTTCCATATGGAACTCGCTGTTATCTCACTCAACATGGAAGAATTCAGTGTTCTTGTTGAAATGCCATGCTAGTTTGTTTGACGTTTTCTCAATAACTAGCCACTGTTTGCCCATTTCACTAAAACTTTCAAAGGTGACTTTTACTAAGGGAATCAATGTGTGGTGAAGAGGTTTTCAACTAGTGGTTTAATCCCAATGAGGCCTGGTTCTTGATAATTTTACCGAGTTGAAGTCGAGGTAACATATTAAGAACCAGGCCTCGGCGGGTATAAGCCACCAGTTGAAAACCGATTCCCACTCATAAATACCTATTTGGTCAAAAACATTAACACTTTTTGGTCAAAAAGTAAAATAAATGCAAAAATAATAATTGTTCAATGATTTCTTTCAACACAACACCCCTCCAGCTATGAAATGGTAAAGCCCTCCGCCGCCCTCGCGTAAACAACTCCTTATTTTAGGGTGGCACGGTTGGCTTGTGCGTAAAGCGCTCGCCTCTCACCAAGGTGACCCCGGTTCGATTCCCGGTCGGGGCCATATGTGAGTTGAGTTGTGCGTTGGTTCTCTGCTGTGCCACGAGGGTTTTCCAGACAATCCGGTTTTCCTCCCTCAGGAAAAAATCAAACACTTTCGATCTTGGCTGTGCTCCGTGGTCATAATGGGTTGATGTGGCTGGCAGCTGAATGCGCCCTTGCATGCCTGCTTCTCGAACACGTTGTAGCCGCGTCCTTCGCAATTCAGCTCTTAGCTGCGAGTAAGGACGATTAGCCCCCCAAATTATTATTATTATTATAAGGGAATGCTGTGCACGTCGATGTGGCACAACTGTTTCAGCCGTTGCTCCCGACCAATAGGAATGAAGAAACTGTCTTATAAAAACAGGTGCAAGGTCGCGTGTCACGCCCATGAATTAACACCTTTTACCGGTCATAAACAAAGGTTTATACACACCCACGTGACGCGCTCTCCACCAATAGGAATAGCGAAACTGTCTGAGATATTTATGAATGTATCTTTCTTGATAATTAAGCCTGTATGTAAGTCAGCATTGTGTTGACAAAAACCAAATAATAGGCACAAAACCCCAAGTAAAACAAAAGAATTGTTCATTGTTTTCACTTCAAAACCAGATGTAACCAGATTGTACAAATTTTTCAATGTAAAGTTCGAAACAATTGTCCAAGGTTGTACATGTGTATGTATGGAAGAAACAAATTCCACCATGGATTAATGGTGTGTATGTGTACCTCCATGGTAGTGTATGAGTATGACTGCTACACATGTAGTGTACACACTGAAATACATGATATGTATGTCCTTGCCCTTACATTAACTTCACATACCAAGCCTGCAATACTGTTGAAATTGAGAAAACATTGCGTGACTGCTCAGAATCTTCGCTTTGACCACTCTATGCTTTGACACTGACACCCATATCGTGTTCTGACAACAACAACAACCCTGTATGTTTCAATGATCCTTCATGATCTATGTAAGCTAATATGATTAGGCTTACAATTAGGGATACACACACTGGTGTCGAAACATAATGCAGGGGTGTTGTAGCATACAGGTGTCAGCACAAGTAGGGGGGTAACCAAACACTGTGTGTATGTTGATTATTTAGCAATCCCATTCTGAAAACCTCCACAGATATTAACAAAACAGTAGTACTTCTAAGCAACTTTCTGGTCTGCAGCGTTTTTAAGTTAAAAAAAAATTGCTTAGCAACAAGCCCTTAGATTTAGTGGCTATTGTTTTTAAAATTCCCCATTAAGCTTGGGCGATATCGATTTACTTTATTCACGATATATCGCAGACAATATATCGCGATATTCCATATAATCGCGATTAATTAAATTTGACATCATCAGTCTTCAAACTCCAAGTGAAAAGTTGTAGAAGAGACCGTCGTAGCATAAGAGAGGTGTTCTAGTGACCTATTCTTCTGGTTTTACTCCAAACCTATGGGCTGCAAGATGTCTCAGCTAGCAAATACATCGCGATATTAAATCGACATCGCGATATATCGAGATTATCGCGATATAATGCGATATATCGATATTGCGATTAAAACCAAATCCATCCGATATCGAAATCGTTTCCAAATTAATATCGCGATATTCGATAATATCGTGATATCACCCAAGCTTATTCCCCATTTAGTCTTACCTGTGCTTGGTAAAATTCTTTTGCAGTTTCATTTTCAGGTGTGGTGTTCATTTAAACAAAAACAAAATGATGGTGTTTTCATTTTCGCACCAACAGTGTGTTCATGTGTACATATTGTACAAAAACCCTGGAATATTGGAAATGACACAAACTACATGTTATGACATCCAATGCTTTCCCTGCCCATGCAAACACGACACGGCCATTCTCAGTGACAACCTTGCTTATTGTTTACCAATATTACCACACCAATCTTTGGCACAATCTCCCAACTGTGGTACTAGATAAGCACTTCAGATGAAGCCCAATTTAAATGTGTTTATTGTTTATTACTATTTATAAGGTTTTAAATTGTAACGAGTAATGGGGAGAGGTTGATAGTATAAAACATTGTGAGAAACGGCTCCCTCTGAAGTAATGTAGTTTTCGAGAAAGAAGTAATTTTCCATGTTCTTGATTTCAAGACCTCAGCTTTAGAATTTGAGGTCTCGAAATCAAGCATCTGAAAGCACAACTTCGTGTGACAAGGGAGTTTTTTCTTTCATTATTATCTCGCAACTTCGACTACCAATTGAGCTCAAACTTTCACAGGTTGGTTATTTTATGCATATTTCGAGATACACCAAGTGAGAAGACTGATCTTTGACAATTACATGTACCAATAGTGTCCATGGTCTTTAAGTTAAAAATCACATTTAATGTCGCTAATGTAACTTTTCTATGTCTTATTTTCCTTTGCTGTGTGTGGTTTCCCCTCTTGTGCGCCTTGAGTACCTTATTTGGTGCATTTTGGCGCCTTATAAATATTCTTAATTTTTGTTATTACTATTTATTATTTTCAACTTTAGATAAAATTCACACAATAAAAATAATTATTTAGAATAAAGTTTTATAAGCACTGGCCAAGTAAAACAAACATTCCGATAACCTCATTTATATTCAGTATGCTTGGACGCTAAACATCCCCAAACTGAATGCTCTCCAGGTTTTAAAAATCCTGGGTAGAACCCTGCAGTGTTGCATTCTACTTGTCAGTTTGCAGACTGGGTGAATTTGACTTTGACCTTCAACTTGAACTTATACCACCTCTGGCTCAGTTCAACAAAAGCCAGGGGATAAAATATGTTTTTGAAAGCAAACATGCATACATTGTACACAATACTTTTTTTATTGTACAGTATTGTACATGTGTGCAAGTCTTATTGTGGTTTATATCCTATTGATATCTGAAACAAAAAGTCACATCCCCTTAAGGTAATCCCCTGGCTGTCGCTTCCCAGGTTGTATCGTAATTTGGGTGTGATCCCTGGCTACACGACAGTTTACAGTTGTATGGCTTCTGACTGGCACCCCTAAACAAAGAGTGACAAAATAGGGATACTGCCAACATCTAGGGCTAGAATGTATAGCTCAGTTGATAGAGCGGCGCACGTTAATCGGGAGGTAGCTGGTTCGAATCCCACTCTAGTCAATTCTTTGTTCAACTCCCAAAATCATTTTAAAATTTTCCATGTCAGTTTCCCTTGTGGTTTTTATTGATATCTTATTGTTTTCGTAGATTATGTTAAAGAAGATTCAGATCAAGATCAAGTTCAAGTTCATATAATCCATGCACAAGTGCATTGTTACTAAGTAATTCATGCCATGCAAGTGTAGTTACAGGGGAACTGCTGCTGCTGCAGGAGATTCAGTGCCCCCATATGGTGAACTGTGCACAAACTATTTCTGATAGCGCCCTCCTTTGAATCATCCTCCTCAGCCAATGTTAATATTCCTTTGGGGGACCAAATCTCCGGCAAACAGAACTCCCTAGGACACCGGCATGATCATAGCAGGCATGTGACAGTACTATGCAATTATGAACTCTCACATAGTTACTGTAATGCACACGCGCGCTGGCCACATCAAATCTAAGGTGGGAGCATGTACGCATGCAGTAACAGGGTGATAATTCATCAACAGGCCACAAGTCTGGTATTATAAACATAACGATAGTACCCATTCAAAGTAAACATTGTGTAACTAAGTAGGATTTGAAACTTTGCATGGTGGAAGTACGATATGAAAAGGTTTGCGGTAACACCATGTAATGACTATCTCTAGTGAGTTGGGGTGGATCTGAAAAGAACCGTTGGTTTCAACAAATTCAACTCAACGTTTCGATCAATATGCTCTGATCGTCTTCTGGAGAATCAGAGCATACTGATCAAAACGTTGAGTTGAAACCAACGGTTCTTTTCAGAGCATTACATGGTGTTACCACAAACCTTTCCATATGGCAGAGGTGTACTCGCTGTTATCTCGCTCAACATGGAAGAATTCACTGTTCTTGATGAAATGCCATGAGAGTTTGTTTGACGTTTTCTCAATAAGTCTTCTGGAGAATCGGAGCATACTGATCGAAACGTCGAGTTGAAACCAATGGTTCTTTTCAGAACCACCCCAACATATTAGAGATAGTCATTACATGGTGCTACTGCAAACCTTTCCATATTGTGTAACTAGAAAATTCTTAAAAGCTTGTGATGCAATTGGGGGATCCGGATGATAAATTTGTGTCAAAAAATATTTGGTTAATCCATGTGGAAATTGGACGGTAATCTGATTTACATGATACACCCCTGTATGAGTGGTTGCAGGTTCAAGTTCAAACTCTGGTCAACCGAAAACAATCCATTTGTTTTATCTGAATACCCCGCCCATGTGAATAATATCCACAGGCACTACTTGGGTGGGATTCGAACCCTGTCCTCCGCCATTCTGGAGCAGAGGCCAGCATCAAGAACTGCTGCAAATTTAACATCTACTGTTTTTATCTGATTGATCAGTGTTTCGGTAAACTTCCTGGGAAAGTTACTGGTTACAGGGTCATGAAGCGATCTTACCTTCAATGAGCAAACAAACTTTCAATAAAATTAAAACACAAACCTCTAATGTTCCTTCAAAGTAAATCAGTTCATTCTGTGTGAGGATGAAGACCCTGGACTTGTAGTTCACCGGGGCCAATTTCCGTTTGTTCTGTGAACGTTTCAGCATAAATCCGATACGAATAATCCCTTCAATGTCGTCCGCCATGGTTTCAGAGAGTGAGTCCGTCCAGTGTTTTAGTACTTCAAATGGCTCTTAGTTATAATCACAGTTTCTGTCGGGACTGTTTTAGCTGGAATATCTTTCGGGGACTGGAATCTGAAAGATACTACACATGTTCGGGTGCTTGCATGGACAGTAGATGTGTGCAGGGTTTTTACTACTACTGTCAGTGATCAGTGTGCAAGTCTACAGTTAAACAATGTAGGTTTGTTTTGCGTGATAAACCATGCTCCATTATTCATGCGGTGGCTTCAGTGGATTGCCTGTGCTCCCTTTCTCAGCATCTACACAGTGTGCAACAAGTACACCGGTCACACGGTAGCTCTCCTTCACTCGTGGCAAACACTCTTGATTTTTCTGCTGTCAATCTGTTTAGAGTTCATGTGCATGAGAGGGAGACGAAACAACTACTAACTTGTGCATACTACTGTAGACCATAGAGCTCTATGTGTGGACGGTATACCGGTTCATGTAGAGTAAACAGTTCAGCCAACCAGGAAGTTGTTACACACAGTACCTGCTGCTTTTCAACCAGCCAGCCCTGATAAAAGAAATAAATTCATAAAATTGGTCTCATGCATGAAGTGTGTATACATTTTTCTATTACATACACATGTAGACACTTCAGCTGTAAACGACAGGGAGCTACGTGGGAGTACAGTGTGACGTTTATAGAAATTGTACGAACACATCACACAGTGAACATTGTACTTGAACATAGAAGGCCTATGACGTTATAAATAGTTTGTCTACGTACCCACTGTGTAGCCTGTATAAAGGGCTATCCTAGTAATAAATGACAGGAGTTGTGTTTTTTGTGTGCTCAATGGGAGGTTTTATTTAACAGTTAGAGTACACACCCACATAATATGTAGCTACTGTAGTCTTCAATGTAAAGTTCTTTGAAAAGCCAATTTTCAAAAGTCAAGTTTATATACCAATTATAGTTGTAAGTAGGGCATGATGTAAACACTCTAGATGAGTGTTAAGTACGTCTGTATAGCAGTTAGCAGCTACATGTACATACACAATGTGGTTACAATTGTGCTAACACAAGGTTATGGTTTTGAATCCAGCAAAGCTAATCGCTGATTTGACTGATGACTAAAATAAGTCTTTTTGTCTAGTTACTGTACAATTCAATGATTTGTGCAGTTCATAACCATGGGCGTTAAACCAATGTTCATACATGTACATAACCATGGACGTTAAACCAATGTTCATAACCATGGACGTTAAACCAATGTTCATAACCATGGACGTTAAACCAATGTTCATAACCATGGACGTTAAACCAATGTTCATAACCATGGACGTTAAACCAATGTACATAACCATGGACGTCAAACCATGTCAAACCAATGTTCAAAACCATGGACGTTAAACCAATGTTTGTATTATTAGAAAGATTGACTTTTGACAGCTTGGTGTTGACATAAATTTATGTAAAATATTTAATGAAATATTTTGCTTTGCATCAAATTTATGGAAGTATGGAAATAAACCTGTACTTGAATTGAATTAAATTGATTTCCCCTTAGGGGAGCTTTGCTAAGTTCCCTTGTTGGGAAGATCATCCGAACTATGGAATGATCGCACTCTTTGACCAGTCACCCAATTGTGTTTACAATTGATACTTTCTAAGTTTAATTTGTGTTTTACTCACTGTGCATTTTTTGCATTTATTGTAATGCGCAGTAGAGTAGATTCATAGGGGTGGTTGCGCAAAGGATAAAATTAATGTCCATTATTGGTAGTAAACAAATGATCAATCAAAAAAACACTGTAGCCTTAGTATGACTTTTGGTTTACAATACAATGCAAAATTTATAATAATTATTTGTAAACACTGTAGCTGTAAATGATAATTATGTGTACAATATGATGTACATGTTTATGGGTGCATTTGATAAACCCCGGTCTGCCCCAGTTACGTTTGAATAGCTTTGGCGTCATTCCATGGGCTCACCCCGGTCAGCCCCAAGTGCCCTGCTTGTGGACCGGGGATCACTTGGGGCTGGCCCGAGGTGCATGGCGTCGTTCAATTAGCTCTAGTCAGGGGCTCCACCCGAATGAGCACCGCAGGTTCGACACGGAGAAGCTAATGGAACGCACCCTATACAAAACAGTTACACATCAGTTGTAAACGGTAGTTGTGTACAAATAATGTGCACTTTGATTCACTTCTAGTATGAAACCCCGGTATTTATTACCTGTTCATGTGCACTGATTCCAACATTTATTGTCAAAAACCACAGGCAGAGTCTTTAGGAAGTGCATGTAGAAGTACAAATACATGGAAACATCTGCAGATATAAAAGACAAAATGAAACAATAATATTTCCTGAAAAAACATTTATCAGATAAGGCACATTAGATTTGTACGTTGAGGCAGAAACCAGGATAATAAGCTGATTTGTATATGCACACATTTATTTCAATGCTGCCCTACATTTAAACTTACACATTTTACAAAGTTTTATAAATATATTCAAATTATGAGTAGTTTACAGTATTACTTACTATCTTAGGATATGAAAGTTTACAATGATTTAGATAGTTATACATTAGGAAGCTTTTAAAGTAGGACAACAATTAGGTTAGGGTGAAGCAGAGGCTTTTGTGCCTTAACCTATGGACAGACAAACAACATAAAATACTATACAGAAGAAAGAAAACACAAGACAGACTAGACAAACAGAATACACGACAGAGGCTAATATATGATGGTGAGTTAGTTAACAATATACTTAAATAAACCTACGAATAAGCATCAAGAAGTTGTTTTTTTAATTTTCTTGTGAATGCAGGAAGATTGATTGATTTAGTGGTGAAGAGCTGCATGCCTTATCACGACTTGATTTCCTCTAAAAGATTTCCACTTGCACAATTCAGAAATTTCACGACACCAGACAAAAATTTACAAAACTAGGCACTCCTCGTTCTCAAAAAAAGAGAAAAGCCATTTTTTTAAAATAAAGACAAATGTAGCATCATCTTCAGTTCATGTATCAACTGGAACCATTCATACTGCTTAAAGCAGAAAATAGTGCTTTAAATTTTTCTGCTAAGCGAAAGCATTCCCAGTGGTAGCTTGTGGCAAGCATAATTTGTTGTGCTTACAGGTACATGTAGCTATGTTTTGTGCTTTTAAAGTGGCTCTCAGCGAAATTGGACGTTGGCGTGATATCTTCAAATATTCTTCATAGACTTTAATTGACAGGTTGAGAAAATTAATGCAGTACTTAGTTTTGGAAGTTTTTGCCTGATTTGGGCATTAAGTGTCACAAAATGTTTACCAAAGAGCAATTAATTTCTTTCTCATAATGTAGCATTTGTTGAATTCTTCAGGGAATGAATGAAATTGACTTTTTTTTTGGTGGTAGTTGGTTATCAGGACAAAGGTATCTCAGACCAAAAAGTAAAATAAGAAGTTGTTTTTTAAAAGAATGCCAATAATGTGCCAATTGACAAAAGTGTTCCAAAAGGCAGTTGAGATCTTTATCCCACAAAATGTTCATGCACAAAGGTCTTTTGAGTGACTTTAAAACAAGAACATGTGCCCACAAAAATGTAGCGAAAAAATGTGTGTTGATTGAATAATGAAACAGCTTAACGAAGAATACTGCCATAAACAAACAAACACTCACAGTGAAGTGAAATCACTACTTATACTGAACATTTTATTTTGGATGTTTCCCTAGAGAAAAAGTACAGGCTTGATAAATGATAATGAACAGTCAGAATTATTAGTTTCACTTTCAGCATGAAGTGCCACCTCCAATCCTGCATTCTGCAGGGTTATTTTTTCCACAGCTGAAACACAGTTAAAGTTGAAAATAGCCATCAGATCATCCCCACAAAATCACTGATTGCTTTTTTTGATTGACGGAAAAATAAGTTTCAGGTCTTATACTTCACGGAAGTAAATAAGACGATTGCCCTCATGCCCCCTAGTTCTTGCCTTGATGCCCTTGAAATGCTCCAGTAGAGATTTACTATTTCCTCTAAGGGGGCCCTTTCCAAGAAGAAAAAGCCTTGGTGCCCTTGTTCTGTCGAAAAACCCTTACAGGCCTGAAGTTTGATAACGGTGGAAAAAAAGTCATTGACACAAAACCATTCACTGAAACCATGAACACCCTGCATGTACATTGTACATGTTGTACACATACAATGTAGTACAACACAAATGTAGGACTACAGTGGTGAAGGTGTGAATGGAGTGCAGGCCTGGAATTTCAATTGAGAGGGCAAGGCCATTTTCATTTTGCAAAGGGCATTTCATTAGAAAATTCTAAAGTGAAACTTCTGAACGGGACACCGAGCCCAAGACCATTGCCTCTACTGTGGCCTCTGTGTAATTATACTAGGAAGATTGAAGTGATGTCCTCGGGATGTACATGTATGTATCCAGCATTCTGAGATTGGATGTGGATCAGTGACTGTGGAAAATGCCTCTGGGGTGTAGACTTGTTTACTAAATGGAACACGGCAAACTTTGCAAGAACTAGCTCACCAAAAGCATGCCTATGTTTACTTTCCCTTATGACCACAGCTTCCTTCAAGTATAAACAGGCTGCTTGAGCGGATTTGAAATTTGACAGGGTTTCTATTTTTAGAACACTATTCATTCTTATTCATATAGCGCATCATTGTAAGTTTTGCCAGTGGCATTTAAATTGTTAAAAGAACAATACAGTTCCTTAAAACTTTTAAGGATCTTGTCATTTAACTGAGTAATATAAACTAGATTAGATATAGCCTAAACTGTCTGTAGTTTGTGTTATGTGGCATAACCATGACTTTTGTGTAATTTGGGTCAACAAAAAATGAAGCAAGAACACATACAAAGCCAAATATTGAAATGATAATAATGACTCAGGAGTTGCATTAACATAACAAGCAAAACTTAACTAGGGATGTTTTACCCTTTTACATTGTGTCCAAAAATATCTTATTACTGTATATTACCAAGACAATAACAGTGTAGCCATGTTTTGGGTCTTTTTAATTAAATGAGTGAAAAGGGGCGTTCTGGCTAGTGAGGATTTGTTTTCAGATACATGTACCATTCCTTATTATCCAGGTAATCCATATAATCCTCTACATATTATACAGATCGAAATAGCAGTTCGAATCTAGACCCAGTAAATGAAACAAACAAAATATTAGTACTGCATTTAGTACAAAATGCAGATGTTAACTTTTTTTTAAAAGTAGTACAGCGCCCCTGTTACTGGGTCTAGTTGAAAACATGCAATAATCATAAGTCTCCATCCTCCCATCGCTCTGACTGGTTGCGTAACGACTGTTGAGAGGACGGGGGATTACGATTATCGCAACTATTAAAATAAAAGAATGATTTGTTAATGATGTCTGTTGTTCGGGTAAGACCTTGGGACAACAAAGTGGTAAGATTATGAATAACAACATACTAAAATTGAAGAAGTCAAAAACCCCAAATAATTAATACATGGAATTAGTGACACTGTGATGTGAGTGTGACACACACTGGGTGGACGGTAGTCAGTAGTCACCGAGTCAGTCAAGTCAGTGGTTCGGGTACACCTCGGCCAAATTTCATAGAGCTGATAAGCACAAAAATTTGCATATAGCATGAAATTTCTTCTTTGATAAAAACAGGATTACCAACCAAATTTCTATTTGTTGCATATTGCTTTTTACTGGTATTCAGCTGTTGTTTGCTTATCCCGAGTATCACATGGAAATTTGGTTGTTAGTCCTGTTTTTATCAAGGAAGAAATTTCACGGGTTAACTTTCTGTATGGCGCCACCACTTTTTCACTTATTTTTGCAAAAAGGGATACCTCATTGAGGTAAAATTAGATAGGGCCGCTTATATAACACCCAAGCAGATCCTTGCCATTTGATTGGAGGATTGTCCGTCACGTGACCATTGCACGCCGAGTCACTCACCATGCTTTTTCGTTCCATCCGAAAAGTACTATTGCACGCTGGCAGCGTGCATTAGTACTTTTCAGATGGAACGAAAAAGCTGAGTAAAAGCATCACTGCGTGCGCATGTTTTTGGTAATGCAACAGTGTTACTGCAAGGCATATTATTAGTAAAATTACTAGCATTCGGCTTCTGCGTGTCTCAAAATAGCTGTACAGAACGTACATTGTGACTTTTAATTAATCCAACAGGCCGACCCAAAGAGAAACGGGTGTAATTTCACAATTAAAAATTGTAGGCCTACCTACGCTTTGTTTATTTTGAAAGTTGTATCTTCCAACCAAAATGACAAAGATCTACTTGGATATAAAACAAATAATGAATGTTTTTCATTCGTGCAATAGTGCAAATATTTTCATTCGTTGAAAGCTGGAATGTTCCATTCAACTCGGCTCCGCCTCGTTGAATAGAACATTCCATCTTCCAACTCATGAACATATTCGCACCATTGCACTCATAAACATTCATTATTTGTATACTATTTTTTTATATATTAGGATAACTTTCCGTATGGCGCCACCACTTTTTCACTCATTTTTACAAAAAGGGATATATCAATCAGGTAAATAAGTTCCTATATTATTTTATATCGAATGAAAAAGTGGTGGCGCCATACGGAAACTTTTCCATATTATTTCATATCGAATGAAAAAGTGGTGGCGCCGTACGGAAACTTTCCACTCCCAGAACTATGGATGAGGTGCATTCCGCCATCGTCTCATTCGTGAAGACGATAGCGGAATGAACCCCATAGTTCTATCTAGGACCAGGTAGGAGTAGAGGCCAATGTCAGTTTAAAAGAAGTTACTGCCAGGGTCCTACTACTTGCCGTCAACTCGCCGTCAACTCACTTGCGCCGTCAACTCGCCGTCAACTCCTCCAATATACATTTAAAATCCACAAAAGAAGCATAGAACTGTAAAGTATCAGCTCAAAGAGCATTCGCGTAAGTTTTAGGTCATATTTCGGAATAAAAATTGATTTTTTTTCTCGTGAAAAAAAATTCTCGAAGCCAAAAAACTGTCGGCCGCCATCTTGCTTTTTCACAATGATTAGTCTTGGCCCAAGATGTCAATGACTGGTACTTTTTTTTTATCAACACAAAGTCGTTTTTGTGAATGAATTTGTACCGAAAACCATGAGAAATATGTAGTTTAGCCCAGACTTAACACTTCCGTGCCCCCTTAGATTTTTCATGTAAATTTAATGAGTTGACGGCACGAAAATGAGTTGACGGCGAGTTGACGGCAAGTCGGCGAGTTGACGGCAAGTAGTGTAGGACCGTACTGCCATGGCCATTCATCTGTTCTTTGCATTGTGACACATTGTATTATACCCGGAATTAGAGAGACAAACTGCAAAGATGTTTGCATTCTTGTAAGTTCGTATTCCTGATGACCATTAATGATAACGACAGATAATTTGGAAGATTATTTCAATGCCGGAGTTTCCTACAACTCAAATCAAACATATATTCTCCTCTAAACTTGTCTATATAAAGTTAAATACGTGACTTACAAATCCACCTTCTTCACCACTCACTCCAGTTCCGTCAAACGTACTTCACGTAGTTCCAGGAAGTGTTGTGCACGGTGTGGGTCGAGCCAGGAGGGGGCCTCACAGCCAGCTATTTTTTCAGGTCAAAATAAAGTTTTGTATTTCTTCTGAATTTTACACATCTAGAAATATACATACTGATATTTAATATTGTTAAACTACATTACAATCACTTAATTGTTTTTATAAGGAATGCTTAATATTAAGATAGTATACAAATAATAAAAGTGTGGTATGTACTTTGTGAAAGAGGATAATAATAGTTTATTTATTTCAAGAAGCCTAAAGGGCCTTAGACTGTTACCGCCCTGCGTTAAACGTGAATGGCTCGCACCGATGTGAAAACGTATGGAATTGTTTTTGCGAGAATCGGGATACCAGATCCAGAATTGTGACGGAATTTGTGTTTTGATTTTACGTCTCTCTCTGGACTGAAAAGGAGAAGATTTATTGGTTTTGTCGATATTCTCAGATAAATGGTTTGTAAAATTATTTTGTTTTGTCTGTTGAAGAAAGCCAGGTCCGAAAGCCAATAATAAATAAGACAGCAATGCATTTCTTTCAGTCTTTATAATATATTAATTATATTGGAAAAGTTTCCGTATGGCGCCACCACTTTTTCATTCGAAATAAAATGATATAGTATCTTATTTACCTGATTGATATATCCCTTTTTGTAAAAATGAGTGAAAAAGTGGTGGCGCCATACGGAAAGTTATCCAACACTAAATAGGGGGATAGCAATAGTACTAAAGTAGCCTAACATTAATTAAATTTTTATTTAAAAAAGTGATTTGTGTTGTTGAATTGAAATATTGGGAAAGGTTTACGTACTATCACGCCACCGTCCATGCATGACCATGGCCACCACCTTTTCATTTGTTTGTAAAAATGAGTGAAAACGTGGCTGGCGTGATGCGGAAAGTTAGCCATCCAATTCCAATCAATTCAAAGTGTTGAATTGAAGAAAGATTTTCACTGCGTCTAAGTAAAAATGTCTGCCGAGTCAAAAAGGAACTATGGGAACTGAATCTTGTTGTTCTCTCTTAATCTTGGCATTGCCAATGCCACTGCTGCTGTCCGTAATCATGTTAACTCTGCACTGAATCTGACTGAGTGACTCTGTCTCTGACTATATTTTTTAATGTGTAAAGTACATGTACTGTCTTCTGTTCTGTGGCCAAGCAAGTAAGGATTCAGCTTGGCCACCGAACGAAGTGGGGCTACATTTTGTATCAAGTGATCTCTCGCTAAGTATCAAAGAACAAAGAGGACTAAAAGTAAAACAACTTACAACAAGGGATCAAGCAAGAGGGTAGTGTTACTGTTTAAATGTTTACTACATGTATTGCAAACGAACTGTTAATGGTATTTATATTTGGACAGAAAATGTAGTTCCCTTCATTTATTGTAACTTGATTACCATTACTCATTAACTGAACAGTTTTATGACTTTCTTTTGTTTTTAGCACAACTGTAGCTGCCACTTGTGGTATAGTCTGATACTGACTGAGACATGGCAGAGTCACAGAATGTCAGTGCCTTGCCCATGCCGCCCGTGCAGTACATCAACAATTACACCGATGAAAGGGTCAAGAATGGTTCCGCACCTGCACCCCCAACACAAGTCAGAGACAATTACAACATGTTTGGGGCAGCCTTTACACCCAATGATGTCATCATCAGGTCATTGGAATCACAGAATCTACGACGGCTTCACCCGAAGGTCTTTGATCACCGGAAGGAACTAAAAAAGATCAATCACTCTATTCTGTTCAACTTCATAGACTTGCTGGATGTGATGGTCGCAGCACCGGGAAGTAAGAAACGAGAGGAGAAGATTGATGACATCAAACTGCTCTTCATCCACATGCACCATCTCATCAATGAGTTCCGGCCGCACCAGGCTCGTGAGACACTCCGCGTCATGATGGAGGTGCAGAAGAGGCAGCGACTGGAGACGGCCGAACGCTTCCAGAGACATCTGGAAAAAGTGACAGAGATTCTGCAGAGCTGCTTTGGCTCGCTACCAGACAACATGGGACACATTGACAGTAAGATTGTCGCAAGGATGGAGCCTCAGCCTGAGGAAGTGAAAGTGACTGCTGAAGAGGAGACTAAGGAGAAGCAAGAAGAGGTCAATGGACAGAAGGAGGTTGAGGCCACGTTTTATCACAAGGACAAGCTGATGTGCAATCTTGTGGATTCAATATGAAGGAATGATAATCCGAAAGCCAACCCACCCAGAACTGCACTCTACTGGTTGTTCAGGTTCAATCCTCTAACTTGTTACCAGTCCCTTTTATCAGACATTTGAATGCGTTGAAGAACAAAATGGTGCTTGCCAGGGACAATGTTAAGAACAATGTGGTACATGTTGGCCTTGCCTTGGGCGACCACCAGTGAAATGTCAGGTTGTGAATTATTCGTTTCAAATTTCTGTTTCGCATTCACATTCGCAAGGAGTATGAACCAGAGGTAATTGCCTGCGCTGCCTCCGTGAAGTACATGTATCGGGTCTTGGTATGACCTATGTTTGGGCTGTGGCTTATAGCCAAGGGTTTACTGATTCACAATGAACACATTCCACATTGTCTTGAAAGAGAACATTTAAAAAATATGGTGCGTTTAATGAATGTTTTTTGGTAAAAGCTTCAAAGTTAAGAAACCAAAAGTTCAAAATGATGTACCGGTACTTACTTTTAAACAGGGATCAGTATTATAAGCTTTGAGAACAAAATTTCTTGCAAAATGGGTAATAATGTACTATGTTTTTTTTCCCATTTATCGGTTTTCATGGGGATTGAACAAAAGAGAAGCTTAGCATAGAAAAAAGTTGATTCTGCTTAAAAGTTCTTGCAAATACTTGTGGACTTGTGAAAAGCAATGCAGACCTTTAAAACTTGTGTTCATCAGTCTGGCCGGCGAGTGAACTCAAAAGGTCTTTAGGCAAAGATCTTGAGGGTTTTAGAACCATTCAATTGTTTAATTCCTAATAGGCTAAATGTAGATTTATACAATACAACTAACTTGTGGAAAAATCATTTGAAAAAGGTGGTAATGTTTTGAGATATCGAAAATCTGGAGCAGTTTTGTTCATGCAGGAAGAATAATTAGTAATGGACCCTTCCCATGAAATATGCTAATCACATTCACGCATGCGTACAGACCCTGTTGGTTGGCAAACGCCATAGAGTTGTGCACTTAGCAGACGCGCAATCGCGTCTGCGCCACGCACCCATTAGCCGGGTACAAAACAGCGGGATGTTCCCTTGTTTTGCCAACCAAAACGTAAGTGCGCATGCGCTATGTGCAATTTACATATTTCATGGGAAGGGTCTATTGGAATACATAATCTGAGAAAAATTTCTGGCAGTAAAGCTTCTCAAATTCAAATTTTGGGGGATAAAAAAATGAAATCTTTTTCCATAACCACATTGTGAAATGCTTTCCAAAACGTTTATACTATTGAATACTGCTGTACTTCTTACCAAGTAAGATTTTTACAGTTGGGCCAGTAATATGAAGATCGAACAAGTCCAGTGGTCTTATGGTTATATATCAATTGAATATGCCTCATATTACCTCATTGTGTATTATACTGTTTCATGTGTACGTGAATCTCCTTAAGCAAAACTTATTGGCTATGAATCTGATTCAATTCTGTATCGAAGTTTGCATACACAAACATGTAAGACAAAAAAGGTACACCTACATCTTAATTTAGTGCTTGTTCACTCATTTTGATGCTTGTCTTGTAAACAAAGCTTTTGTCCCAGTAAAATTTAACCTACACAAGCCAGCTGCGGTTTTGCAGAATTTTTTCCCAAATTCGAATTCCCCCTGCAAACTATTATGAACAAAATTTGTATTGTATAGATCAAGAAGTTGGGCAAGGAAGCTAAATGTATGTATAGCCCCCCCCCCCTCCCCAGCATGTGCTTTTAGTAAACATCAAAATGTAACACAAATGTAAAAATTGAACTCATTAAGAATGTTGTTTTGTATAAAAAAAAAGGACAACTACCGAGAATTCTAGAGAAACATTAAAAGCACATCAACTAAATGCAGAAGGTGAATTTTGTGTGAATTTTTTTGTTCTAGCATTTTGTTCTTGCTAATTATGAAACTGATGATATTCAAATTATCCCATCTGACTAACATGGTAATGAATTTCTTAATAATGCCTGGAAATAGTGGTCCATACCATTTTCATTTTGCAAAGGGCACTTCCACTGGAAAATCTTTTCGAAAGTTTTAAAAGGGGCACCGAGGCTAAGTGACCAGGGCCCAATTTTATAGAGCTGCTTAACGGTAAGAAAATTTCCGTGCTAACCGTTTCAAGCGTATTTCACAGGTTAGCAGAAAGATTGGGCGGCCATATTGCACGTTTACCATGGATTTGCATTGTGACATCATATATTTCTGTGCAGTAAGCACCAGAAGGTTAGCATGCCTTTCTTGTGCTTACAGTTAGCAGCGCTATGAAATGAAAATTGCACAGTAAGCACAAAATTGGCCACTAAGCAGCGCTGTGAAATTGGCCACCATGAATTCCAGGCCTGGATTGCAACACAACATACCTGAACAGCCGTCGATTTCACAAAACTCTTCCTAACTTAAGACTGATCTTAGGACTTAGGACGAGTCCCAACCCTGCACTGAAGCATGCAGACCTTAAGATTGATCCTAAGTTAAGACGAGTTACTCGTCCTAACTTGAGATAAGACGAGTCCTAACTCTTTGTGGAATCAACGGCAGGTGTTGAAGTGCATCATAAGCAGTGAAGTGGACTATACAAGAATAGTGAGAGAGAGTTAGAAAACACGACAGCAACTTAAAGGGACACGTTGCCTTGGATCGGACGAGTTGGTCTATAACAAGCGTTTATAACCGTTTGTTATAACATGCATATGGTTATAGAAAGATGTTTTAAAAGTAGAAAATAAAGATCCACACAAATTTGCCTCGAAATAGCGTTGTTTTCCTTTTACTTTGCGAACTAACACAGTCGGGCATTTATGCGAGTCAAAAATTTGACTCCCATTAATGGTTGACCGTGTTAGTCGACGAGGTAAAACACTATCGATCTACTTACAAAGGTGGTTCTTGAAAATTGATTGATAAACTTCCTAACCGTGGCCCCGGACACGATTGCATATGCAAAAGTGTCCGGAGCGGACAGTATTGCATGGCGGACACAATTGCATCTGACACCGGTACGGCATACTAATTCTAAAATTAATCATGATTGTTTTACTTTTTGAGAATCAAACTAAGACTGTTAGCTCAGAAATAATAGTAACACAGTGCATTAACAATTTTAGTAGTTAACTTGATATGTTACAAAAGCTTTTAAATTATTAGGTGTTCGGCCATCAGCCGAAAACCTCTTGTTATTGTTCGAGTTTTTTTTTTTTTTTTTACTTTTACTTCTTCTTCTTCCCGGGAACTTATATCCAAAAGATAACTCAAGATTGAAATTGAATTGAACCTTGAAACTTGGCACATACTTGAACCTTAACTTGAAGACGGCACTTGAACAATGACGTCATCATGACGTCATCTGGTGTCGAATTACGTTAAATCAAAGTTTAATAATTAAAAAAATCATAACTCCTGAAGTACACAATGGATTTTTACAATCTATACCTCATCGGAAAGGTCTTTGAAAAATAATTAAATGTCTCACAGAGATGACCCCAATTTGACCTTGTCTTCCGGTTCAAACCGGACGTTGAAGCCAAAAATGCTTAAAAAGTCACAATTTAAGCTGTGGAGTCAATATGAAACAGAGTTTGGACATGGTTTTAGTGTACGAAATGAAGTGTAATTCATGACCTTTGAAATTATTACATTAATGACGTCATAAAAATGTTACAGTTTGTTACGACGACGAGTTAAAAAAATAAATAAATTCTATTTCAAATTTCTTTTGAGCAAACTTCATGTTGAATTTTTTTTAAATAGATAACGACTATAAAAGCATAATTGTGAAAGTTGAACAAAATCGGCCGTTGCATAACGAAGTTATATTAACGTGCAAAGTGCCGTTTTTAGTTCAATCGGCGATAAAGTCTGTACAGTTCCCTCACTGTATTGCGCCACTTGCGTGTGCACTCAAGGTTTTGACTGCATGCTACGTGTACACATACACGCGACAAGCCAGGTCTTGTCACAGTTCATCGAACTTTGCGGTTTGTTGTTAAGCTCTATGTATGTGTGTGCGTGTGTGTAAATTGAAAAGGTTACTGTCTTTCCTTCATTGCTTGCAACTGGTATAGACCATGTTACCTGTGACATCACATGTTTACAAAAGAGCCACAGAACCTGGACTTCCTGCAGGCAGGATTTGTACACGGCTCAATGGGAAAATACTTTAAATCTTTCATTTTATGGAGATTGCACTGTCCGATTGTCATCAACTTTGGATATGAAGGAAAGGGGCACATCTCACAACTAGTTCAGCTCTCATTTTAATAGCCATTGAATTTATGTGGAAATTATGATACAAAATGTAAAATTTCTCATATGTCCCATGCAGTATCTTGCCTGCCAGTAATTGCCCTGGAATGTACAAGGTCACTCTTTTGTAAACAAGGGTCACATGGTCTATACCCCGTAAAGAACGATGTAGCCAATGCACATGGACGTGTTGTTATCTGCCGCCAGAAGTGTGAAGTTGTTTTCTGTAACAGCGCCCTCTTATGGTGAAAAGTTTTGAAAGAAAAATTGTAAACATCTTGCGAGTTTTCGCAGAATTTGTAGAAATGAATGACAACTCATTTACATTGACAAAAGTTGAGTTACAGTGTATTTAAATTTTTAGGTAATTCGTGTTAGTGAATTTGCAGTTATTGGGGAAAAAAGCAAGTTAATGTAAATTTTATGTTAGGGGGAAGTTTATTGTTCGATGAGATTTATCTAAGTTTGGCGAGTTTTTGAGGTAGGAGCGAACTTATGTTATGAAAATAAAAGGAGTATGCCTGTGAATTCATTTGTTATTGTTTGCAAACAACTGACATTTATATTAGTTTTGTTCCCCCGTTTGAATTTTCTTTTTCCATGGGCAAAATATATAAAATACGAGAACTTTGGGAGCAGTCGCAGTGAGTAAATTTAACTTTATAGTAAAACTTCAGTCAGAAACAATTTCTGCAATTATTTTACTTGTATACAAGTCTTTATTTCAACATATTCTTTAAAGAACAAACTGAACAATCTTTAAGAATTTCTTATAAATGATGACAATATTATTATATGATTCGAAAGAGTACAATATCTTTAAACCCTGGGTGATTTTTTTACATGTGAAAAGACTTATGTACAACAACAGACTTATGTATAATTGTTTATAACGTATACAAAAGCCCAACAGTAAAAGGAAAAAAGGTACGGAATTTTGTACAAACTGTTTTTGAAAAAAGAAAACACATTACATTGAAGACAAAAAAAAACAGTAACGCCTCCATACAACAGAAATGCCTGCATTTTTGTTGAACCTCCATATACTTGAACCTAAATATGAAGACGTGACTTGAACAATAAAATCATCCATAACTCCAGAACACAATACAATGTATACACTACATCATCGCAAAGGTCTTTGAAAGCATATTAAATGTCCCTCTCAAATGATCCCAATTTGACCTTGTCTTGCGGCTCCAACGGGGAGTTTAAGGAACAAATATGACAAAGCCATAATTCTTACTTTTGTGGTCACTATAGAGCAACTGTTAGACATGGTTTCAGTTTGTCAATGTTGAAAACTACATTTTTCCAGTTTAAACCTAATGATTACATTTTCGCGCCCGCTGCTAACAAGTTTCAAAAAATGATGCTACAACACTAACTGTAAACTGTGTCATGTACATTGTTGTGTATATTCACTCATCGATGTTTACAAGCAATCATTACTTCTTTCCGAACACCCAGTTTTTGTAGTGATACAAAATCTGAATTTCTAGTTAAACTTGTATTAATCCCAAGTGTGAGTGGATCGGGCTTAGTGGCAGTCAGTGTCCCTTTGTCACACCTACAACCACGGCTTGGGCACAAGGGGCTTCAAGCAGGGACCGATTTCATAAAGCCTGATGCAAGCACAAATTCATCACATCTCAAAATTCAGCAATTTCAATCACAATCAAAGAGTCATAAACCTTCTTTAAGAGACACTGTGCTTTTAGATTTGGCACTTCGGGGACTATGAAAGCGTTTGATAAGACATCAATCTTTAAAAGTAGCATGTATAACTATTTCTATTAATGTGCCTCAAAAGTGTGTGTTTTTCATTTAACTTAGTGAACTGAAATGGTCTGCTATTTTGTGGGATCAAAAATTTGTTTCAACAAAATGGCAGATCGTGTTAGTTCAATAGGGTAAAAGGAAAACCAAACAATTTCCAGGTGTATAATTATTTTTCAAATTTTGAAACATCTTTTCAACCATATCCATCTCAAAGCAAGCATTTTTTAAGTCGAACATATCCAATGCAATATTAACTTATCCCTTTCGGCATGTGGGGTAATTCAACATGAACAAGTCAGGCTCAGTACTCATTATCAAACCTTGTTGAAAATTCATCACATCTCACATTTCAATCACAATCACAATCACAATCATTGATTTCATGGAAAACCTTCTTAAAGAAACACATAATGCTTTTAGATGTGGCGCTTTGGACTATGGAAGCTTTTGTTATGACATGAACCTAGGGTCGTCGATTTCACAAAGCAATAAAATCCGTCGTAAGAAAATTGTTCAGTTTCACCATAGTTATTTACATTGTTACATCACACTTTTAACTTACTAGTATTGATTTGCAAAATTTGTGAAATCGGCCCAAGTTAATGAACACATGCAGTTGTTTTTATAGTTTTGTTTTTTTGGTTTATTAAAAACATTGCAAAAGTCACAGTAGAAAAGTAGTGTATAATTATTTACACTGATGTGCCTCAAAACTGTGTTTCCTTTTACTTTGTGAACTAAAATGGTCTGACATTTTGTAGAGTAAAAAAAGAAATTTGCTTCAACAAAATGGCAGTTAGTGTTAGTTCAAGAGGGTAATAGGGAAACCAAACAATTTTCAGGAACATTTGTGCGGTTCGTTATTTTTCTAATTTTGAAACATCTTTCCAACCACATCCATTTCATAGCAAAAGCACTTTCTAAAACAACAACAAAACGCAACTCAAAGTAACATGTCCCTTTAGGCATGTGAGGTAATTCAACATTATAATGACAGGCTTGGTAGGCCTACTCGCTACCTTGTTATTGAAAATTCATCTCATCTAAAATTTACAACAATTTCAATCACAATCAACGATTTCATCAAAACCTTTTTTAGGGTTGAAAAGTGGTGTTTAATTATTTACACTAATGTGCCTCAAAACTGTGAGGTTTTCTATTTACTTTGTGAACTAAAATGGTCCGCCATTTTGAGGATTCAAGAGTTTGCTTCATCAAAATGGCAGACTGTGTTAGTTCAAGAAGATAAAAGTAGAACCAAACAATTTCCAGGTACATTTGTGTGGATCATTATTTTCTAAACTGGACACATCTTTCCAACCATGTAGTATTCTTTTCTTAGCATTCAAGCACCTTCTAAAGCACCATCTAAAGCACAAAATACCCAATCCACAAGCAATCTGTCATATACACATTAGAGGCACTGGACACTATTGTTAATTTTACTCAAAATAATTGTGAGCATAAAAAATCACTTGGTAACGAGCAATGGAGAGCTGTTGATAGTGTAAAACAGTGTGAGAAGCTAGGTTTTGTGGTCACGATATGAAGCATCTGAAAGTACACATTTTTGTGTGACAAGGGTGTTTTATCTCGCAACTTCAACGACCAATTGAGTGTACAAATTTTCACAGGTTTGTTGTTTTGTGCATATGCTGAGATTTACCAAGTGAGAAGCCTGCCATCGATTTCACAAAACTCTTCCTAACTTAAGACTAATCTTAGGACTTAGGACGAGTCCCAACTGTAATATGCGGACCTTAAGATTAATCCTAAGTACTCGTCCTAACTCGAGATAAGATGAGGCCTAACTCTTTGTGAAATCGACTCCTGGTCTTTGGCAATTACCAAAGGTGTCCAGTGCCTTTAAGCATGCGAGGCACTTCAAGATTGGGCACTTTGGGCTATGAAAGTGTTCGCTTGAGTGAAGTGTTGCGAATCTGACATAGACTTGCGTGGTGGCCTCATCCTCAAGTTGTAGCAGTGGGGCACATTCCTGGAGTTGCACACCCTCGCCTTTTCTCTTTCAGTCTCTTCCGTAGTGGAGGCAATCCATTGCCAGCTTTGTCGTAAATTTGTGAGCCATCTTGAAGATGTTCTCAAAGTACTGCAAGAGTAATAATTTCAACAACAAAAAATTAATAGCGAAGAGAAATATAAAACAAAAAGGTAACAAAAGGGCAAAAGGTCTGGAATCCTGAGCTACATGTACACAATAACCCCCGCGAAAAGGGAGATTTCTAACCTGAATTCCAGTACATTTGGTTCCTATTTGTATAAGGGGATCGAAGCGTAGCTGGTTAGGTGCCTGCCTGTGTATACAGCACAACAGATTTTCTGGATCAAAGTAGACCACATCAATCGGTCAACTGACCACACACAAAAAGCATACTCTGAAGTTATTCTAGGCGTCTTTAAGTTTTCACCATAAGCCAGTTTGAATTGATTTAGACCTTGCATACATCATCCAACATGTGGTTAAAATAATGGGGATGAAGTGTCCATCTGTTTTTTGACTACCCTTGACAAACATTTTAAAACACTAAAGATTCAGAAAAATTTCTCTCAGACAGCCTATAGAATTTCCCTTTAAAGTGGAACACATAATCCGCATGTGACATTACAGCAAAAGGCCAATGGTTTACTTTGAGTCTTGTATGAGCCTTCTCCTTGAACTATCTCTACTTATATCAAAGAACTCTTCACTGAATGTTAGGATCAATTTCATTGCCCTTGCCCAACTCTAGCATGTCTAGGGCCAATTTGGTGTAGTTTAAGTGTAGTCAGTTGCAGAGATTGGTGTACGCTAAAACTACACCAGAGCTCCTTTGAACAACATAGGAGTACTGTTAGTTTTGGGTGTACCTTGACTTATGTTCATTTAAACCATCAACTTAAAGGCACTGGACGCTATTGGTAATTACTGAAAATAATTGTTAGCATACTGGGTCGCAAGCAATTTCAAAAACCAACTGAGTTCAAATTTTCACAAGCTTGTTATTTTATGGTATGTTGAGATCCCCTAATCTTTGACAATTACCAAAGGTGTCCAGTGCTTTTAAAGCTTATGACATGATACGTCTTAGTTTTACTAGAAACCTGGAGGTCATGTAGTAGTCGTTTGCCATGTAATAGTCGACTATTACATGGTGCGCCCAGTATCTAGACATCTTTTTAACTCACCTCGAACCAAATCAGTTACGCATCTGTGTATCCGAAATGCGCGTACGAACGTTACATGTTTCAGGATGTTATACAACAAATATTGACTGCTTTTACTCATGCTATTGCAGATTAAAACTCTGACTCCCTTGTTGATCCCGGACCGTTGCATTTTGCCTAAGCTGCAGCTCATTTAAGATTGAGGTGTTATAAAACACATATTGACTGGCATCATTCTGTAACTAGTGTACGTATATTCCCCTTCAGGCCTGTGAGTGACCATAACAGGGACCTGTTTGCCTCAGCCTTCGGCCTCAAGAAATAGGCCCCTCTTCTGGTCACTCAAAGTCCCTTGGGCGGAATAGACGTACCTCATTGCCAGATCTTCTTGGGAGTCGTAGTTTCCACCATAGTACTCGAAGCAGTCAATATTTGTATAATAATGTTTGTCAGACAAGAAAAACAATCTAGTGGCTACTTACAGCAAGCTGTTGCAGGAGTGTGTCTACACCTTCCAACTCACCGAGTAACAGTTTTCTGAGATAAAAACAACCGTTTTTTACTTTTTTAAATGCTGCTCTCCCAATTACTGTTTGTCTGTTTAACCCTAATAATGTTTGTAATAATGTATTAAAATAATTTACATTCATATATATTTTTAATTATTTTGTGAACCTATTTCCCTTAGTCTTAAACTTTTGCCTTTGTGATTTATTTTTATATAAGCCAATACTGAATTTGAACACGGTGTACAGCAGGCCTGATACTTCATGGAGGTAAAAAATAAAGCAGCCTCGTTACCCTGGGCAACAGGCAACATCAGTATCTCTTTATCTTTTTGTATCCTAACCACTGAAAATCAATACTGAAAATATCTTCATAACTATGCTTTCTAGGGGTATCTTTTGATGAAACAAGTTTAAAGGCAGTGGACACTATTGGTAATTACTCAAAATAATTATTTGCATAAAACCTGTCTTGGTGACGAGTAATGGGGAGAGGTTGATAGTATAAAACATTGTGAGAAATGGCTCCATCTGGAGTGATGTAGTTTTCGAGAAAGAAGTCTCGCAATCAACCATCTAAACGCACACAAATTTGTGTGACAAGGGTGCTTTTTCTTTCATTATTATCTTGCAACTTCGATATGTTGAGATACACCAAGTGAGAAAACTGGTCTTTGACAACTACCAATAGTGTACACTGCCTTTAACAAATTTACTGCTGTGTGTGCACGCTTGTTAAAACACATTCATAAATACCTCAGACAGTTTCGCTATTCCTATTGGTGGAGTGCGCGTCACGTGGGGGTGTTTAAACCTTTGATTATAACCGGTTGTAAGCGGAGACTCCGCGCTAGTCTTGATGCAAGACGTTTCTTGTTATGGGCGACACAGGCGCTGTCGGCGAGTGAATGAAAAACCAGCGAATATGCACCAAGACTATACGCGCATGCGCACGAACGGAACCGGAAAACACGCGTACAGACATCGTACATGTACATGTAACATGTATACTGAACATACCATGGAGGTTGAAACATACAGAGCTCAAGCACTCGGAAATGGTTAAGTTTTACAGAGTTTCTTACTTTATTACGCCTTTTAACCAAAAAGGTATTTTTAAATGGGAATAATAGGGTAGCTACTATAGTTCTTTCACGGTCGTTTGAAACCTTGCATGGTCGAATTGCCGTTTGATAAAGGCGCTTGCCTTCGGCTCGGGCCTTTATCTTACACGGCAATTCGACCATGCCACAGTGTTTTAAACGAATGTGAAAGAACTAGTAGCTACCCTTTTATTCCCTTATTTATGCCCTCAATACACAGGTGTACAAAATTTTGTATTTTTACGCAATACATTTCAAATGAGTCATGCTTTTATATGATCTCCCTCAAGATCAAATAACAATGAGAGTGGCACAACATTAGATCTATGACTTGATCTTTTGACAGTGGGCTCTGATGCATGTAGTCTTCAACACTGAATGGATCAATCACAGGACTAATTAAAATATGAAAACAGGATATTTTCAAGTCACTCTTCATGGGGTGCATTTTGGCTGCTGTAACCAATAACTGTTTCGGTCATCAACTCAGCTAAAATTGTTATTGGTTACAACCTCCAAAACGCATCCCTGCGGTTATAATAAAGCAAGGCATTATGGGAAAGAAAAATATGCACCATGAAACTAAACACCACTGGGGACGACTTTGGTAATGAAGGCCACCATTGGCCTTGTCCACGAAATATGCTGCATGCATATCTTCATACACTCTTGGTTGGCAAATGCCATAAAGTTGTGCACTATAGGCAGACGCAAAAAACTTGGCCATTTAAACACTAAAGCCACAACAAAATCACTAATGTCGAGTTAAAACCAATGGTTCTTGTCAGAACCACCCCAACTCATTAGAGAAAGTCAATAAATGGCGTTACTGCAAACCTTTCCATATCTTAATTCTACCATGAAAAGTTTCAAATCCTACTCAAATACATAAGTTCAGTAAAACTTTTGTATAAAGCAGAACTGCTGTGTTTAGCTTATTTTAGAGATAGAATAACAACAAAATTGACTGCAAAACTGTACCTGCCTTGTGTGTATTGCAGGACGATGGCAAAGATTTCACTACAGTCAAGCTTTGATGGTACTTTGTGGACTTGAGTCTCTTCAGCCTTGCTGGGCTGCCTCCCTGTTCAACCTCCCGCACATCTCAGAGTGTCACAATTCTGAACAATTCCTACAAGTAAAAGAATGAATTGGAAAATGAGCAACGAAAACTTTACCCAGTCAGTGTTTCTTGAGGTTTAATACTTGATTTATAAGTACAATAAAGAGTATAAAACATGATAAAGCACCTTGTTATCAATAATAATAATAATAATAATAACTAAATAATTGATGTACAACAAATTCCTATATAAATTGCTCTAAACAATAAAGTATTAATAAAAAACAAGCAAATGCACTATAAAAAAACATACCCTTACACACATTAAAATGAATAAAGGTAACACTATTAGCAACAAAAACTACTTTAAAGGCACTGAACACGTATTCACACTTGGTTGATCCCAACATAAAACAAACCTGTGAATTCACAGGTTTGTTGAGGTTCAATTGGTCATTGAAGTTGCAAGAAAATAATGAAAGAAAGAAAAAAACCACCCTTGTTGCCTTTTATTGAGTGAGATTTCACAAATTAACTCTTTCACATTGATGACATTGATGCAGTGGGTCAGATTTATTATTATTGTACAGATTCATGCAGCAATTAAGCTATACTGAGTGGTCTTTTCATTCTGGGAGTTTATTCGCAAATCTGACTGATAGAAATTTTAAGGTTAAAGGCACTGGACACAGTTGTTGTCAAAGGCCAGTATTCTCACTCGGTGCAAAACATATGAATAAAATAACAAACCTGTACAAATTTGGGGCTCAATTGATCAAAGTTGCAAGAGAAAAGAAAACAAACCTTGTTGCACACATGATGTGCTTTCAGGTGCATAAACAAATACTTCAGCTGAAGTATTTTGATATTTGAGTGAGAAATTACCTCTTTTTTCTTAAAAACTGAGTTACTTTTTAATTGAGGGAGCTATTTTTTTTTTAAAAGTAATTACCAATAGTGTCCAGTGCCTTTAAAGCAGGATAAAAACACCCGAACATCAATATGGATGGTTAGCTAAACCTTACACTAAATCTGTTTTGGAACCTCTACTTATACATGTACAAAGAAAACCCAGTGAAGACTTACCCAAGTAAACAAAAACTAAACAAAATTACAGACAGCTTAAAACAAAACTTCCTTCAACTACTTTAATCCACTACGCAAACTCATTGTTGTCCCAAACCATGTAAACCAACATAAACAGACAATAAATTAAAATTACAGCAAAAATGTAACAGTAAAACAATATTACAACAATCAAGCCAAAAAAGAACTATATCGTGCCATGCGTATAATATCCCGGAACCCTCAATAAAACATGTGATTTGGAAATTGTGTAGACCTTGCCATATCATCAACTTTTCCTGCTAGAGGAAGAGATAGACATTTCTGTGGTTGACAGAGGAAACCATAGAATAAAGACATTTCTTTATTTGATAGAGGAAGCCAAAGAGTGAAGATATTTATGTGGTTGGCAGATCAACCAACGAGCGTGACATTTCTCTGGTTGACGGCTCAACCAAAGAGCGAAACATTTCTGTGGTTGACGGCTCAACCAAAGAGCGAGACATTTAGGTGGTTGATGGTTCAACCAAAGAGCGAGACATTTTTCTGGTTGACGGCACAACCAAAGAGCGAGACATTTCTGTGGTTGATGGTTCAACCAAAGAGCGAGACATTTCTCTGGTTGACGGCTCAACCAAAGAGCAAAACATTTCTGTGGTTGATGGTTCAACCAAAGAGCGAGACATTTTTCTGGTTGACGGCACAACCAAGAGCGAGACATTTCTGTGGTTGATGGTTCAACCAAAGAGCGAGACATTTCTCTGGTTGACGGCTCAACCAAAGAGCCACACATTTCTGTGGTTGACAGCACAACCAAAGAGCGAGACACTTCTGTGGTTGACTTCTGTGGTTGACGGCTCAACCAACGAGCAAGACATTTATGTGGTTGACGGCTTGACCAACAAGCGAGTTATTTTCTGGTTGACGGCACAACCATATAGAGCAGTGCAACCAAAGAGTGAGACATTTCTCTGGTTGGCAGTGCAACCAAAGAGCGAGTCATTTCTGTGGTTGACGGC
Organism: Asterias rubens; assembly: GCF_902459465.1. Taxonomy (NCBI): domain Eukaryota; kingdom Metazoa; phylum Echinodermata; class Asteroidea; order Forcipulatida; family Asteriidae; genus Asterias; species Asterias rubens. The sequence continues at coordinate 13,426,346 of NC_047069.1, read as the reverse complement.
TCAACCAAAGAGCGAGACATTTCTCTGGTTGACGGCCCAACCAGAGAACGAGACAGTTATGTGGTTGACGGCTCAACCAACGAGCACGACATTTCTCTGGTTGACGACAAAACCAAAGAACGAAACATTTTTCTGGTTGACAGCTCAACCAAAGAGCGAAACATTTTTCTGGTTGACAGTTCAACCAAAGAGCATGACATTTTTCTGGTTGACAGCTCAACCAAAGAGCGAAACATTTCTCTGCTTGACAGTTCAACCAAAGAGCGAGACATTTTTCTGGTTGACAGCTCAACCAAAGAGCGAGACATTTCTCTGGTTGACGGCTCAACCAAAAAGCGCAACATTTCTCTGGTTGACGGTTTAACCATAGAGCGAAACATTTCTATGGTTGACGGCTCAACCATAGAGCGAAACATTTCTGTGGTTGACGGCAACAACCAACAAGCGAGACATTTCTCTGGTTGACGGCTCAACCAAAGAGCGAGACATTTCTCTGGTTGCAGCTCAACCAATGAGCACGACATTTCTTTGGTTGACGGCTCAACCAAAGAGCACGGCATTTCTCTGGTTGACGGCTCTTCCAAAAAGCAAAACATTTCTGTGGTTTACGGTTCAACCATAGAGCACGACATTTGTCTGATTGAAGGCTCAACCAAAGAGCGAGACGTTTATGAGGTTGACGGCTCAACCAAAGAGGGAGACATTTCTCTGGTTGGCGGTTCAACCAAAGAGCACGACATTTCTCTGGTTGATGGTTCAACCAAAGAGCGAGACATTTCTCTGGTTGATGGCTTAACTAAAGGTCGAGACATTTCTCTGGTTGAGGGCTCAACCAAAGAGCATGACATTTCTCTGGTAGACGGTTCAACCAAAGAGCACGACATTTCTCTGGTTGATGGCTCAACTAAAGGTCGAGACATTTATGTCATTGACGGCTCAACCAAAGAGCGAGACATTTCTGTGGTTGACGGCTCAACCAAAGAGCCAGACATCTCGATGGTTGAAGGCTCAACCAAAGAGGAAGACATTTTACGAGACCTTTCTGTAGTTGGCAGTGCAACCAAAGAGCAAGACATTTCTCTGGTTGTCGACACAACCAAAGGGCAAGACATTTCTCTGGTTGACGGCACTAGCAAAGAGTGAGACTTTTCTGTAATTGGCAGCGCAACCAAAGAGCGAGACTTTCCTGCGATTGACAGCACAACCAAAGATATAGACATTGACTTTATGATGTTCACAAAGCGGCTTTATTTGGTGGCGTGGTGCTTTGTGAAGCCGCTTGAGACTGATGGAGAGACGGGAGCAGGTCTGGTGATCTTTTGTTCAATGGCCGTGACCGGGACAACACTTCATCAGTTCCTACAACACCTGAGCAACTAGCATCCATTCATCAAATTGTCCCTATCCCTATACCTAACCCTAACCCTAATGCTAAACCTTATCCTAACTAAGTCCATATCCAGATCCTGCAAACCATCAAAAATGCAACTAAGGTTATGCCACTGTGGTTATGTCCACCTCTGACTATGACAACAAGGTAACTGAGATTCAATCAACAGACTCCAACAGACAACTACCAAGAAACCCAATCCAGGCCATCGAACACAAGATCACCGACCTGCTTCCATCTCTCTGTCAGCCTCAAGCTGCCTCACAAAGCATCACATCACAAACTTAAGCTGGTTTGTCAACATCTTTAAGGACGTCCACTTTAATCAATCTGACATTGTTGTAAATTTTGATGTAGTCTCCCTCTTCACCAATATACCCTCATCACAAAGTAATGCCTACAAGTTGATCTCACCATGACAGCACAAGCCACAAGTCCTCGATCTCCTCATCAACTGCCTATCTTCATCAAGCTTCCGATGGAGGAACCACGTATATGAGCAAATCGCTGAGGCTGCCATTGGATCTCCTCTATTCTTGGAGAAATAGAGAAGTAGAGAAAGAAACGAAAATTGTTGTTGCTTGGATTGTTTTAAAGAGTTAACAAAACAAGCACAGGACAGAGTGGCGCAGTATGGAAACCTACTGAGGACAGACAGATATCATCAGAGTGTGATACAGGAGTTAAACAGAGGTTTATGAAGAAGAGAAAAAACAAAGAGTGTTGTTTCTTGGATTGTTATCAGAGTTGAAACAAGACAAGCACAGGACAGAGTGGCTCAGTAGAGAGAGCTACTGGGACAGACAGATATCATCAGAGTGTGATACAGGAATTAGACAGAGGTTTTATGAAATAGAGGAAGAAACAAAGAGTCTTAGAGTCATAAAGTCTTAGAGTGATGGAAACCTCTGATAGTCCGAGGGTTGCCAATGTTGTACAAAGATGGGACAAGGCAAGGATTGGGCTGTCCCAACGAGTGTGAAGGACTGTGTCCTATAACAACAAAGTCAAATAGGGTTTTGCTAGCCTTTTGCATGCCCTGACATCGAAATCAAGAGTGTTTGATTGGTAGAGTGAGTTATGCCAGAGTCAGTGTGCATTTGACAAACTCAAGAGTAGACTCACATGCATCCTTGATCTTGTCGTACCACATGATTGTGGGAGCGAGACTCCATCCTAGATACGGATGCTAGTATAAATGGCACTGAGGCAGTTGAGTCAAGCAAACTCAAGAGTAGACCAACATCCCCATCTTGTCATACCACATGCGGGAGAGAGACTTCATCCTAGATACGGATGCTAGGAAAGATGGCATAGAGGCAGTGTTGAGTCAAGTTCAGGAGGGAGAAGAAAGAATTTTGGCTTATGCTAGCAACAATCTTAGCGAGCCAGAGAGAAATAACTGTGTAACCCACAGAGATTTGCAAGCTGTTGTAGAGTATTTCAAACAGTATATCAATGGCCGAGGAGCAAAGTCAGAATTTACCACAACGCCTTAAGATGTTTGCTCAAAGTAATTTCCGAGTACAGATGAGCACAGACTGACAGAGCTGATAAGAAGCATTGCAATGGTGATGGGTTGTCAAGACAACCCTGAAAGCAGTGTGGCCAGGAGCAACTGGTAGAAAGGGAAGAAAAAAACAAAATGTCTGCTGGGATACTTAAGCGAAAGATGCAAAAGAGGAAAAGTTGATGGTTACAGGCGAAGCAGACCAACCACCCATGGAGGCTTTCAGAAAACACAAGTAGAGAATGAGACTAAGTAAGGTCTTATAAGTGCCAAATTTGAGGGCAAGGACCGTCCAAGTAAACACTTTCTTTCAGTGTTGGCCCAAGGGATAAAGTTCCACTACCCAGCTAACATGTATACGTCGGCTGAATGCTGACAAACATACACAATTTTGGTTGGGCAACCCATGGCAAGTGACATTGCAGCGGCATTGCTTTCCATCTGCTCAACGTTGGTGTAACTCAGCTGACGTCTGCACATGTAACGTTTGTTTGACTTTAAGTAAATACACTAGGACAACATTATATTGCTTTATTGGCTAAAATCAACAGCTGATTTCTCCTAACGACTAAACTGAAAACATTAATTGTACAGCTGTGCGCGTACGATTACCAGTTGCAGGATGCTGACACAGTGTCGGAGCAATGTTGGGCCAACGTGTTATCAATAAAGCAATGAACATCATTTCAAGTGTAATATGTACATAGTCAATTAATTAAATCTACTATAAATTAAAGGCAGTGGACACTATTGGTAATTACTCAAAACAATTATTAGCATAAAACCTTACTTGGTAACAAGTAATGGGGAGCTGTTGATAGTATAAAACATTGTGAGAAACGGCATCCTCTGAAGTAACCAAGTTTTCTAGAAAGAAGTAAGTTTCCATGAATTTGATTTCGAGACCTCAGATTTAGAATTTGAGGTCTTGAAATCAAGCATCTGAAAGCACACAACTTTGTGTGACCATGGTGCGACAAGGGTGTTTTTGTCTTTCATTAATATCTCGCATCTTCGACGACCGAAGGAGCTCAAATTTTCACAGGTATGTTATTTTATGCATATGTTGAAATACACCAACTGTGAAGACTAGTCTTTGACAATTACCAATAGTTTCCAGTGTCTTTTAATTATAATTATAGTAATATTTTATTTTATTTTAATTTTATTTTATACAACATCCAACAGCGCAAGCGCCATTTACAGGATTGATAAAACATATTAATATTAAACATTATAAAAACAGTTAAATTTAACAATAGATATTAGAACAACAGCTCATTCTGCATCACAGGTCCCACAATGCACTTTACAATTTAAAAAGGCTTCATTGTTTACAAAAATACTGGACAAATACATGTATAACATGTCGGCTGTTTAATAAGGAATTGAAAACACTAATTAAAATTGGCACCAAGAGTAAAAACCACAGTTACATATACACAAGAAACATATTGACAGTTTAACAGATGTTTGTATAATCTAAAAATCGTGCTGCCAACTGGGCATTCTTTATTGGAACAGTTTGGATTAATAATATAGCCCAAGAGGGTTGAGGAACACGACAGAAAGAGTAAGTTGGAACACCAGACCAATACCCATACTGCAGTGTGGGGATACGCCTTTTCCGCCAGCAGGAGATCTGTGTGTATGTGTACTCCCACTTGCTCCTACTGACAACAATTAAGTGTTGACCATTATCTTTTCTGGGGTCCAGGCGCTTTTAACTCTACCTACACTAAATAAAAGCTAAAACTAAACTGGAAAAGGTGTTCCTTCAGAAGCGAGAATGGGAAGTAGAAGAGGAAGTGGAAAAGGAGCGCAGCGAACCGATTCAAAAATTCTTACATGGCACTTTGTGTGTGAGTCCACAAGAGGGTATTGTATGCATTATAGTTCTCTTGCGCTGTTTTAATGTTGTGGCGTCATTGATGATATCATCGTCCCCAAAGAAATACTGGGCCATGCATACTATCAGATGAATTTAGTTTCATGTGTAAACTTATTTTTGTTGCTGTGATATTAACCCTTGAATTAAGAGATTTGAACTTCCGGTTTTAAACAGAAGAAAAGGTCACATGGGGTCATACTTCGAAAAAGATTTCTAATATATATACATCAAGTGCTTTAATATGTAAAATACCTTGTATGCTAATTAGTAGTAGATATTGTTCTACAGACAATTTTATAATTAAATGTTGTGACATCATCAATTACTTTGATAATTACTTTGATATGCAATTTGAAGTGTGCTAATTAGCAGTATAAATTGTTCTACAGATAATTACTTGAAACAGTGTTTAGAAGACAGTGTTTTACATAAAATATTTGTATATTTTAGAAAACTAAGAAAACTTGAGGACAAGGGGGAAGTTTTATCCCAAAATATTTAATGGCGGTCTCCATAACTGTTCATCACTTGTTCATCAGTGTTGAAGATATATTGTCCATGGAGGGAACAGAGGACAAGGGGGAAGTATTATCTCCAGAAATTTGATAGGGTTCTCAGGGACTTGGGGCAGTCCAGGGTGAGACAACTTTCTCTTTGGTAGCAGCCCCACACTATGTCTGACCCACGGATCCATTCGGAACCGTCTCGTCCGACATACAATCACACACACACACCACACACATCTCCACTCAGAGATGCTCAAGGCTACAAACACACCTATGCCGGATGCTCGGATCCACTCAGAACCGTCCAATTCGACATCAATCACACACACACAACACACATCTCCAATCCAGCCATCGCTGCATGCCCATCTTGTCTACGTCAGGGGCACAGATCCCCTTGGAGACGAACCAGAGTTGGGATGACAGGAGACTAGACAGTCCCACCATCACCTCGGCACTGGAAGAGGAGCTAATGGAGTGGGGGAGGTTTGCGACCACTCGGAGCGCCCTCCAACCATTCCATCGAACACAAGGGAGATAAGCATAGGCCTACAGTGAGTAAAGGGACATTGTGACAGCTCAGAATGCCCCCCGTCTCCCTCCCTTATGAGGTAACCTCGGCGGAGGCAACCTCCAATGAACACCGACAACACCAGACAGAGGCTGGAAGCGACGCACAAGAACCCGCAATGTCACCTCATCTGCCTGAACTGAGCCCCTTGAGGGGTCTCTTCCTCCTGGGGGTTGGGCCAAACACAGAGGACCATCTCCCCTCGGAGTGGCCTCTGACACCACCTCACCCAGTGGCAGAGGGTAGCCACGACCAGGACCGTCCCGATGGAGCAGAAGACAAGGGAACTCCAAACACCTGGCCTGACGGGGAGTGAACCATCCTTTCAGGTGGATAACAGCACCCAGAAGGAGAGCACTGACCGACCCGCCTCTGCCACAAGTAACAGCGCCCAGGTTGAGGCAACATTCATCGAGGACCCCTGCAAGTCCACCCGCCACTGTGATCTCTAAAAGGAGATACCCACAGTTTTGAGGAAAACAACTACTGAACAGGACTTAGGTGCAGCGGGGACCACCAGGACAGTTTCCCCCTATTTTGTTCTCACTGGCTTCACTTTCAGGCGATGGTGCTCGCTGCCTGCTTCTGGGATAAGCAAGGGCCTAGGAGTGGCGGTGTAGAGGCGGTGCCGATCAACCAGTAGGGGGTGCCAGCACCACTCCCGTCAAGTGATGCTGGCGGCCTCTGTAGGCCAATCGGTAAATCTGCTCACCAGTAAGGTTCTTTATCTTCTCGTGTATTCAGTATGACTTGTTGAATGTAAACAAAGCTCCGGAACGAGGACAGAAAAGCCAGATAATTGAACCTTCGTGTGTGTTCAATGCAACCCACGGTCAACGCTGTCAGGAGTTCACATACTGGTAGACAACCAATATAGCAAGAAAACAGAGAAAACAGAGACGTTTTAAGGAGAACAATAGCGAAATCTGCCACATTGCGCTGCACTGTACATCTATGCTTGAGACCGAAACTGGTATGTGATCTTACATTCAATATCTGGGATGGGGTTTTCTTGGTAGGTATCTATAAGTGTATTAGTTGGTGTCTGTAAGTTAGAGTTGGTGCCTGTAAGAGTTGGTTAGAGTAGTCAGTTGTCTGTAAGTGTTGGTCATGAGTGTAGGTATGTTATAGGGTTATGTTAAGGGTTAAGGTGATAGAACTCCCGGGTAGTCCTAGGGTTAGTGTTAAGATGAAGGTTATATAGAATTGTGTTAGGGACAGCACCTACAAGAAAGCCCATCCCGGATATTAAATGCAAGATCACATAGCAGCTCCGGTCTCTCCATTTGTTTCAAGCTAATTAAGCGTCATTTTAAAAGCCCTCTGCAATCTCAAGCTCTCTGAATCCTACTGCCCTTGTTTCCTCAGTCAACCCAAGATACACAATCTTGATGACTCCCTCAATAACAAAGTGGGTCAAGTGGTTTACCAGCCTACAACACGGCCAGACATCTCACCAAGATTCTCCACACCAACTAGTTGGCCTAACACAGAATTTCAGTTTTCTTCACCATAAAACGAGTTCCTACGAAAACAGCATGCCTCAATGCAAAACAATGCCAAGCCGATTCCACCATGACATAGACCCAATGGCCATGAGCCTCATTCCTCAACAAATCCTTGATCTTCTTATCGCCCAAGTATTGCTTCATCAAGCTTCCAACAAATGGACCTGTTCTATGAGCAAACTGCTGGGCCCCTACCTCGGGATCTCCTCTATCCATGCTTCTGGCGAAATTCAATGATGAAACTGCTCATATATGGAAGAGTTCGAACTGGACACACCCAGAATGCTGATCTTCGCCCCAACCTCTGCTCTGCTACATTATGGGCCCCATGCCAAGACAACAGTTCTTCCAACACCTGCATCCACTCACCACAGCACTGATGACACACTCCAGCCTACACACATCCAGCCAGCAGGCAACTCCCATTAGAAACTTGAAACTGAACATTCTTCAGCTACATCATAGTGCTGTCACTATTCATCATCATCATTTAGGCTGTGTAGGATGTCCCTTCAAATGTAAAAGCCATTCATTTCAATTTCTTGCAGTTTTTGTCCATGTTGTTCGTGCATAAACCCTGATGTCATCTCTCCATTCTCTTCTCTTTTCCTTATCCTTGGTTGCCAATCCGCTATTCTTGTTGTCCATCTGTTGTCATTTCTTCAGGCAGTGTGTCAGCCCATTTCCATTTAGCTTGTTTTATTGTACTTATATAACATTCTCTTCCTCCAGTTTTCTTTGGTGTTTCTGTGCATTTAATCCTGTCTCTATTTGAGATGCACAATTGTCTCTTCATTGCTCTGTGTGCTTTCTGTGCTTTGCAGAGTTTATGTTCTATCAGTTCTGTCTCTGCTCCATAAGTTATTGTTCGTAGCACACACTGATCAAGTTATTTTTCTCCTAAGTGCTATACTTGTAATTCTGATCTTATCACCAAGTGTTCCTCTGTTTTGTCCAAATGAGCTCCATCCTGCCTTAATCCTGGTTGATACTTTATCTTTTATTTTTTACTGTTTGGCCCAAACACATTGAATAACAAATTTAAACATGTTTTAAAACGAATGTTTTATATAAAAATACAATCTATACATCAAATGATGGACTTCGAATACTTTAACAAGTGCTACACAGAGTTTGACCCCATGTGACCTTTACTTCCGGTTAAAAGCGGACTTTAATGTCAACGTTGGTTTTAACATATGTTATCTGTAACAAGAAAAGCGTTGCCGCTGGCTGTTGCGCTCCACAGATTCAAAGAAAGATAGATAGATAGAAAGAATGATTATAGACAGATAAAAGGTTTATTCACAATCACAGCACATGGCTGAATTGTAAATATAGTAGGCCTACATCGAGATATAAAAATCACTAGCAAAAAGAGGAAAATGTACGTATGTCTATTTTATTTGAAAGCAGATTATTCATGTGCATTAGGCCTACACTAAAAGAATCAGACATAATAATTTATATATGTAACCAATTACATAACTTGTTTTTAGTGACGGCTGAAGTGAATTTTTTGGGTGATGTCTGTTCCCTCTCATAAGAAATGCAATGTCTAGAGGTCTTTTCACGTGACGAGTGGTTAAGGGCCACTGAGGACATGTCATGTTGTTTTAGGCTTCTCCATTTGTTCCCAAGATTTTACCTGTTTGGTATTTGTCAAAAATTGACTCAATTGGTCATCAAAGTGGCAAGAAAATAATAAAAGAATAAACACCATTGTTGTACTTATGTGTGCTTTCAGATGCAAGAAAAGGGCTTCAGGCTTGAAGTCTTTCCTGCTCTCCCATGTCTAGTATATCCAACGGGTACACATATAGTGGTTTTGCATAAATTGCAGATGTTTAAGACGGCTATGAGGGAAAGAGCACAAAATTGGTTACATGAAGTTCAGAAAAAGTCATTATGAGAGTGAACAGACATACCCAAAACTCAGGCCTGATTTTTCATGGAGGCAACGAAGGTGATTGCCTCCATGCCCCCTGGTCATGATCATTGCCTACAAACTACATGTTGGTCAAAGGAGTGTCTTAAATGTAAATAATTCATACTTTTTTGAAAATTAAGTCTCAAAGCTGAATATTTTAAAAAGGTGATAAAACAAAATGGAGGAGCTCAACTTTGCTGGACCTCCAAAAAACATCTGCAAAATATTTCTATACAAAAATCTTCTTGTTAAAGACTTTTTAAGGAGAGTTGCAGATGCCAACACAAGACTAGGGCGAAAATGACTTCAATTTAGAAACACTCCTATAAAAATACCCACTTAATAATTTGGACAATGACCAATTCACCACAATACAATAAAAATTATGTGTTAAAGGCAGTGGACACTATTGGTAATTACTCAAAATAACTATTAGCATAAAACCTTACTTGGTGACGAGTATGGGGAGCTGTTGATGGTATAAAACATTGTGAGAGAACGGCTCCCTTTAAAGTAACGTAGTTTTTGAGAAAGAAGTAAATTTCCACGAATTTGATCTCGAGACCTCAAGTTTAGAATTTGAGGTCTTGAAATCAAGCATCTGAAAGCACACAGCTTCGTGTGACAAGGGTGTTTTTTTCTTTCATAGTTATCTTGCAACTCCGACGACCAATTGAGCTCAAGTCTTCATAGGTTTGTTATTTTATGCATATGTTAAGATACACCAAGTGAGAAGACTGGTCTTTGACAATTTCCAATAGTGTCCGGTGTCTTCAAACAAACTAATCAATAACAAGATCAAATGCAAATTGGAATATTAATGTTACTATGTTACTATATTAATGTATACTATAAACTGATACATGTGGCTGTCTTTTGATGAATATGCAAACTCTGTGCATTGCTTGAAAGAGATGGTACTTGAATGTGCGACAGACTCTGCAGTACTGAGTGCTTTCCTGATGGCGTGTCTTGGTCCATGACTACTCCATAATGTTCTCTTGTCAGAAGATTGACACCAAATGAATGATGACAAGTAGTTTAGCATTAACTATACAATGTTTCCATTGGCTTCGGTGGAAATAGTTTAAGTCGTCAGAGAATAGACTCTGAAAGTATTTGTCACTACAATGTACATGTACATGTACCCACCATTGAATCTTAAATTCGATCCACAGAAGTTCTCTTTTAAAAGTGTTTGCACAATGATTTGCTGCTCAGACATATATAAGGTCATTAGTTACAATTTCATATTTTTTATGACCATGGTCAAAAAAAAAAATTGTCCCTTTTTGCCACACAATTACCTTTAAGACTGGTCTTGATCAATAAACCCAACTCACCACAGGAGCTTTAAAAAAAATGCAAAAGAAATTTCATCAGACCCAAACCCATACTTATTGCAATTAAGCCTCATATATGGTTCTGAGCAGACATTTCATGATAATCTTTCTTAATATTTCTGCATTTTATAAGACACACTGGAAACGTTTGGTAATATTGTCAAAGAGCGGTATTCTCATTTTGTGTATCCCAACAATAAATTTTCACTGTACATGACATTGACATGCATAAAATAACAAAGTATGTGAAAATTTTGACTCAATTGGACAACAAAGTTATTTGACAAAAATGAAAGAGACACTCTTGTTGCACAAGTGTGTGTGCTTTAGTTTCGTTATATTTGACCTCTTTCTAAAAAACTATGTTACTTTGAACAGCACAAATTTCTGTGCTTTCAGATGACTTCAAAAGGCTTCAGACCTGATGTCTTTTAATATTTCAGTGAGAAATTATCTTTTTTCTCAAACAAATTTACTTCAGAAGGAGCCGTTTCTCACAATGTTTTATACTATTGACAGCATCCCATTGCACGACAATCTAGTCAACTTTTATGCTAACAATTATTTTGAGTAATTACCAATCGTATCCAATGCCTTAAAATAGTCATACAATGTCAGGCCTGGAATACACGCCGGCCACGGAGGCCATGGGCTCCCTTGCCCCTGGTTTTGGCCTTTGTGCCCCTTCAAAAGTTTCCCAATGACTTTAAACTTTGGAAATAGAAGTGCCCTTTGTAGAATGAAAATTGCCTTGCCCTTTCAGAGATGAAATTCCAGGCCTGCACTGTATATAAATCATTTAAACACTCTTTGATAAAACTCTTGATACATTTCAGGAAATTTACAGGGTGAACAGAATACACTGTACATATTTATAGGCATATACCAATTCATCCCACTACACAGATGATGTACAATCTGTAAAAGTGAAGCTTTGCTGAAGGCCTCTCTTCGTCCACATAATGTGCTCTTAGAAGTTCTTACACCAAATGAATGTTGACGTAGCTAAGTTAAGCATTTGACTATAATCATCAGTAATTTCACAAAAAGCCAAAAATATGAAAAAACAGCCAAAAACTTCACACAACTTTACAGCCAGGAAGAGGCGATTTGTTTTTAAATTTAATGAACACTCTTTTACCAAACCGTTTTAGACAAACTATTAAAAGGAATTTAAATTATTTCAGATCTTTACCTCATTGGTATGTAAAACTTCAAATGCATGCGTGGGTAATCTTAGGATTCTACACTTATTATTGAGATACCAAAATCATTTAATTTATCTCATTAACAATGGCTTATGTGAAATAGTTTAAGTCGGAGAATAGACTCTGAAGTGTAGATTCATTAAACTATACTTAGCCTCTAGCCAATGTACATAGTCAATTAATTAAATCTACTATAAATTAAAGGCAGTGGACACTATTGGTAATTACTCAAAACAATTATTAGCATAAAACCTTACTTGGTAACAAGTAATGGGGAGCTGTTGATAGTAGAAAACATTGTGAGAAACGGCATCCTCTGAAGTAACCAAGTTTTCTAGAAAGAAGTAAGTTTCCATGAATTTGATTTCGAGACCTCAGATTTAGAATTTGAGGTCTCGAAATCAAGCATCTGAAAGCACACAACTCAGTGTGACCATGGTGCGACAAGGGTGTTTTTGTCTTTCATTAATATCTCGCATCTTCGACGACCGAAGGAGCTCAAATTTTCACAGGTATGTTATTTTATGCATATGTTGAAATACACCAACTGTGAAGACTAGTCTTTGACAATTACCAATAGTGTCCAGTGTCTTTTAATTATAATTATAGTAATATTTTATTTTATTTTAATTTTATTTTATACAACATCCAACAGCGCAAGCGCCATTTACAGGATTGATAAAACATATTAATATTAAACATTATAAAAACAGTTAAATTTAACAATAGATATTAAAACAACAGCTCATTCTGCATCACAGGTCCCACAATGCACTTTACAATTTAAAAAGGCTTCATTGGTTTACAAAAATACTGGACAAATACATGTGTAACATGTCGGCTGTTTAATAAGGAATTGAAAACACTAATTAAAATTGGCACCAAGAGTAAAAACCACAGTTACATATACACAAGAAACATATTGACAATTTAACAGATGTTTGTATTATCTAAAAATCGTGCTGCCAACTGGGCATTCTTTATTGGAACAGTTTGGATTAATAATATAGCCCAAGAGGGTTGAGGAACACGACAGAAAGAGTAAGTTGGAACACCAGACCAATACCCATACTGCAGTGTGGGGATACGCCTTTTCCGCCAGCAGGAGATCTGTGTGTATGTGTACTCCCACTTGCTCCTACTGACAACAATTAAGTGTTGACCATTATCTTTTCTGGGGTCCAGGCGCTTTTAACTCTACCTACACTAAATAAAAGCTAAAACTAAACTGGAAAAGGTGTTCCTTGAAAAGCGAGAATGGGAAGTAGAAGAGGAAGTGGAAAAGGAGCGCAGCGAACCTATTCAAAAATTCTTACATGGCACTTTGTGTGTGAGTCCATAAGGGTATTGTATGCATTATAGTTCTTTTGCGCTGTTTTAACGTTGTGGCGTCATTGATGATATCATCGTCCCCAAAGAAATACTGGGCCATGCATACTATCAGATGAATTTAGTTTCATGTGTAAACTTATTTTTGTTGCTGTGATATTAACCCTTGAATTAAGAGATTTGAACTTCCGGTTTTAAACAGAAGAAAAGGTCATATGGGGTCATACTTATATATCTACATCAAGTGCTTTGATATGCAAAATACCTTGTATGCTAATTAGTAGTAGATATTGTTCTACAGATAATTTTTTTAAACAATTTTTTTTTAATCTAATGTTGTGACATCATCAATTACTTTGATATGCAATTAGAAGTATGCTAATTAGCAGTATATATTGTTATACAGATAATTACTTGAAACAGTGTTTAGTAGACAGTGTTTTACATAAAATATTTGTATATTTTAGAAAACTAAGAAAACTTGAGGAAACAGAGGACAAGGGGGGAAGTTTTATCCCGAAATATTTAATGGCGGTCTCCATAACTGTTCATCACTTGTTCATCGGTGTTGAAGATATATTGTCCATGGAGGGAACAGAGGACAAGGGGGAAGTATTATCTCCAGGAATTTGATAGGGTTCTCAGGGACTGGGGGCAGTCCAGGGTGAGACAACTTTCTCTTTGGTAGCAGCCCCACACTATGTCTGACCCACGGATCCATTCGGAACCGTCTCGTCCGACATACAATCACACACACACACCACACACATCTCCACTCAGAGATGCTCAAGGCTACAAACACACCTACGCCGGATGCTCGGATCCACTCAGAACCGTCCCAATCGACATCAATCACACACACACAACACACATCTCCAATCCAGCCATCGCTGCATGCCCATCTTGTCTACGTCAGGGGCACAGATCCCCTTGGAGACGAACCAGAGTTGGGATGACAGGAGACTAGACAGTCCCACCATCACCTCGGCACTGGAAGAGGAGCTAATGGAGTGGGGGAGGTTTGCGACCACTCGGAGCGCCCTCCAACCATTCCATCGAACACAAGGGAGATAAGCATAGGCCTACAGCGAGTAAAGGGACATTGTGACAGCTCAGAATGCCCCCCGTCTCCCTCCCTTATGAGGTAACCTCGGCGGAGGCAACCTCCAATGAACACCGACAACACCGGCCAGAGGCTGGAAGCGACGCACAAGAACCCGCAACGTCACCTCATCCGCCTGAACTGAGCCCCTTGAGGGGTCTCTTCTTCCTGGGGGTTGGGCCAAACACAGAGGACCATCTCCCCTCGGAGTGGCCTCTGACACCACCTAACCCAGTGGCAGAGGGTAGCCACGACCAGGACCGTCCCAGTGGAGCAGAAGACACGGGAACTCCAAACACCTGGCCGGACGGGGAGTGAACCATCCTTTCAGGTGGATAACAGCACCCAGAAGGAGAGCACTGACCGACCCGCCTCTGCCGCAAGTAACAGCACCCAGGTTGCGGCAACATTCATCAAGGACCCCTGCCAGTCCACCCGCCACTGTGATCTCTAAAAGGAGTTACCCACAGTTTTGAGGAAAACAACTACTGCACAGGACTTAGGTGCAGCGGGGACCACCAGGACAGTTTCCCCCTATTTTGTTCTCACTGGCTTCACTTTCAGGCAATGGTGCTCGCTGCCTGCTTCTGGGACAAGCAAGGGCCTAGGAGTGGCAGTGTAGAGGCGGTGCCGATCAACCAGTAGGGGGTGCCAGCACCACTCCCGTCATGTGATGCTGGCGGCCTCTGTAGGCCAATCGGTAAATCTGCTCACCAATAAGGTTCTTTATCTTCTCGTGTATTCAGTATGACTTGTTGAATGTAAACAATAATAATAATAATAATAATAAGACTTGTAATCAAGCTCCGGAACGAGGACAGAAAAGCCAGTTAACTGAACCTTCGTGTGTGTTCAATGCAACCCACGGTCAACGCTGTCAGGAGTTCACATACTGGTAGACAACCAATATAGCAAGAAAACAGAGAAAACAGAGACGTTTTATTAAGGAGAGCAATAGCGAAATCTGCCACATTGCGCTGCACTGTACATCTATGCTTGAGACCGAAACTGGTATGTGATCTTACATTCAATATCTGGGATGGGGTTTTCTTGGTAGGTATCTATAAGTGTATTAGTTGGTGTCTGTAAGTTAGAGTTGGTGCCTGTAAGAGTTGGTTAGAGTAGTCAGTTGTCTGTAAGTGTTGGACATGAGTGCAGGTATGTTATAGGGTTATGTTAAGGGTTAAGGTGATAGAACTCCCGGGTAGTCCTAGGGTTAGTGTTAAGATGAAGGTTATATAGAATTGTGTTAGGGACAGCACCTACAAGAAAGCCCATCCCGGATATTAAATGCAAGATCACATAGCAGCTCCGGTCTCTCCATTTGTTTCAAGCTAATTAAGCGTCATTTTAAAAGCCCTCTGCAATCTCAAGCTCTCTGAATCCTACTGCCCTTGTTTCCTCAGTCAACCCAAGATACACAATCTTGATGACTCCCTCAATAACAAAGTGGGTCAAGTGGTTTACCAGCCTACAACATGGCCAGACATCTCACCAAGATTCTCCACACCAACTAGTTTGCCTAACACAGAATTTCAGTTTTCTTCACCATAAAACGAGTTCCTACGAAAACAGCATGCCTCAATGCAAAACAATGCCAAGCCGATTCCACCATGACATAGACCCAATGGCCATGAGCCTCATTCCTCAACAAATCCTTGATCTTCTTATCGCCCAAGTATTGCTTCATCAAGCTTCCAACAAATGGACCTGTTCTATGAGCAAACTGCTGGGCCCCTACCTCGGGATCTCCTCTATCCATGCTTCTGGCGAAATTCAATGACGAAACTGCTCATATATGGAAGAGTTCGAACTGGACACACCCAGAATGCTGATCTTCGCCCCAACCTCTGCTCTGCTACATTATGGGCCCCATGCCAAGACAACAGTTCTTCCAACACCTGCATCCACTCACCACAGCACTGATGACACACTCCAGCCTACACACATCCAGCCAGCAGGCAACTCCCATTAGAAACTTGAAACTGAACATTCTTCAGCTACATCATAGTGCTGTCACTATTCATCATCATCATTTAGGCTGTGTAGGATGTCCCTCAAAATGTAAAAGCCATTCATTTCAATTTCTTGCAGTTTTTGTCCATGTTGTTCGTGCATAAGCCCTGATGTCATCTCTCCATTCTCTTCTCTTTTCCTTATCCTTGGTTGCCAATCCGCTATTCTTGTTGTCCATCTGTTGTCATTTCTTCAGGCAGTGTGTCCAGCCCATTTCCATTTAGCTTGTTTTATTGTCCTTATATAACATTCTCTTCCTCCAGTTTTCTTTGGTGTTTCTGTGCATTTAATCCTGTCTCTATTTGAGATGCACAATTGTCTCTTCATTGCTCTGTGTGCTTTCTGTGCTTTGCAGAGTTTCCATCAGTTCTGTCTCTGCTCCATAAGTTATTGTTCGTAGCACACACTGATCAAGTTATTTTTCTCCTAAGTGCTATACTTGTAATTCTGTTCTTATCACCAAGTGTTCCTTTGTTTTGTCCAAATGAGCTCCATCCTGCCTTAATCCTGGTTGATACTTTATCTTTTATTTTTTACTGTTTGGCCCAAACACATTGAATAACAAATTTAAACATGTTTTAAAACAAATGTTTTATATAAAAATACAATCTATACATCAAATGATGGACTTCGAATACTTTAACAAGTGCTACACAGAGTTTGACCCCATGTGACCTTTACTTCCGGTTAAAAGCGGACTTTAATATCAACGTTGGTTTTAACATATGTTATCTGTAACAAGAAAAGCGTTGCCGCTGGCTGTTGCGCTCCACAGATTCAAAGAAAGATAGATAGATAAGAAAGAATGATTATAGACAGATAAAAGGTTTATTCACAATCACAGCACATGGCTGAATTGTAAATATAGTAGGCCTACATCAAGATATAAAAATCACTAGCAAAAAGAGGAAAATGTACGTATGTCTATTTTATTTGAAAGCAGATTATTCATGTGCATTAGGCCTACACTAAAACAATCAGACATAATAATTTACAAATGTAACCAATTACATAACTTGTTTTTAGTGACGGCTGAAGTGAATTTTTTGGGTGATGTCTGTTCCCTCTCATAAGAAATGCAATGTCTAGAGGTCTTTTCACGTGACGAGTGGTTTAAGGGCCACTGAGGACATGTCATGTTGTTTTAGGCTTCTCCATTTGTTCCCAAGATTTTACCTGTTTGGTATTTGTAAAAAATTGACTCAATTGGTCATCGAAGTGGCAAGAAAATAATAAAAGAATAAACACCATTGTTGTACTTATGTGTGCTTTCAGATGCAAGAAAAGGGCTTCAGGCTTGAAGTCTTTCCTGCTCTCCCATGTCTAGTATATCCAACAGGTACACATATAGTGGTTTTGCATAAATTGCAGATGTTTAAGACTGCTATGAGGGAAAGAGCACAAAATTGGTTACATGAAGTTCAGAAAAAGTCATTATGAGAGTGAACAGACATACCCAAAACTCAGGCCTGATTTTTCATGGAGGCAACGAAGGTGATTGCCTCCATGCCCCCTGGTCATGATCATTGCCTACAAACTACATGTTGGTCAAAGGAGTGTCTTAAATGTAAATAATTCATACTTTTTTGAAAATTAAGTCTCGAAAGTTGATATCGCTTTTACTGAATATTTTAAAAAGGTGATAAAACAAAATGGAGGAGCTCAACTTTGCTGGACCTCCAAAAATCATCTGCAAAATATTTCTAGACAAAAATCTTCTTGTTAAAGACTTTTTAAGGAGAGTTGCAGATGCCAACACAAGACTAGGGCGAAAATGACTTCAATTTAGAAACACTCCTATAAAAATACCCACTTAATAATTTGGACAATGACCAATTCACCACAATACAATAAAAATTATGTGTTAAAGGCAGTGGACACTATTGGTAATTACTCAAAATAACTATTAGCATAAAACCTTACTTGGTGACGAGTATGGGGAGCTGTTGATGGTATAAAACATTGTGAGAGAACGGCTCCCTTTAAAGTAACGTAGTTTTTGAGAAAGAAGTTAATTTCCACGAATTTGATCTCGAGACCTCAAGTTTAGAATTTGAGGTCTTGAAATCAAGCATCTGAAAGCACACAGCTTCGTGTGACAAGGGTGTTTTTTTCCATAGTTATCTTGCAACTCCGACGACCAATTGAGCTCAAGTCTTCATAGGTTTGTTATTTTATGCATATGTTAAGATACACCAAGTGAGAAGACTGGTCTTTGACAATTTCCAATAGTGTCCGGTGTCTTCAAACAAACTAATCAATAACAAGATCAAATGCAAATTGGAATATTAATGTTACTATGTTACTATATTAATGTATACTATAAACTGATACATGTGGCTGTCTTTTGATGAATATGCAAACTCTGTGCATTGCTTGAAAGAGATGGTACTTGAATGTGCGACAGACTCTGCAGTACTGAGTGCTTTCCTGATGGCGTGTCTTGGTCCATGACTACTCCATAATGTTCTCTTGTCAGAAGATTGACACCAAATGAATGATGACAAGTAGTTTAGCATTAACTATACAATGTTTCCATTGGCTTCGGTGGAAATAGTTTAAGTCGTCAGAGAATAGACTCTGAAAGTATTTGTCACTACAATGTACATGTACATGTACCCACCATTGAATCTTAAATTCGATCCACAAAAGTTCTCTTTTAAAAGTGTTTGCACAATGATTTGCTGCTCAGACATATATAAGGTCATTAGTTACAATTTCATATTTTTTATGACCATGGTCAAAAAAAAAAAAAAAACGCATAAGTTACAACAAATCAAAATGAATGTTTGACTTTGAAAATGATTGTCCCTTTTTGCCACACAACTACCTTTAAGACTGGTCTTGATCAATAAACCCAACTCACCACAGAAATTTCATCAGACCCAAACCCATACTTATTGCAATTAAGCCTCATATGGTTCTGAGCAGACATTTCATGATAATCTTTCTTAATATTTCTGCATTTTATAAGACACACTGGAAACGTTTGGTAATATTGTCAAAGAGCGGTATTCTCATTTTGTGTATCCCAACAATAAATTTTCACTGTACATGACATTGACATGCATAAAATAACAAAGTATGTGAAAATTTTGACTCAATTGGACAACAAAGTTATTTGACAAAAATGAAAGAGACACTCTTGTTGCACAAGTGTGTGTGCTTTCAGAAGCCTAATAAAAGGCTTCAGTTTCGTTATATTTGACCTCTTTCTAAAAAACTATGTTACTTTGAACAGCACAAATTTCTGTGCTTTCAGATGACTTCAAAAGGCTTCAGACCTGATGTCTTTTAATATTTCAGTGAGAAATTATCTTTTTTCTCAAACAAATTTACTTCAGAAGGAGCCGTTTCTCACAATGTTTTATACTATTGACAGCATCCCATTGCACGACAATCTAGTCAACTTTTATGCTAACAATTATTTTGAGTAATTACCAATCGTATCCAATGCCTTAAAATAGTCATACAATGTCAGGCCTGGAATACACGCCGGCCACGGAGGCCATGGGCTCCCTTGCCCCTGGTTTTGGCCTTTGTGCCCCTTCAAAAGTTTCCCAATGACTTTAAACTTTGGAAATAGAAGTGCCCTTTGTAGAATGAAAATTGCCTTGCCCTTTCAGAGATGAAATTCCAGGCCTGCACTGTATATAAATCATTTAAACACTCTTTGATAAAACTCTTGATACATTTCAGGAAATTTACAGGGTGAACAGAATACACTGTACATATTTATAGGCATATACCAATTCATCCCACTACACAGATGATGTACAATCTGTAAAAGTGAAGCTTTGCTGAAGGCCTCTCTTCGTCCACATAATGTGCTCTTAGAAGTTCTTACACCAAATGAATGTTGACGTAGCTAAGTTAAGCATTTGACTATAATCATCAGTAATTTCACAAAAAGCCAAAAATATGAAAAAACAGCCAAAAAATTCACACAACTTTACAGCCAGGAAGAGGCGATTTGTTTTTAAATTTAATGAACACTCTTTTACCAAACCGTTTTAGACAAACTATTAAAAGGAATTTAAATTATTTCAGATCTTTACCTCATTGGTATGTAAAACTTCAAATGCATGCGTGGGTAATCTTAGGATTCTACACTCATTATTGAGATACCAAAATCATTTAATTTATTTCATTAACAATGGCTTATGTGAAATAGTTTAAGTCGGAGAATAGACTCTGATATGTTGATTCATTAAACTATACTTAGCCTCTAGCCAATGTACATAGTCAATTAATTAAATCTACTATAAATTAAAGGCAGTGGACACTATTGGTAATTACTCAAAACAATTATTAGCATAAAACCTTACTTGGTAACAAGTAATGGGGAGCTGTTGATAGTAGAAAACATTGTGAGAAACGGCATCCTCTGAAGTAACCAAGTTTTCTAGAAAGAAGTAAGTTTCCATGAATTTGATTTCGAGACCTCAGATTTAGAATTTGAGGTCTCGAAATCAAGCATCTGAAAGCACACAACTCAGTGTGACCATGGTGCGACAAGGGTGTTTTTGTCTTTCATTAATATCTCGCATCTTCGACGACCGAAGGAGCTCAAATTTTCACAGGTATGTTATTTATGCATATGTTGAAATACACCAACTGTGAAGACTAGTCTTTGACAATTACCAATAGTGTCCAGTGTCTTTTAATTATAATTATAGTAATATTTTATTTTATTTTAATTTTATTTTATACAACATCCAACAGCGCAAGCGCCATTTACAGGATTGATAAAACATATTAATATTAAACATTATAAAAACAGTTAAATTTAACAATAGATATTAGAACAACAGCTCATTCTGCATCACAGGTCCCACAATGCACTTTACAATTTAAAAAGGCTTCATTGTTTACAAAAATACTGGACAAATACATGTATAACATGTCGGCTGTTTAATAAGGAATTGAAAACACTAATTAAAATTGGCACCAAGAGTAAAAACCACAGTTACATATACACAAGAAACATATTGACAATTTAACAGATGTTTGTATAATCTAAAAATCGTGCTGCCAACTGGGCATTCTTTATTGGAACAGTTTGGATTAATAATATAGCCCAAGAGGGTTGAGGAACACGACAGAAAGAGTAAGTTGGAACACCAGACCAATACCCATACTGCAGTGTGGGGATACGCCTTTTCCGCCAGCAGGAGATCTGTGTGTATGTGTACTCCCACTTGCTCCTACTGACAACAATTAAGTGTTGACCATTATCTTTTCTGGGGTCCAGGCGCTTTTAACTCTACCTACACTAAATAAAAGCTAAAACTAAACTGGAAAAGGTGTTCCTTGAAAAGAGAGAATGGGAAGTAGAAGAGGAAGTGGAAAAGGAGCGCAGCGAACCTATTCAAAAATTCTTACATGGCACTTTGTGTGTGAGTCCATAAGGGTATTGTATGCATTATAGTTCTCTTGCGCTGTTTTAACGTTGTGGCGTCATTGATGATATCATCGTCCCCAAAGAAATACTGGGCCATGCATACTATCAGATGAATTTAGTTTCATGTGTAAACTTATTTTGGTTGCTGTGATATTAACCCTTGAATTAAGAGATTTGAACTTCCGGTTTTAAACAGAAGAAAAGGTCACATGGGGTCATACTTATATATATACATCAAGTGCTTTGATATGCAAAATACCTTGTATGCTAATTAGTAGTAGATATTGTTCTACAGATAATTTTTTTAAACAATATTTTTTAATTTAATGTTGTGACATCATCAATTACTTTGATATGCAATTAGAAGTATGCTAATTAGCAGTATATATTGTTCTACAGATAATTACTTGAAACAGTGTTTAGTAGACAGTGTTTTACATAAATATTTGTATATTTTAGAAAACTAAGAAAACTTGAGGAAACAGAGGACAAGGGGGAAGTTTTATCCCGAAATATTTAATGGCGGTCTCCATAACTGTTCATCACTTGTTCATCGGTGTTGAAGATATATTGTCCATGGAGGGAACAGAGGACAAGGGGGAAGTATTATCTCCAGAATTTTGATAGGGTTCTCAGGGACTGGGGGCAGTCCAGGGTGAGACAACTTTCTCTTTGGTAGCAGCCCCACACTATGTCTGACCCACGGATCCATTCGGAACCGTCTCGTCCGACATACAATCACACACACACCACACACATCTCCACTCGGAGATGCTCAAGGCTACAAACACACCTACGCCGGATGCTCGGATCCACTCAGAACCGTCTCATTCGACATCAATCACACACACACAACACACATCTCCAATCCAGCCATCGCTGCATGCCCATCTTGTCTACGTCAGGGGCACAGATCCCCTTGGAGACGAACCAGAGTTGGGATGACAGGAGACTAGACAGTCCCACCATCACCTCGGCACTGGAAGAGGAGCTAATGGAGTGGGGGAGGTTTGCGACCACTCGGAGCGCCCTCCAACCATTCCATCGAACACAAGGGAGATAAGCATAGGCCTACAGTGAGTAAAGGGACATTGTGACAGCTCGGAATGCCCCCCATCTCCCTCCCTTATGAGGTAACCTCGGCGGAGGCAACCTCCAATGAACACCGACAACACCGGCCAGAGGCTGGAAGCGACGCACAAGAACCCGCAACGTCACCTCATCCGCCTGAACTGAGCCCCTTGAGGGATCTCTTCTTCCTGGGGGTTGGGCCAAACACAGAGGACCATCTCCCCTCGGAGTGGCCTCTGACACCACCTAACCCAGCGGCAGAGGGTAGCCACGACCAGGACCGTCCCGGTGGAGCAGAGGACACGGGAACTCCAAACACCTGGCCGGACGGGGAGTGAACCATCCTTTCAGGTGGATAACAGCACCCAGAAGGAGAGCACTGACCGACCCGCCTCTGCCGCAAGTAACAGCACCCAGGTTGCGGCAACATTCATCAAGGACCCCTGCCAGTCCACCCGCCACTGTGATCTCTAAAAGGAGTTACCCACAGTTTTGAGGAAAACAACTACTGCACAGGACTTAGGTGCAGCGGGGACCACCAGGACAGTTTCCCCCTATTTTGTTCTCACTGGCTTCACTTTCAGGCAATGGTGCTCGCTGCCTGCTTCTGGGACAAGCAAGGGCCTAGGAGTGGCAGTGTAGAGGCGGTGCCGATCAACCAGTAGGGGGTGCCAGCACCACTCCCGTCATGTGATGCTGGCGGCCTCTGTAGGCCAATCGGTAAATCTGCTCACCAATAAGGTTCTTTATCTTCTCGTGTATTCAGTATGACTTGTTGAATGTAAATAATAATAATAATAATAAGACTTGTAATCAAGCTCCGGAACGAGGACAGAAAAGCCAGTTAACTGAACCTTCGTGTGTGTTCAATGCAACCCACGGTCAACGCTGTCAGGAGTTCACATACTGGTAGACAACCAATATAGCAAGAAAACAGAGAAAACAGAGACGTTTTATTAAGGAGAGCAATAGCGAAATCTGCCACATTGCGCTGCACTGTACATCTATGCTTGAGACCGAAACTGGTATGTGATCTTACATTCAATATCTGGGATGGGGTTTTCTTGGTAGGTATCTATAAGTGTATTAGTTGGTGTCTGTAAGTTAGAGTTGGTGCCTGTAAGAGTTGGTTAGAGTAGTCAGTTGTCTGTAAGTGTTGGACATGAGTGTAGGTATGTTATAGGGTTATGTTAAGGGTTAAGGTGATAGAACTCCCGGGTAGTCCTAGGGTTAGTGTTAAGATGAGGGTTATATAGAGTTGTGTTAGGGACAGCACCTACAAGAAAGCCCATCCCGGATATTAAATGCAAGATCACATAGCAGCTCCGGTCTCTCCATTTGTTTCAAGCTAATTAAGCGTCATTTTAAAAGCCCTCTGCAATCTCAAGCTCTCTGAATCCTACTGCCCTTGTTTCCTCAGTCAACCCAAGATACACAATCTTGATGACTCCCTCAATAACAAAGTGGGTCGAAGTGGTTTACCAGCCTACAACATGGCCAGACATCTCACCAAGATTCTCCACACCAACTAGTTTGCCTAACACAGAATTTCAGTTTTCTTCACCATAAAACGAGTTCCTACGAAAACAGCATGCCTCAATGCAAAACAATGCCAAGCCGATTCCACCATGACATAGACCCAATGGCCATGAGCCTCATTCCTCAACAAATCCTTGATCTTCTTATCGCCCAAGTATTGCTTCATCAAGCTTCCAACAAATGGACCTGTTCTATGAGCAAACTGCTGGGCCCCTACCACGGGATCTCCTCTATCCATGGTTCTGGCGAAATTCAATGACGAAATTGCTCATATATGGAAGAGTTCGAACTGGACACACCCAGAATGCTGATCTTCGCCCCAACCTCTGCTCTGCTACATTATGGGCCCCATGCCAAGACAACAGTTCTTCCAACACCTGCATCCACTCACCACAGCACTGATGACACACTCCAGCCTACACACATCCAGCCAGCAGGCAACTCCCATTAGAAACTTGAAACTGAACATTCTTCAGCTACATCATAGTGCTGTCACTATTCATCATCATCATTTAGGCTGTGTAGGATGTCCCTCCAAATGTAAAAGCCATTCATTTCAATTTCTTGCAGTTTTTGTCCATGTTGTTCGTGCATAAACCCTGATGTCATCTCTCCATTCTCTTCTCTTTTCCTTATCCTTGGTTGCCAATCCGCTATTCTTGTTGTCCATCTGTTGTCATTTCTTCAGGCAGTGTGTCCAGCCCATTTCCATTTAGCTTGTTTTATTGTCCTTATATAACATTCTCTTCCTCCAGTTTTCTTTGGTGTTTCTGTGCATTTAATCCTGTCTCTATTTGAGATGCACAATTGTCTCTTCATTGCTCTGTGTGCTTTCTGTGCTTTGCAGAGTTTATATCAGTTCTGTCTCTGCTCCATAAGTTATTGTTCGTAGCACACACTGATCAAGTTATTTTTCTCCTAAGTGCTATACTTGTAATTCTGTTCTTATCACCAAGTGTTCCTCTGTTTTGTCCAAATGAGCTCCATCCTGCCTTAATCCTGGTTGATACCTTATCTTTTATTTTTTACTGTTTGGCCCAAACACATTGAATAACAAATTTAAACATGTTTTAAAACGAATGTTTTATATAAAAATACAATCTATACATCAAATGATGGACTTCGAATACTTTAACAAGTGCTACACAGAGTTTGACCCCATGTGACCTTTACTTCCGGTTAAAAGCGGACTTAAATGTCAACGTTGGTTTTAACATATGTTATCTGTAACAAGAAAAGCGTTGCCGCTGGCTGTTGCGCTCCACAGATTCAAAGAAAGATAGATAGATAGATAGAAAGTATGATTATAGACAGATAAAAGGTTTATTCACAATCACAGCACATGGCTGAATTGTAAATATAGTAGGCCTACAATGAGATATAAAAATCACTAGCAAAAAGACAAAATGTACGTATGTCTATTTTATTTGAAAGCAGATTATTCATGTGCATTAGGCCTACACTAAAAGAATCAGACATAATAATTTACTTTATTAATCCTAACAACCAATTACATAACTTGTTTTTAGTGACGGCTGAAGTGAATTTTTTGGGTGATGTCTGTTCCCTCTCATAAGAAATGCAATGTCTAGAGGGCTTTTCATGTGATGAGTGGTTTAAGGGCCACTGAGGACATGTCATGTTGTTTTAGGCTTCTCCATTTGTTCCCAAGATTTTACCTGTTTGGTATTTGTCAACGTCCAGAAAAAATTGACTCAATTGGTCATCGAAGTGGCAAGAAAATAATAAAAGAATAAACACCATTGTTGCACTTATGTGTGCTTTCAGATGCAAGAAAAGGGCTTCAGGCTTGAAGTCTTTCCTGCTCTCCCATGACTAGTATATCCAACGGGTACAAATATAGTGGTTTTGCATAAATTGCAGATGTTTAAGACTGCTATGAGGGAAAGAGCACAAAATTGGTTACATGAAGTTCAGAAAAAGTCATTATGAGAGTGAACAGACATACCCAAAACTCAGGCCTGATTCTTCTTGGAGGCAACGAAGGTGATTGCCTCCATGCCCCCTGGTCATGATCATTGCCTACAAACTACATGTTGGTCAAAGGAGTGTCTTAAATGTAAATAATTCATACTTTTTTGAAAATTAAGTCTCGAAAGTTGATATCGCTTTTACTGAATATTTTAAAAAGGTGATAAAACAAAATGGAGGAGCTCAACTTTGCTGGACCTCCAAAAATCATCTGCAAAATATTTCTATACAAAAATCTTCTTGTTAAAGACTTTTTAAGGAGAGTTGCAGATGCCAACACAAGACTAGGGCGAAAATGACTTCAATTTAGAAACACTCCTATAAAAATACCCACTTAATAATTTGGACAATGACCAATTCACCACAATACAATAAAAATTATGTGTTAAAGGCAGTGGACACTATTGGTAATTACTCAAAATAACTATTAGCATAAAACCTTACTTGGTGACGAGTATGGGGAGCTGTTGATGGTATAAAACATTGTGAGAGAACGGCTCCCTTTAAAGTAACGTAGTTTTTGAGAAAGAAGTTAATTTCCACGAATTTGATCTCGAGACCTCAAGTTTAGAATTTGAGGTCTTGAAATCAAGCATCTGAAAGCACACAGCTTCGTGTGACAAGGGTGTTTTTTTCTTTCATAGTTATCTTGCAACTCCGACGACCAATTGAGCTCAAGTCTTCATAGGTTTGTTATTTTATGCATTTATGTTAAGATACATCAAGTGAGAAGACTGGTCTTTGACAATTTCCAATAGTGTCCGGTGTCTTCAAACAAACTAATCAATAACAAGATCAAATTCAAATTGGAATATTAATGTTACTATACTATAAACTGATACATGTGGCTGTCTTTTGATGAATATGCAAACTCTGTGCATTGCTTGAAAGAGATGGTACTTGAATGTGCGACAGACTCTGCAGTACTGAGTGCTTTCCTGATGGCGTGTCTTGGTCCATGACTACTCCATAATGTTCTCTTGTCAGAAGATTGACACCAAATGAATGATGACAAGTAGTTTAGCATTAACTATACAATGTTTCCATTGGCTTCGGTGGAAATAGTTTAAGTCGTCAGAGAATAGACTCTGAAAGTATTTGTCACTACAATGTACATGTACATGTACCCACCATTGAATCTTAAATTCGATCCACAAAAGTTCTCTTTTAAAAGTGTTTGCACAATGATTTGCTGCTCAGACATATATAAGGTCATTAGTTACAATTTCATATTTTTTATGACCATGGTCAAAAAAAAAAAAAAAACGCATAAGTTACAACAAATCAAAGATGAATGTTTGACTTTGAAAATGATTGTCCCTTTTTGCCACACAACTACCTTTAAGACTGGTCTTGATCAATAAACCCACTCACCACAGGAGCTTTAAAAAAAATGCAAAAGAAGTTTCATCAGACCCAAACCCATACTTATTGCAATTAAGCCTCATATGGTTCTGAGCAGACATTTCATGATAATCTTTCTTAATATTTCTGCATTGTATAAGACACACTGGAAACGTTTGGTAATATTGTCAAAGAGCGGTATTCTCATTTTGTGTATCCCAACAATAAATGTTCACTGTACATGACATTGACATGCATAAAATAACAAAGTATGTGAACATTTTGACTCAATTGGACAACAAAGTTATTTGACCAAAATGAAAGAGACACCCTTGTTGCACAAGTGTGTGTGCTTTCAGAAGCCTAATAAAAGGCTTCAGTTTAGTTATAATTGACCTCTTTCTAAAAAACTATGTTACTTCAGCACAAATTCTTTGCTTTCAGATGACTTCAAAAGGCTTCAGACCTAATGTCTTTTAATATTTCAGTGAGAAATTAACTTTTTTCTCAAACAAATTTACTTCAGAAGGAGCCGTTTCTCACAATGTTTTATACTATTGACAGCATCCCATTGCACGACAATCTAGTCAGCTTTTATGCTAACAATTATTTTGAGTAATTACCAATAGTATCCAATGCCTTAAAATAATCATACAATGTCAGGCCTGGAATACACGCCGCCACTGAGGCCATGGGCTCCCTTGCCCCTGGTTTAGCCCTTTGTGCCCCTTCAAAAGTTTCCCAATGACTTTAAACTTTGGAAATAGAAGTGCCCTTTGTAGAATGAAAATTGCCTTGCCCTTTCAGAGATGAAATTCCAGGCCTGCACTGTATATAAATCATTTAAACACTCTTTGATAAAACTCTTGATACATTTCAGGAAATTTACAGGGTGAACAGAATACACTGTAATTATTTATAGGCATACACCAATTCATCCCACTACACAGATAATGTACAATCTGTAAAAGTTAAGCTTTGCTGAAGGCCTCTCTTGGTCCACATAGCGTGCTCTTAGAAATTCTTACACCAAATGAATGTTGACGTAGCTAAGTTAAGCATTTCACTATAATCATCAGTAATTTCACAAAAAGCCAAAAATATGAAAAAACAGCCAAAAACTTCACACAACTTTACAGCCAGGAAGAGGCATTTTGTTTTTAAATTTAGTGAACACTCTTTTACCAAACCGTTTTAGACAAACTTTTAAAAGGAATTTAAATTATTTCAGATCTTTACCTCACTGGTATGTAAAACTTCAAAGATTAAACCGGGAATAGTCTTCAAACCATTATTTTCAAACCTTGCTCAACTTTTTTTTGGGTCCTTTGTAAAATTGCTGACAAAATGCATGCGTAGGTAATCTTAGGATTCTACACTTACTATTGAGATACCAAAATCATTTAATTTATTTCATTAACAATGGCTTATGTGAAATAGTTTAAGTCGGAGAATAGACTCTGAAGTGTAGATTCATTAAACTTTACTTAGCCTCTAGCCAACACACTTTCTCACTCCATTTGCACAGTTATTTATTGCTCAGAACTATAAGGTCATTAACAGCAAATTCGTATTTCTAATAATCAAATCAATTGAACGAAAAATGCATTACAAATTCAAAACATTTGAATTTTTTTTTTCCTTTGAAATAAAAGTTTCTTTTGGCCAAGCAGATTCAGTTAACCACATTTACCAGGATCTCCAAAATATGCAAAAGCATTTTTACGAGACCCATACAAATTGCAGTATGGACTGCAAACAGTTCTGAGCACAGTGACAACTGTTGCTTCAGTAAAAATCAGTAATGATTGTTGTAAAACTACCATGTTCCTATTGTTAGATGTTAAACTTGCATCAAGCATAAAGAATAATAATTTTGGTTGTACCCTTACACCTATGTGTGTTAACACAATAATAATAATAATAATAATAATAATAATAATAATAATAATAATAATAATAATAATAATAATAATAAGACTTGTAATGTGCACATATCCACCCTGCTGGGTGTTCCAGGCGCAGTACTTTCCCCGATTCCTGTGAAAAGTCCACTCGAGATGATTGACCTAATTTGATTGGTTACAAACAATTCATATATGATGATTTTGCTTGTCATTGTTCGCTTGATTTTTTTATTTTTTTTTTGCTGATTTTAAACTTAATTTTATATCTTGTTGTTTTTGCTGATTATCTATATTTTAAATGTTTCTCTGTATTAGCGCCATGGAGCATTTTCTTGATGGATATAGCTATATTAATTTTTACTATTATTAATATTATTATTAGAGTGAAGCATGCAATTACTACAGATAAAATAGTATCAAAAATCATTGAGGTGTATAAGTGTGTGGTTTGTGTGAGAGGCCGACTAATGGGTGGAGGATCTTGGTTAAAATGTCTGGTCTCGTTGTAGGTTGTTGAAACCCTGAACGCCACAATTGGATAGAGGGGAACATCGGGCTTGTGTATTTACGGTTCACCTTAGAAACAAGGCAGGAAAATGCAGAGGTCTTATGGTGGCAGGACATGCGTGTGCTGATGGCTTGCAGCGCGACTGGTTGCTGATCTTGTGCTTGATGGCCTAGATGGGGTTTCTTGGTAAGTGTCTGCAAGTGTTGGCCAACAAAATCAGTCTACTTGAAGTCAAGTCAGAGGTGTTGACCACAGTCAACCTAAACTACAAACCCTAACCCTAACCTGAACTCAACCCTAGTCCTAACCTTAAAAGTCCCTATCCAGGGATAGCTAACTTTCAAGAACCTAAAACTACCAGAGAACCAACCAAAGTAAGCTAAAGAATGCGGCCAACTAAGCTCTACCTCAAGACCAATCCATCTACTTCATGTCAGCCTACAACTACAAGGGACAACACCACTGTGGTCATATCCACCTCTGAGTATGACCACAAGGCGACTTAAATTCTGTCGACCTACACTTGCAGATGCCTACCAAGAACCGCTACATTTGCAGAATTAATTTCTAGCGGGTGCGCCATCTCGTGTATGATGAGTGCGAGCCGAAGTTGCAGAGCTTATCAGGTTTTTGTGCAGTACGTGATTCGTGCTGCACAACGTCAACGTTGTTTTCATTGGCACGTTTTGTAAATCATTAGCTGCGCTTTCATACCGTGCCTTCGTTCATCCTCGTGAAGGACGTGAACTTATTGTCGATCCTTACACACACTTAAAGACCTCAATGATTTTTGACACTATGTTATCTGTAGAAATTGCGTGGTCCATTCGAAAAACATCATGTAGATTACACATAAACAATAAAAATATGCCATTGATCTTGAGTGGACTTAAATAAGTTGATGCTGCATGACTTTTGCAGAACCATTAACGAAATTTTAACCCTGATTGTGATTACATAGGAAAGGTAGCTCAACAACAACCATTACTGATATTTACTGAAGCAACAGTTGGCACTGTTATTGTTAACTAAAGAGTACCTTTGCATAGATTAACAGAATACATGTTTATTGATACAATTGGATCCATTTCTGGATGCATTCTACACACTGACCTGATTCCATTCTTTTTCTTGCAAGCTTGAGTGCAGATCCGACCTTGTGTGTTGACACAATTAATGATAATGCTTGATTTCAGATCAAAGCATCTTGGCAGCTCAACAACATCTGCAAATAAAGTATTAAGAACTTCCATAATTGAATTGAATTGAAATGGTTTTAAATAGTTTATTGATAAAAACATTATTGCAGCATAAAGTCAGAGGTGAACAAAGACAATTTTTACAGAAGGATATTTACAAAAGACATTTAATAGACTGGGGATAACATTCCGTATGGCGCCACCACTTTTTCACTAATTTTTACAAAAAAGGATATCTCATTGAGGTAAATTAGATACTATATTAGGATAACTTTCCGTATGGCGCCACCACTTTTTCACTCATTTTTACAAAAAGGGATATATCAATCAGGTAAATTAGATACTATATTATTTTATTTAGAATGAAAAAGTGGTGGCGCCATACGGAAACTTTTCCCTATATTATTTCATATCAAATGAAAAAGTGGTGGCGCCATACGGAAACTTTTCCCAGACCTAAAATTTGGGGGGTGGGGATTGCCCTCCTACCTGGTGATTGTAAAACCTGACGTAGGAATGAAAAACCTAAAACGTGGGAGAATAAAAAACCTAAGACAAGATTCAAAAACGCAAGATGGCTGGGGTCGGCATAAAAACGTGTGTTTCTATTAAAAAATTAAAAAATGGTTCCACCTCCTACCTATGTATGGAGAGAGATAGACAAGAAGTGGAGGGACTTTTTTGACGTTATTTGGCACTATCTGTATCCGTCTGTATTGTTGAGTCGGCAAATACGTGTCTAAATACACATCACACCAGCTTTGCGCATTGTGTGGATGGGATGGCAATTTTAGAATTCATTCATTCAGATCATTCAGACAATGAATGAATGAAATATTATTAATGATTATTATGATTTAAATACATCTGGAATGATTAGAATTCTTTTTGAACATCGTATTGCTCTATTATTAAAATACTAGCTCCCAATTAATCTTGAGTGGTAGGCTGTTTACTGAATACTGTGGCCGTTCGCCTGACAAGTGTACGCAGGTCCTTTACATGAAAATGTACATGTGAAATACACGCAAGTGAACGAAGTGTCGTCATCACAGTATTAGCACAGATTCTGAAGGAAGTTCGCAGCTTTTGTATATGTATTTTATTTAGGTGCAAATATCCGAAGAACACCGTTCAAGCCGAACAGCGGATTTTACGGAAATGCATTTCGACAGATGGAACTTAAAACAAAATAGATTTACCTTTCCTGAGTGAAATTTGGAACTGCGTCACGAAGTACTCCTAGAACTAGGCGGGTAGGCTGGTTCCACTTTTACGTCTTTCCTGCAACGCAAACGTATAAAATGGCGCTGCTCAACTCGCGCATGCGCACAGCGTGTTAACCCCAGCAGCGGCGGGGTCACCGCTTTTGTTCGACGTCAAAATGTTTTTAACCAATGGCATCGCCGTATTTGTGTGACGAAATAAATGAATATTGATGTTTAAGCTGTTGTAGTCTTTTAACCAGCAGTTAATTTAGCTGTTATTACTTTTCTTGGCTATATTTCAGCATTACAGTCTGAAAAAGTTATGTCTTTTTTGCAAATTATTGATTCTTTTTCATACCGATATTTACATTGAAGTCTGGGTTTCCCAAAAGACAAACAGTTAGCTTTGTCATTTCACAAACCACAAACGGACGAGGTTGTTACTATTTATTTAATTTGTCCAGTCAAAAAAGAGGAGACTCTTTGCTTGGCAAATAAAACCACACAATTTGTATCTAGGGACTGTTTACATCGCGCACAGAGAGGTAAAAGATTTGCCACGATTTTAGGGACACCTCGAAAACAGGACCTCCTATGATACACCACACACTCGTGTACTGTACATTCACATAGATCAGACACGGTGTGTTAGAGTCGAGCATACATATGTACATACAGTACAGTGTACAAAACACACGCGCGTAAGCTTGTATGCAACAACTTTTTAATGAATAAAAGCAAGACTCAGCCAATGAGAGCGAGGTATGCAAATCTTGGCCTTTACCATCCTGGAAAAAAAAATTGCGGACCGCACACACAGGAACAGTCTAAAGATGAGTTTCAAGATGGCAGCCCCCATGGATGTGGTAACGTGACTCATTCGTTTGAGATTATAATAACTAAATCGTGAATCAAAATCGTCACTCGATCCTCAGCGGTAGAATGGTAGACGATTTGCTCCCACCCTCACCTAACTGGTACTGCAGTCAGGCGAGTGACTGTAGCGAGGATGGATTGTTTGCCTATTCCACACGGAGCGTCGTGTTTCTGCTCGATCTCCGAACCAGTCCGCCGTGTTACGTGGGATGCCTGGCCGGGCAGGCGGGACATTCGAACCGGGTGACGGCCGTGAAGTTTGGACATGGAATCCGTGGTAAACACCTGTGTGCTACGGCGGGTGATGATTGTACTGTAAGAGTCTGGGACGTGATTGGAAGGGCTATGAAGACCGAACATCATTTTCACAAGGAGGTAACCCTTGCTTGTTACTTGCTTGTTCTGTTTCTTCATGTCGTGCTTGTTATGTTGTTGAAATGTTTACTTTTATCTGTAAACACTCTAGTCTCTATCTAATTCTAAACTGTTTGTTACAGTGAGAGTAGCCAGGTAGTTGCGATAACGTTACCCTCCTCCCGACGGCGAAGAGGAGGGAGGAGGTTTACGTTATCGCAACTAGTCCAGGAGGAGGGTTACCTTATCGCAACTTAATCATTTCATATTGCTTGCTTGTTCTGCTTATTGTTTAGTTTTCAACTTTTATTTTGAACACTTCAAACTTTTGCTACAGCTGTTGCAATAACCATGAACATGAAAAAGGTTACAACTTTAATGTTAGAATTAATAATTGTAGCAAAAAACTTTCTGGGCTGAGGTTGCTGGATTTGTTATGCTTTTTGGAAATTTCTTTAGGGAGTGTAGGCCTACCCTGCCACCACTTTTTAATTCATTATGAAATAGTATCTAATTTACTCAAATAAGATATTCCTTTTTCTGTAAAAAATAGTGCCTGCTTGGTAAACAATGAGGACAATTTTCCGCAACTCGCCAAAAATGTATCCACCCTAAAGTTAGCTCTTAATTTGGATAACTTTCCCTATGGCGCCATCATACAAAAAAGGGATATCTCATTGAGGTTAATTAGATTTTATGTTATTTCATATCGAATGAAAAAATGGTGGCGCCATACAAAAACTTTTTCCCTTCACCAAACGAGTAATACTAGGCCTAATCCAATCCAACATAAATTTGCTATAACTATTTTTATGTAGATTTGGTCACGGCTTTCCTGGCTTTAATTTTAATAAAGGAACAAACTATACTCTAGATACTCCTACTCCTTGAACTACATTTTATTACAATTTGTAATATATGATGATATTCGTTTCACTATCGTCTCCTCATAATTCTAGGAGTACTCTACATGACAATTCTAGTAGCCTGATTATCTAGTACTACGAATTTTGAAGTTTATAACTCAAACCACAACAGTATTGTTTTGTTGATATTTAAATGATAAAGGTCAAAGTAACAACAATTCAATGGTCTACATCGCAAGTTCACCAGGGCCTGGTCGTGTCTGGAGATGAGAGGGGTACACTGATATGGTGGAATCCTGTTAGTGGTGAGAACAGGGAGTTTGTCCCAGAAAGACGACCTATTGGCTCTCTGGCAAGCTGCCCACACGATGGGGACTACATTGCTGTAGGGTAAGTAAAGACTATAATATTGGACAGAAGTTTTGCAATTAGAGAAAAAGACCTACATGTATGATACTCAAATATAAAGCTGCACCCAATAAGTTTGGTTTCATCAAGTCAACATTTACAATGTTCACGTACGCCTTGAGCAAAGAAATTGAGGTTCGGCTATTATATGGCTTCATAAACCTACATACAGGCCTCAAAATAACCTCTGACACGTCCACAGTAATTGGTGTGGGCGCTATGTTTTGTGCTGTGGTACCCTCTGCAAGGTTTCCATACAAATTTCAATTTTCCTCATAGAAGTGGCCCTTACTAGAGGAAAATCTCTAGCATGAAATTCGTAGTAATTTTATGAATACGGAATTATGCGGATGTGAGCTGGAATAAAGATCACAACTTACACTATCCCGTCTCACTTTTAACCAATTGAAACGATATATTTCCAGGTTATCAATTTTGTTTTACCACACAGCTATAAGACAGGTCTTGTGCTGATTTTAGATATCAGTGGCAAGGGGCAAATCATCCACAAGTTAAGGGGCCATGACGATGAAGTTCAATCGATCTGCTGGTCTCCTGCCCTTGGTGAGAACATTCGCCTCTTTCAAAAGCCTAAAGAAGAAACCACTCAGCTTGAGGAAGGAACCGCCCCCGAAGGGCCACTTGAAGTACCCCAACCAGACGCTCCTGCTCACCTGACATTTAGAGAACATGGTTGCCTCTTGATATCTGGGTGCCGGGATCGTACCATCCGGGTGTGGAACACCACCCATGGAAAGGCAGTGCTGACCCTCAGTCTACCCCCTCGGGGTGGGGCCCATCGAACTAGAGAGAGGGGAGAAGAAGGGATCAAGGCAAGGGTATGGCTGGGTCTCTGCTGGCCCCAGAATCGGCCTAGAGAGTTTATTTCAAGCTCCTATGGGTGAGTAATTCTCTGTGAATTTTTTTTTACTAATTACCAACTGAAAAAAGGCAGCTTGTATAACTTTGTTGCCATACTTTAAAGGATTTGGGTACTTTTTCAAAATGTCCATAGATTTACATTAAACTTACAGGGTTTGAAGATAATGATAGTGGAAAGCTTCCCTTCAAATATTACTTGCTGAGGTGCTGTAGCTTCTGAGAAATGAGTAAAACATGGTCATGAAAATATGTTTGTAAATGCTTAAAATAATTTTCGTTTCATGAGACGAAAATTATTTTCATGACATTGTTTTACTCATTACCGAAAAAAACTACAGCACCTCAGCTCGTAGTATTTCAGGGAAGCTTTTTACTATCATTATCTTCAAACTGTGTAAGTTTAGTGTAAATCTGTGGACATTGTGTTTTTTGTCCTACAAAACACCCTTTAAGAAATGGTCGTAAGTTGTTTTTTTGTCTAAGTAATGCTGATCTTTTGGCATTTTTATCAAGACAGGTATAACAAAAGTGACCTGTAAAAATGTTGACTGAACCCGGTGTCTACTTTTGAGAACACATACAAAAACTGTTGTGGTAGCAGACAAAAATGTTGAATCCATCCATGTGAGGAAGGTGACATCTCTGGCTGAAGCATTCACGAACGAAACCACAGATATCTCAAATTCAAATGTTTTTTTATTTATTTCTATTTTTTTTACAGGATGCTTATGTACATGACGATCTTGTTCACAAGCTTTCGGATAGAAATGACACATTTTTTCCCCCCTGGCGTTATCACAAAATTTTAACATTAGGTGTGCGCCATGATTTTATCTCATACCCAGAGGAGATGTTTTACAGTGGAACCTGAGCAAACCTGGTAGGCAGAAATGGGAGTATTTTGGTTCAGAGGATAGCATTTCCCACAACAGGATAGTGTTCAACATTATCAACTCATGCAGTCAGGATATGGTCATCACAACGTCCATGGACAGACAGGTATAAGTTCCTTTTGGTTTTTTTTTTAATGCGAGTTTGCCCCAAACAAACGGCTGGGCTTCATGGAAAGTGTGTCAGAAATTGAGGTGAGGTGTGACAATCGCATTTGGTGTCATCATCGTTGATATACCCCCAATTTCTTCATGTTGTCTTGCATCATCCTTCCTCTGTACAGAGTCTATTGAGGGACTTTTTGTGGTAAGAGTTTATTAATTTTTAAAATGTAACCCACAATTTAAGTTAGATCGGCCTGCAATTGCCGGGGTTTATAATTATAAAAAATGCCTGCAGCTGCCTAGGCAAAAAATAAAGTATTACTTACAACTTTAACCAATGCGCAGGTTCTCCGCTGTAAGGGGCAAACACCACCGAGCCAGTTCCAAACCTGCTACATTGGCTAAAGAACAAAAGTAGTGATGAAAACGGTCTTAGTTAAAAGCAGTGGACACTATTGGTAATTACTCAAAATAATTATTAGCATAAAACCTTACTAAGTCATGAGTAATGGGGAGAGGTTGGTAGTATAAAACATTGTGAGAAACGGCTCCCTCTGAAGTGGAGTAGTTTTCGAGAAAGAAGTAATTTTCCACGAATTTGATTTCGAGACCTCAGACTTAGAATTTGAGGTCTCGAAATCAAGCATCTGAAAGCACACAACTTCGTGTGACAAGGGTGTTTTTTCTTTCATTATTATCTCGCAACTTTGATGCCCGATTGAGCTCAAATTTTCAATTTTTTTTAATTTTATGCATATGTTGAGACACAGCAAGTGAGAAGACTGATCTTTGACAACTACCAATAGTGTCTTTAAAGATAATGGAGAACCTTCTTTGACAAGAGCTGAGCATCAAGTGGTTGTGCTTGTACTTTGCACCCCTCATTGTCGCTACCCGTCAGTGGTTATCAAAGAAGAAGGAAACACAAAACGTGCATCTTCTGCGCACTAAGAAAGCTCAAATATGAAAAACCTGGCCACTAACTTGGGCATTATTTATTCTTCCAGGGGGTAGCTGTGCTTTGGTTTGGAGGGGGTCGCTTCTCTTGATGGTGACTGTCGATGCGCTTCTTCTCCCACAGTGCAATTCATGTGAAGAGAGCTTCATAAGGATCAAACTTTATCCCACTATTAAAATTGCCCATGAAAAATAGTATGATGATTTATAGAGTGCACACTCTAATATATACACTATTATACACATTATTGACTGGCAACGAGGTAACTAGTATACATGTATTCCCACGAGGTACTTTGAGTGACCAGAAGAGCGACCTATTTCCCGAGGCCAAAGGCCCGAGGGGAATAGACGTACACTAGTTACCGAATTATGCCAGTCAATAAGTGTTTTATAACACAGCTCGGTCTTAAAATGTCAAATAAGAACAGAAAAAGGAATTTTGTAGTTTGTTCACGTTTCAAGTCAAGAGAGGGCGCTGTTACCACGAGCACTATTTGCAAAGACTAGTGCCCGCTCTGGTACTATTCCCGCAAAACATGCACGCGCGATCACTAGCCTATATTAGTTCATCCCACGTGACTGTGTTTCAGCCAACCAGAATACAGAAAAAGCAAGAAGTGTGTTATAAAACATTATGAGTACTATTTAGACTCGCCGCACCTTTATCACAACTGTCTTGCCCATTCGTTATTTGTTTGCCATTTCTATTTCAGATTATATGCTGGAATACAAAGACCTTGAAACCAATCTGGTCTATCCCCACCCTGGGGGGATTCGTCTATAGTTTAGCTACTTGTCCCGTTGATCCAGGGTGTGTGGCGTTAGGTGTAGGGGACAACATGATCCGTGTGTGGAACACCTCAGCTGCAGGGAAGAGTTATGCTGTTAACATCTTGTGGCAGGGGATCAAATCCAAAGTTACCGTGGTAAGTCAGGGGTGGTGTCAAAGTCAGTTTTGAGCAGCGGGTTTTCTTTCAGGGCTTTTTTACACTGGACCACAGGCTTGAGGCGCAGCCAGTAGTTTTTGTGTCGGGTCAATAAACAGTTGACCGACCAACCTGGCAATTTTTCAATTCTACTAAGTAATGACATTGACAAAGTTTATGCAATACCTATGAAGACAAATGAGTTAAATCTTCACTTAGATATTTAAGCGCTTGTTTAAAGCCATTGGACACTTTTATTAAACAGTATTGTCCAAGGCCCACACTTTGTGTACCTTAACTTATA
Source organism: Asterias rubens (assembly GCF_902459465.1). Taxonomy (NCBI): domain Eukaryota; kingdom Metazoa; phylum Echinodermata; class Asteroidea; order Forcipulatida; family Asteriidae; genus Asterias; species Asterias rubens. The sequence continues at coordinate 13,387,299 of NC_047069.1, read as the reverse complement.
TATAAAATAACAAACCTGTGAAAATTTAGGCTCAATCGGTCATCGGAGTCTGGAGAAAATAACGGGAAAACCCACCCTTGTTTACGCACGTTTCGCCGTGTCATGACATGTGTTTAAAATAAATCAGTAATTCTCGATATCGAGAATTGATATTGGTTTTATGTTTTCTCAAAAATTAAAGCATTTCATGAAATAGTATTTCAAGAGAAGTCTTTCGCCATTACCTTCTGTAGACCCTGTAAGTTATTTGTAAATCTGTGAACTTTTAATTTTTTTTCTGTACCGAAAGTGTCCAATGGCTTTAAATAAAAGTTAATCTTGGTCAGCGCTGCTGTCTTGTGGATTCTCTCCAAAAATTCAAGCCCTAGGATGTAATTTTTTTTTTAATTAGTTCAGATTCCCCCAATTCTTCCCGTACCAACCAAAGTATAGTTTCTCGGATTACTCAAATTGAAATTTATGTTCAAGAATATTGTTTTTAAAGATGAAGCCATCACTAAACCAGGTAACAGGCCTGGAATTTCATCCTTTGATAGGGCAAGGGCATTTTGCAAAGGGCCCTTCCATTGTAAAATCTTACAGTCTATGGGGCACCAAGGCCAAGACCAAAGCCAACAAAGACAACAATCAAATTGGTTCAGTGAATTTCACTACATGATATCATCTTGCAGGCTAAGTTGTTTAATCTATCATTCAAACCCACAGTGGATGATTTTGAGTGGTATGGTCATACATATGGAATGTTCAAGAAAATCAGTTAGGGCATTCTTTAGTTGTTCCAAGGACAATGGACCGATCCGGCCTGTCAATCAAACTGTGCGCCTTCACCCATGTGACCAATCACAGCAATGATTGTGGTCGGACAAACTCGGTCATGCGTGTATATTTGGCACGCGCGGCAGAATCGTGCAGAATGTCATTGAGAGTGCTCGTACACGTGTCTTGCTCACGTGCGCAGTGGGCGGAGCTTAGTGGAAAGCCGGAACGGTCCAGTCCTTGACCTTTACATATTTGCCTGTCTTAGCTTTCCTGGCACCCAGAGAGGGACAACTGCCTTGCATATGGCACTGATGATGGACGTGTTGGCATCTACAATACATTCAATCAGGGGTGAGTTTACTGTAATGACGAAGCTGATCATCTGGTGGTGGGGGGGGGGGGGTGTTGCCAGCATAGCTCCTCTGTAGAGCTTCCGCCACTAGCCACCCGCTGCTGGGCAATTGAGTAACTCGGTACCAGGGATGCCTCTCCTATTCGCTCGAAGATTGTAAAGTTTGGAGTTGCATCTTGTGAATAAAAACTGTCAACAGCACCCAGAAAACACAAAAAGAGTCTTCTAGTCTTATTCAAAACTCAGAAAAGTCTAGGCCACAGTTAGTTCTTGATCAAGAAGGGAAGGTAGTGCATTCTGCTCTACCAGCTAGGGGGTAACCATGTTTCAGCCCCAGGAGTAGGTGGCAACATGTCCTGGTGACAAATGATTTTGGTCAACACATCCCAAATCAGTTAATCTGTAGCCCTCGTTTTGAAGTGTCTGTCTGGCCTGGTGATTTTAGATTAGAGACACGACGGACAGGGCCAAGTGGAGGAGAGCCATATGGAGTAAGCAGGCCATCCAAAAACAGACTGGACAACGGCCTTTAAAACCGATATGATGATGATGATGATCTTATAAAAAAAAGTAATAAAAATAATAATAAAAATAGACTTTATGATTCTTTAGCAGGTTTTAACCTAAAACAGAATCAGGCAAAACCTTCTGTTGAATTTTAATGGTTTGGGATTTTAATGCACTGAGTTACAGTGAGTTTTCCTGAGTAAACAATTACCTTGTAAAAAGTATTGCCATATTTCTTGTGGAATTGTTCATCATTTGCTAATGTTTCTTTCTGCTTTGAAATGTTTGGTTTGTTTTCAGGAAGGGGCCTCATTTATCCAGTACATTTCACAAGAAGACAGTGTACTCGCTGAGTTGGGGTCCGCAGTGCCCAGCCAAAGGTAATTTTGTTCACATATCGGATATTTATTTTTTTTCCAAAATTATTTTAAGGGAGCATAAACTTTTTGTTTATGGAACTGTTTGATTGTTTTAATCTTGTATACATGTAGATATGTACAGTAAAACCAACCTGTGAAAAATTCATTTTGAAAGGTGGAACCCTTGTTGAGATATCACCGAAAATTCAGAGCGGTTACATGAATGTCTGCGTTTGAAGAATATTCGGTAATTGGAATACACAATCTGAGAAACATCTGAGATTCTCAGATTTTGGGGGTTAAACCTTTTAAATTTGTTCACAACCACATTACTTCGAAGTAAAATAATTCTCAAAACGCTTTATACTTCTTTGATCAGTAAGGTTTTATTGCAATTATTTTAAGATTGAGCTATGTTGACCTACTGAATCATAACACTTTTTTTTTTTTTCAATTTAAATTGTTTTCTTTTCCAGAGGGTGTAGGGCTAGGGACCCATTGTCTCTACAGCTGCAGTGGAGATGGTATTATATACCAACATGATCCAAGCAAACTGGGGGAGGATGCCGCAAACTTCAACAGCCTTGTGCGCTCCACCAACAAGATCACAGTATGAATGCTCTTTAATTTTAAACCAAGATTTCTTATTTTCCCCCTTTTTTTTCATGTGCATGATTTGTTTTCCTGCTTTCACAAATCCAGAATTCCTTTCAGAAGGGAAATTATACTTATCACAGGAAAATAAATTCAGCAGTTTTGCCCACATTTGTCATTCAATGAGTAACACATTTGGTCTTTGATCATTGAATATTCCCCCCTCTATTATTATTATTATTTTTTGAATGTGACACTCATTAAATAATGGGTCTTAATATGCTTCTGAGGATTTGGCTTCTTTTGTTTTAATATCGATCTGAAAAAAATGAAGACAATCAAAGTACAATTACAGATAGTTTTCTTCATAGAAATTATCAAAAAACTTAAACACTTTACAATAAATCATATCAAAGTTACTTAAAATAAATGATTGAATGAGAGCAGAAGATTATTCAAAACACTTCCTGCCACAGATTTCTGGGCCCCGCCATCTTGAAGTACTATTTACATTGGCAAAATTTACAAAACGGTAACAAAACTAGAGCATAGATGGCAGATTCTGAAGACATTGATTTCTCAAACTAATGTCTTATGAACAACAAGCTTAGGTAATAAACTTTAAAAACTGTAGAAATAGAAATATATATAATACGAAAAGTGGAAATTTTCATGAAAGAATGAAGACAATCAAAGTACCATTATAGACAGCTGTCTTCATAGGAATTATTGGAGCACCCAAAAACCTGGCGTTGAGTGTAATCAATTTACAAAAGAATTAGTTAAAGGAGGAAACTAAAGTTGATTCACCAAAAAAGTAAAGGGGGGGGGGCATGTTTTATACCTGTAACATAAACATATTTGATTCTCACTTTATTTCTTTTGTACCTTTCTGTGTTTTCTAGCATATGCTACCCCTGCATACAGATGTGTCATGGAGGGATGATGGAGTAGCTGTTGCCACAGGCAACGAGGATGGGTAAGCCCTAATTCTTAAAAATATTTATTCGTTTATTTATTCAGCACACTATTATTTTCTGCCGTTGCTCACGGCCGAGGTTCTACAAATCACAGTTATTCCCAATGCTTTTTATGAGAACCTGTGTGTTCTTCACGTCAGGTTTTCATTGTCGTGACGATATTTTCAAAGGAGAATGATAACTCAAGAAGCTCAAAAAGTTCTGCAAAATAAACCCGCTGGTGAGCACGAAATTTGTTTAAGAAAACAGACCAGAAGTTGTTAATTTATTATTACTAGTGATAAATTGGTTGATAACCATAGTTGCCAATCAAATTAGTGATAACCAAATTTATCAATCGTAAACTCAAATTGACACTGTTCAAAGCAGATAGAAATGTTGAGATTGAAGATGTGAGCTTCAGAATGTAAGGGCAGCTTGAAGGGTACATTCTGTGATGTCTAATAACTGCTTCATCTGACACTAAAAAGGTGACCCTTAATTTTATTCTAGCTCGATCGATGTCTATGCGGCACCCAATCTCTTGTTGCTGTGCACTATCCAAGTCCATCATAAGCTCATCAACTGCCTGCAATGGTATCCCAACAACAGTCAATCAGGAACAAACACACAACTCACTGACCAATCAGATGTTGTCTTAGAAGATGACTTGAATGGCTCTAACAAATCAGGGAAGAGGTACTGGCTGGCCTCGGGTTCAAACGAACCGCAGGTGCAAGTGCATGACCTGACGCCTGTATTAGGTAAATAATTTTGTTTAAACATGGATTTGAATGGACAGAATTGTTGTAGAAAAGGGATGTAGATTTTGTTTATAGATAACTGGTTGCCATATACAACTGGACATTTTCATCGGGGGGGGGGGGTGAAAATTGGCTATTTGGGTGGGGATAGCTTGTGCATAAAGCGCTCACCACAAAAGCTCAGAAGAGTTGTGAATTAATGCCACAAGGGTTTTCTCTGGGCCCTCTGGATTACCTCCCTAAAGAAAAATAAAATTTTACTTTCAATCTCTGGCCGTACTCCATGATGCTCATATACGGGTGAAAGAAAACCATTTGCAAGAATCGCAAGACATAGAAAAACAATTTGAGACATGTCAGTTGGTGTTTCCTCCAAATGTGTTGCGAGTACATATAGATATCTCGATGTTCATCTCATGTTTTTTTCTTTTGCAGGAGAAGTAGAACCAGTTCAAATGAAAGCCCCCATGACAAGTTCCTTCCGCACTCTGAATGGCCACACCCTAAGGATTACAGCGTTGTCATGGAGTCCCCATGGCAATGGTCATCTGGTATCTGCATCGTATGACTACACTGCTCAGGTCAGAACTAAATGTGGTGATGACATTTACCCACAAGTGAATAGGTGCCCCTGTAATTACTTCATGTGTCACCATTTATTTTTTTAAATGTTCATGGTCGTACAAGGGTGGGAGGATGGGGGTCAAAAGAAAAAAAACATGCAAAAAGGTGTGGAGTTTAAGGAGGATACTGAAAAGTGTAGCAGGCGTTCACATTATGCTATTGGTGGGGGTACAATGAATGCAGTATAGGAACTGATCTAAAACAATCAAAGTGCATCAAGTCTACAAATGTATGTCGATTGTACCTCCATTTTCAGATGGATTTACTTGCCTGTGTTCTTTGTTTTTTTTCCCCAAAGGTTTGGGACGTTCTGAAAGGGGAACCCATTGCCAATTTTCGGGGTCATCTTGGGCGGTTATTTTCAGTGGCGTGGAGCGTCATTGACCCTGATATTATCTTCTCGGGTGGAGAGGACTTCTGTCTGATGAAATGGAGAATATCAAAAACCCAACACACCAAACCACCAACACGTAAGAAATAATCAGAGTTGCAATTTGTTGTTGTGTGTTTGTGAAGCATGGGAATGTAACGTTAGGGCCATATCACTCGAGGCAATTTACAGGCAACCGTTCCAGGCAATCTCCAAGAGATTGTTCACATACTTTTCTTTGTGCTACCAAAGTGGTCCTGTAGAATTGACTGTAGTTGGTTGATTCCAAGTGCTTATTACATATGATAAGACATGAATAGCATTGACATAATTTCAAAGCAATTTCCCAACAATTGTTGCATCTCGGGCCCTGTCCCCTCTAGCCTGCCAGGGTTGCTGCTAGTGCTGCTCGAATTGACATTCAGGTTGCTGTTGTGTAACGTTTCTTGCCCAAGTTCTAGACACTAATTCTCATGTAGGGCCAACAACTCTTTACATGAATTTTCTTCTGGTAACCTGGTGTTAGATTTGTTATCTCTAACTTGTCTAAAGTCAAAGGCATGGCGTAGATGTTTTTTAGAAATTTTAAATTTGATCATTTGTCAACTTGGGTAAAAGGAGGGGTAAAACATTTTGTAATTGTGTTCTTCTCTGTTGAAACTTAAAAAGACAAGAGAAACATCATGATGACATCACGCCCGGGGAAGGGAAAACCGTCATCTAAGAACAAAAAGAAATCCAAAATCCTCAAGGACACATCGAGTGAGGGAAGCACACCGCCTCGGCCATCCACTCCAGAAGTGCCAGCCAAACTTGAAGGAGGTACCCCTTTAGTTCCCGGAACCCATTCCCGAAACGAACCTCCGGCTAGTGGATCTGATCTGGCCAAATCTTCTGAGGGTGATGCATGTGATCTACAGAGACTCGTTGTAGCAAAGAGACTGGAGTTACAGGTCGCGGTCGCAGTTGACTCCTCAGAACAAAAGAGGGTAACTGAAACAAACTGTAGTTCTGAATTAGGCGATGCAGACAGAAATGAAAGGCAGACGGCCGTAGCAGAAGGGAGTGAGAGTTCAAGGGTCAAAGATTCAGATATGACCTCTGACTTCCAGTCACGAGATGCCCCTGATGCTGCAGCGAAGAAAGGTCAGTGAACTTTATATCCATGTTGATTTAAGTATCTTACAATAATTATCTATTCAGTCCACATCACATCAGAGATTATTAAGAAATATTAAGCAAAGGAAATACATCCACAGGGATTTGTTATGCTTCGTAATTGAACATCTTTGAATAACACAGGTCCAAATCGGTTCAATGTTAAAGTAGACAGCAATGTATAAAACTCTTACCCAGAAGAGAAGGTTTTTGCTCACAGCAGCAAAACGTTTTGTTTATTCATATTTTTTATTTACAAATCTTTCTGGTAATGAAACTAAGGGACTCTCAATGGTGCATTGCACTGTAACCTGTAGGCCTGAAGATACACTTACTTTGTTATGGTCATTATATAGTGTATTTAATTACTTTCATGTTTCAGCGCTTAGAAACCCTGTATTAAAAGCGCTATATAAATGCATGTTATTATTATTGTTATTATTATTATAGAGAAAATCTCAGTTTTCGATGTGGGAGGGAAACCCAACTGGCGGAAAACCCACGCACTTAAGCACTGACTAATAATCCAATTCAAATGCAAGGTTTTGGGCCAAATTTCATAGAGCTGCTTAAGTAGATTAAGTAGCCAAGCATAACAAAAGTTTGCTAAATTGAATAAGGTTACCAGCCAAACTACCATATCAAGTGTACAATTTGTGACTGGTATCCTGCTCAAATTCTTAAAGTCACCTGGAAGTGGTGTTTTTTCAAAATAAAGCTTTTGTCACTAATATATGTGTTTTGATGAGTGGAATGTGAATAAACAGTTAACTAAGGTTTTAAATAATCAGTTCTTATGTTATTTACAAATTTAAGAGTAGACCCCGACCCGAGAGGGCGCTGTTCGTGACATCAATCGAGGCAGACTTTGCCTGTAATGCGAAGAGTAAACACAATTGCAAAGTACATGTACGGACCAAGTCGTGAGTTTGTACGTTTAAAAAAAAAATTGTTTTTGTTTTTTTCCGGCAATCCCGACCAGGTGTATTGCTGCTGAATGCAGAAAAACACTTTTTGAAATGTACCAACTCACGACTTGGACGTACATGTACTTTGCACGTGTGTTTACTATACGCATTGCAGGCAAAGTCTGCCTCGATTGACGTCACAAAAGGGGTAGGTGGAGTCAGCCCCCCAAACAACTTTATATATTTTTTAAACATATAAATCGTGACAAACAATTACTAAAAAAATTGTTTTATTGTTCGTTAGCATATACTCTTATGTTTGAAAGAAAAAACAATTCTATTTCCAGGTGACTTTAAGGAATATTTTGTCTGCTTTTAAAGCAGCTCTATGAAACTGGGCCCTGGTCTGAGGTGGGATTTGAACCAGAGTTTACTGAAGTGGGATTTGAACCAGAGTTTACTGAAGTGGGATTTGAACCAGAGTTTACTGAAGTGGGATTTGAACCAGAGTTTACTGAAGTGGGATTTGAACCAGAGTTTACTGAAGTGGGATTTGAACCAGAGTTTACTGAATTGGGATTTGAACCAGAGTTTACTGAAGTGGGATTTGAACCAGAGTTTACTGAAGTGGGATTTGAACCAGAGTTTACTGAAGTGGGATTTGAACCAGAGTTTACTGAAGTGAAAGGCATGCAAGAAACCAAACCAACCCCGAATGCCCAGTTGGCTTTTATAAGGCAAAGGTGGCTGAGTATTTGAATGTTCCATCTCGATTCATCAAGTACAGTTTTGTCTCCATTCATCTTGCAGATGGCCGTCGTAGGAAGAAACAAAAGTCGCTTTTCCCCATGAGCCGCAATCAGGACAACCGAGGCAAAATCTACCATCTAGAGGACTGCATTGCTTTAGCAAGCCATAAATACAGTAAGTAAACAAATCAGACACCCATGAAAGGTTTAATTGTGGGGTGAGAATTACAAAATGAATGTTTGTAACTCGCTTGATGTTCAGAAGAAGGCCATGCAACAATTATTGTAACCATACGGTCACTCTGTGGTAAAGACCTCCTGAAAGAACAAATATTAATATTTATTTTACCATGTTGTCCATTTGTGAATGCTAAATGTGGATGGATTCGACATTCATGGTGAAATGTTGTTGACTTTAAATTTTGAAAAGTGATATCAAAGCGTATTGTATGACAGAGTCAAACAGAAAGTCAGAGTTATGTACATTTTGTGTATAATGCTGCAAATGGGCTGTTATAAAAAAATATATATGAAAAAACTAATTACGAAGCCCTTTTCACACTTATCTATTTCACACTATGATCACTTTACCTCTGGTCTTTCCCGGTAAATGGGTATACCTCGGGGAATTGCCACCCATGCTCTGGAGTAGGAGCATGCAGTAAAAAACCCTGGGGTGTTATTGAATTGTTGAAACATAATAATAATAGTAATATCAAAGTCTTATTTAGCGCACGTATCTACCAAACAAGGTACTCAAGGCGCTGAGTATATACAAACTTCCAGAAAGATAGGTAATTGCAGTGATGAGTTTTGAGACCCAATCATTTAGCACCTTATAAGGATTTACAAGGTGCTACGGCGCATACAGCAGCCACAGCCAGGAATACCGGGGCGAACCCCTTCTCTTTTCAAAAAGTGCACTGGGTTCTTTTACATGTGTTACACAACACATGTAACCAGAAGCCCTCGGAATAGGGACCAGGCCTGTATGCTTCATTTTTAAAAGGGCAAGGGCACCAAGGCATTTTCTATTGGTAAAGGACACCCTAAGAGGAAATTGTAAATTTCTTCTGGAGCATTGCTTGGGCACCAAGGCAATGACCAGGTGGCATAGAGGCAATCGCCTTTGTTGCCTCCGTGAAGTATCAGGCCTGAGGGACACAGTGTAAAATACGTCGGGGTAACCATGTGTGAGAAAAGGCCCATGGCTGTATCCCACTGAGATAAGAGATACATTGTATTAAGTAGGATTTGAAACTTTGCATGGTGGAAATACGATATAGAAAGGTTTGCGGTAACACCATGCAATGACTATCTCTAATGAGTTGGGGTGGTTCTGAAAAGAACCGTTGGTTTCAACTCGGCGTTTCGATAAAAAATTTGCTTACGCACGAAATTTGCTCGCTCATTTTTCACATTTTACTGACAAAAAATTCATGCCATATACATTGCTTGTGACTGGTATTTAGCTGTTTTTTACTTAGCATAACAATTGAGTGGAGTCTTGGCCGGTAATCTGATTTTACTAGGCAAGGATTTTTTTGCTTAAGCAAAAATTTGTGCTTAAGTAGCTCTATGAAATTGGGCCCTGCTCTGATCGTCTTCTGGAGAAAGCTGGACTCTGATGCTGCATGCTGCTTAAGTACTGGAGAGGCGGATTAGATACATTGTAAAAAGGGCTTATCAAAGAGTAATATACATGTATGACAGAGTTGCACAGAAACTCAGAGTCGTGTTAATTTTGTACATAATGCCAAAATGTGCTATGTATGACTTTATATGGACATCTCCATTTGATTCCTAGGTTCGAAGGAGACCCAACTCTCTGCATCACTGCACCCAGGAGTCGGTGATAATGTTCATTTGGGTCTCTTTGCTGACCGTAGAGCAGCCTATGCTATGTTCAAAGAGGAAGGTAAGAGTTATACAAACTAGAGAATGAAATTTGAATTAGTTTTACTTCAAAAAACCTTCTTCACTAACACAGCAGGCAAACGTAATAGACCCCTTGCATAGTTCGCCATTGTTGGGATGGATTAGCACCTTGCTATACATTATAGATATACTACATTGTACAACTACGTAACATGAGACCAGGCCTTAGATCGTCATCTTCATCACACATACTCTATGTTCCCAAAACTCGTCTGGCAAGCTACGGAGACCATGCCTTTTACAGCTCCGCTGCGTCTCTGTAATTCATTGCCAGACGAGCTGAGGGACACACCTGATCTGTCTACTTTCAAACACAACCTCAAGACTCATCTGTTCAATTTGTCAGCTTGCTAGCATCCAGCTCCTTTGAATGGTTCTATTCCAGATACTATGCGCCTAATAAATTGTATTATATTATTATTATTATTATTATGATTAAGCTGGAAACGGGTATGTGTGTATGCCCCACACATAACTCGATCTGTATGTACATGTATGTAAGCCAATTTGAGATACAGTGGACAAATTACTATGGCACCATCAGGTTTGGGTTAATTTATCTGTTTACACCGTAAATAAACAGTGCATTCTTAGAGTGTCCACCATAAGATAAGTCCACCTAATGATAAGTGTTGGTTTGTCTTTTCTTGATGGTTTAATTGCTTGTAAGCCAAACTAATGGTTTGGGGTTAAATGGCCGACCGTGTTAGTTCGCAAAGTAAAAGGAAAACCACGCAATTTCGAGTCATTATTGTGTTGATCATTGTATTCTACATTTAAAACATCTTTCTAACCATATGCATTTTATAACAAACGGTTACAAATGCTTTTCAAAGACCAACTCGACCGATCCAAGGCAACGTGTTCCTTTAAGGTTAAACAAAGAAAAATTTACTAACGTAGGACTTGAACCAGCAACCTCCGGATTAAAGTGCTGGGGCTCTACCAACTTTTGTAACTTCAAAATGGCTCAAATTTCAAGAAAATTTTCATCCACTAGATAAAAGGACTGCACTTTCACTTTAACTGTGTTTCATGACCCAACAGTGGGTGGGTTGGGAATTTCTTTTTAGGTTTGCAGCAATTTTTGTTGTTATCGTCTTGTTTGCAACAAAGATTGGCTAACAGTCAATCTATCATGTATTTATGCGCATTTAGAACATACTTTATGCTTTCATCTGTACAGGCGGGCAACATGAGGAAGGTGGTTACCCACGCCAGAATCTAGAGATGTGGAAAGGGAATTTAGCTGGTGCCCTGACCCAGGCAACGGAACACAATCAACTCAACAGCTTTTTGGTCGCAATGTCACCACTAGGTAAACTTTTGTTGTTGTTACTGTGCAAATAAAGATCTGTTGACAATATTATAATATGTTGCAATTAGTAGTAATCTACACAGGACATTGTATGAAGTGTACAGTTGATTTATTTCAGTGGTCAAAAAATTTGAAACTATGTGTTGTGTTCTATTAAGGTGTTTTTATAGAAACACAGACTAATAAAGAAAGATTGTTGGTGCAAGTGCTGCCGAGATTGGAATGGTTATGAGCTCCTTTAACCTAAAAGCTTGCAAAGCAATGTTCTAACGATTGCAACTGCAGGACATTGTTTAAGTGTCCTTCTGGCAAGGTGGCATGTAGCCCTCCAGATGATGGCAATAATGAATGACCGTGAGCAGTAGCAACAAGGCACCCCAGGGATAATTGCTCCAACAAAAAGGAGTCAACGGTTCTGCAAAAGCAAAATTACATTTGGTTTTTCCCTTTTTAGCATAAACATAGTTAAAAACGACCCCCTTTGTAGTACATGTAATGTAGTTTAAAGAGAAAAAGTAATTGTACGTACATGTTGAGATACACCAAGTGAGGTGACTGGTCTTTGACAATTACCCTGCCTTATTTACAATGTCATAACGTTTTTTTATTTGAGGCAGTATATGACCAGATATATATACAGACATTGCATTAGAAATGACTCAGGCAGATATGAGATAGATGAGGTAACTATGTTGAGTTATCTGAGACAATGCTGAGTTTTAATAGCATTATGTCTGGATGAAGCTCTTTGAATGATTTTTGTAAACAAACAGTCAAATAAATGAATGAATTTCTCCCTTTTTTCATTGTTTTCAGGTGGTCACGATGTGTGGTTGGAGACTACGGAGGCCTATGCAAGACAGCTAGAAATGAATGAAGATTACACACAAGCTGCTACCTACTACTTGGCATGCCATAAGATTCACAAGGCCATAAAAGTCCTACAAGACAACAAGCTGTACAGGTATGTCATTAGCATGATTGTGGCAATTGAGTATGTCTTTAAAGGCACTGGACACTATTGATAATTACTCAAAATAATTGTTAGCTCAAAAATGAACTTGGTATCGAGCAATGGAGAGCTGTTGATAGTAAAAAACGTTTTGAGAAGCGGCTCCCTCTGAAGTAACGTAGTTTTTTTAGAAAAAAAGTTATTTTCCACTAAAAATATTTGAATTCAATTTCAAGACCTCAGAATTAGAATTTTAGGTCCAGAAATCAAGCATCTGAAAGCACACAACTTCGTGTGACAATGGTGTTTTTTCTATCATTATTATCTCGCAACTTCGATGACCAATTGAGTTCAAATTTTCACAGGTTTGTTTTTTGTGCATATGTTGAGATACACCAAGTGAGAAGACTGGTCTTTGACAATTACCAATAGTGTCTAGTTTCTTTAAGGAAACATCTTAGAATATCTTTAAGGAACCATCTTAGAATGGTTTTTATTAGAGTTCTTGAATGATTTGTTGCAGCCCTTCTTTTTAGCCCTTCTTTTTTTAATAAAAAACATGTACAAGCCTTGTACATGTTTTTGATTCTGCTAATAAGTTAAATGCTGTGGGTAGTCAGGATTTTGTTACGCCAAAGCGTTTCAGTTGGAAGTTTTCTTAGAGTCATGGTAAAAGGACCGAGCAGATAAACAAAAACTTGTGAAAAAGACACCAGTTGATTGTCCTGGTTTCTTTGAATATAGAAAGAACAAGATGGGGGTCTTCTTTTTTCCTTTTTTCAAGGAGGAAATGGGCAGACTAAAAAAATGCTGGCTTTATAGACCTAAGAAGTCAAACTTCAATCAACAGTTGAAATAATGGTGCCAAGATGGAGCAAAAATGCAGCAAACCGCATTAACAATTTAATTTTTTTTGGGGGACAACATTTTTTTTTTTCAAAAGATGTGGCTTCATAAGGAGGGTGTGGACGATCAACTGGTGTCCTTTTTACTTGGCCTAAAAGGAAATAGTTTGTGCGTTCAATTAGCTTCCCTGGTCGACCCCGGTCTGCTCCCGGTACATTCCAATAGCTTTGACGTCATTGCAGCGGCTCACCCGGGTCACCCCAAGTGCCCTGCTTGGGGAGTGGGTCACTTGGGGCTGGTCCCATGTGCATGACGTCACCATGAGAGGGTGAGTGATCGTTCTATTAGCTCATGTCAGAGGCTCACCCGAGTGAGCACCGCGGGGTCGACCCAGGGAAGCTAATTGAACGCACCCACTGTATTTTTGTTTCATCATTTTTCATACCATTAATTTTGTTTTGCATTTATACCTTAGGTCCTTTGGTTTGGTATGAAGTTTCCACCAGCTAATTCCATTTTCTTATTTTGTTTACAATTTTAGAGAAGCAGTAGCTTTGGCCTCTGTTAGGCTGTCTCCATTTGATGAAGCTTTTACCAACGTTTACAAAGCCTGGGCAAGCCATCTTGAGTCTGAGGGTAACTATGGACCAGCAGCTAAGTGGTAAGTACCAGGCTTGGGATTTGATATAAATAGCACATTTGAATGTAGCCACTTATGCGCTGATCACATAGTCCGATAGAGCTAATCGCAGGAGCTTGATTAAAGATGCTAGATCTGATTTGTTGGTTGATTGGACCCCACAGTCAACCAATGATGAGTGGTAGTTGATTAAACTTTAATTATGAATTATTGTTGTGATCCTGACATTATCTCACATCTATCAGCCATGTACAAATGAATAATTTTGCATTTATAAATTATGTGCATTGCAGGGGGCATTTGCAAATGTTGTTTAAGTTTGCTTTTTCGTTTAACTGATATAATGGTTTACTGTATGTTTTGTTGTGATTTCCTGTACAGCGTTTTGAGATTTTGGTTTAAACTGCTATACATTAATAACAAATTGTTATTCTTAACAAGTTTTCAGTGAAAATCAGGACTTGCAACTTTGCAGTGTGTACAAGGAATTATCTCTTTGGAATGATTGTACCTTTAGTAGATTGCAGGGAATGTACATTTTTCCAAATGTCATTCTAGGACTTCCTGTTTAAGAAAGAAAATATTATTGTTTGTGCGTTAGCACTGTATAATCAGCACTTACCCTAGTTTCAGGCACAGGCATACTACTCGGGTGGGATTTGAGCCCACATCCTTTGTCAATCTAGAGCAGAAGTCTTACCAACTAGACCATCCAGATTGCCTGGTAGCCAGAAGCAGTTTGAATCCTATTGATGTTAAATTTTCATTGGGATAAAGAATATTATTTTGGTTTTACCCTTACACCGATGTGTGTTAGCACTGTATACTCAGTACTTTCCCCTTACACCGATGTGTGTTAGCACTGTATACTCAGTACTTTCCCCTTACACCGATGTGTGTTAGCACTGTATACTCAGTACTTTCCCCTTACACCGATGTGTGTAAGCACTGTATACTCAGTCATTTCCCCTTACACCGATGTGTGTTAGCACTGTATACTCAGTACTTTCCCCTTACACCGATGTGTGTTAGCACTGTATACTCAGTACTTTCCCCTTACACCGATGTGTGTAAGCACTGTATACTCAGTACTTTCCCCTTACACCGATGTGTGTAAGCACTGTATACTCGGCATTTCCCCTGGGTTCTTTTAAGGCACTGGACACTATAGGTAATTACTCAAAATAATTGTTCGCATAAAAACTTACTTGATAACGAGTAATGGAGAGCTGTTGTTAGTATAAAACATTGTGAGAAACGTCTCCCTCTGAAGTAATGTAGTTTTCGAGAAAGAAGTAATTTTCCACAAATTTGATTATGAGACCTCAGAATTAGATTTTGAGGTCTTGAAATCAAGCATCTGAAAGCACACAACTTTGTGGGACAATGGTGTTTTTTCTTTCATTATTATCTCGCAATTTCGACCACCAATTGAGCTCAAATTTTCACAGGTTTGTTATTGTATGCATATGTTGAGATACACCAAGTGAGAAGACTGGTCTTTGACAATTACCATAGTGTCCAGTGCCTTTAAAACTAAAAAGAAAATCTTGTTTGTTTTTATTTTACATGTAGTTACCTGACAATTAACCAGCCAGCGGATGCAGTAATGCTCCTAGCAAGGAAAAGTGACATCCCATCACTGTCGACTGCCCTTCATGTCGCGTGCATCTCGGGCCAAAGTCACCTGACTAATGGCTTGCTTGTCCGCTATTTGCATGAATGTCTCATGGCTGGTGATTGGCTGAATGCTCAAGGACTTCTAGCCAACCGCAGCAGTTTGATGGTTTGTTTTGTGATTTGTTTCGCAATTTTAATCATTTGGGGTCATAAAATGTTTTTTGATCTTGTGTTTTTTAAGTAGATACAATCATTTGTAGGATTTGAAACTTTGCATGGTGGGAATATGATATAGAAAAGTTTGCCTCCAAGTTGCAGGAAGAAATTGCCCTTTGTGACATGTTCTTAAAGTATTGAAGGTTGGGTTTATAGACATTTTGAATGTTGAATTTGATGTATCGGAAAAAAAATCCAAATATCAGCATTTTTTTACAGCGTTTCTTCTTTGTGTTTTACAGTTTGGTAGTCTGGTTGCCACCATGCATGAGATCATAGTTACAACATTAACGCATCAGGCATTTATATCAGAGGAGCTGTTTAAGGAGGCCGGAAATAACCCTTGGATACAAGAACAATGTCAAAACAAGACGCAGTGTACACCTCATGGGGACCTTGGCACATTTCTTGAACGTTCGATACATGAATGGTTTAAGCAATGTACATTAGACTCATCAGATGAGGGTATTGTACATGGTCTGTACGACGCAGTGGTAGGGATCAAACAACCAAATGCCCAGCATGGGCAAACCAAACAGGTAAGCAAGGATAAATGGAGCAGATACCAAAACTCCAACCTGTTTTAATTATCGTTAAACCATCTGTCCATCATAATTATCTATGATGATCTATGAGTATTTTTATTGTGTGTCAGTGTAGCTATTGTCATGTCTTGTTTTTGTCTGTCCTTTGGTGTGGTTGTTTGTTTGTTTGTTTGTTTGTTTGTTTGATTGTTTGCCTAGCTGGTTTCTGCAAACCGCTGGTGTGTAAAATTCATCTTGCCTTTGTTTACTAATTTTTAATTGTCAATAATCAATGTATTTTTTTAAACCTACTATTAATGCTTGCAATGTGTAACAATGTTTTGTATTTGAGATTTTAGACCTAATTGCTTTTTTACTACTTCAGGATTTCTATTGATTTAGTTTGTTGTTGAATGTTTTTAAGAATGTTTACTCCCGTTGTTATAATTCAGTATTTTCTTATGTTTTAGTTTGTCTATTTTTCCATGTTCAGCGCCCTAGAGAATGTTTACACATGATTAGGGCGCTATACAAGTTTTGGTATTATTATTATTATTATTATTATTATTATTATTATTATTTACTATTAGATTACTATGGATTACTATTAGATTACCCATTGGATTGTACCATAAACTGACCCAACAGAATGTTAGACAGGGGGGCTTGGGTCTGTACTGCATTATGTTAAATGTGAACGATAACGTTTTCTTGAAACTTGTTTTGGCTCTTCTACAGCTTCTTGTGGAGTTGGCGTTTGAGTTGACACTGGGTCAGCTGTCTGTCATGATGGACTGTCCTTCCAAGGCAGTCGCCCATTGGCTACAAGCCATTGTCATGTGTCACAGTGTTTGGAACATGGACATTGCTAGAGGAATATTTTCCCTTATACTTCCTGAAGGTAAAATGAAAATTAAATTTACTGTACAAATATTTTTCTATAGGGCACCTTCTCAAAACTATCTTGGGGTAACTTAACCCTTTAGAGACCATTGCAGCCACAAGCGGCTTGTACCAAAATGCTCATGTGGCCGCAAATAGCCGCAGGGTTTGATCAACAACCATTCACATAAAGACGTCAGAGTAAAGACCATGTCCAAATATGAAATTTTCCATTGTAGTATGTTAACACTGTATCCAACTTTCTAAACACAAAACAAATTTTCTGTTTTATGTTATTTCTGTTGACAAATTTTCTAGCAATTTTTTGTTGAATGAACATGATGAAATAAACATGAGAAATAGAAAAACTTGCCTGTTAACGTGTTGTGGCCGAGTAGATATTGAAAAGCACCGGAATCAAGCTCTTGTGTTTCTGTTCAGCAGAGTGTGGGTTCGAGTCCCGGTCGTGCCACTTAAAGCCATAAAGTGTATTGTGAAATGCACATCAAAGAAACCAGTGCACTTATCAAAAAGAGAAGGGATTTGCCCCAGTGTTCCTGGTTTGATTGGCTGGTTATTGCGACACCTTGTAGACCATTATATGGTGCTTTGTAATGGAATTGGTCTCATATGTACTTCAAAAATGTAGCTCCACAATGCCTTGGCGGAATATACTGACTGTTAAAGCCCCTTGAGTGGCACTGACTGATATAATTGAGCGCTATATAAGAAGCCACTAATGGTATTATTATTTTGATCATTTTAGGAAGTGAATCAATCAAGCAACTTCTTGAAGGGTCTACAGTTGAATCTACAGGTGCAATCACGAGTCTACAAGCTCACTTCATGCTCACTGAGCTTTACCATCTCTGGTGGGGTGTCGGGAATCAGATTGCGGATGGTAAGTCAGTCATGGTGGGAGCCGCTGATGCTTCATATCCAATCGAAATGATGAAGAGCTCGTCAAAAGCTCCTTCTATATCTGGGGTCAATGCTGAGACCAATCAAACTGATCATCAATCAACTTCAGTCGGGACAAAGTTGGAACCTGACTGTAATGGGGCTGTGTCGGAGATGACTGGAAAACAAAACGAAGTTGCAAATAATAAAATGACTGAAAGTGAAATGAAATCCTCACAGAAAATGGTTGATTCTGAACATAAAATATATTCTCTGAGTGAAAAACTGAGTGTAACATCTCATGTGTTGCTGTCAGAGCCACATGCTAGGCTAAGTGGCATCAGGGGTAGGCTTCAATACATCCAGATGGCTGTGGGGAGGCTCGTCAGCCAGCATTGCCAAGAGGGTCAACAAGAGGTCCCCTTACCCCAAGACCCAACCCAGGAGGTCCTCTTGCCCCAAGACCCGACTCACAAGGTCCTCCAACCCCAAGAACCTGCTGGTGGGACTGTCAGTGACAAACACAGGGATCCTTTAGACCCTGTAAATAAGGTTTCTGATGATACAAGAACCTCGGGTGATATACCTCAGGGTAGAAAGCTGACTCAAAATGGTGACTGTGAGGATGCGGTTGTGCAACAACTGCTACCTCCAGCAGATGTCAAGGGTCAAACTCGAGGTATTCTCAACGACAAAGCTGGGTCAGCTGCCTCGGATATCACACCAAATGGGAAGATTCCAAAAGAGAATTCAAACAAACTGATCAATGATGGAACAGAGCTCAGTGAAGGTACCTCGAAAGCTTTGGGAATTTCCTCAGCTGTGGACATATCTTCAGAAGATCTTTTGCCGGGAGACTGGAATGAGTTGATGGCTGATGTTCAGTATACGCACCCTGCCGTGACGTGCGCCGTTTTGTTAGAGGAACAAAACAAACTGTCACAGGACCTGAGGGAACTTGAAAGCAATTCAGAGGTGAGTTTTTGGAACCCATAGGTGGATGCACTATAGTTTGGGAAATGGATGAAAACAAGTATCAAAGAAGCTTCAATATTCAATTTAGTGTTCAATTCTTTTAGATCCATATCAGTGGCAAACAAACTGGTTGAGCCTCAACAAGAAAGGTGTTGAATAAAAGGCAACTCAAATTTACAGTACATTATTATGATGGCAATTATAGGGAACAACATTTGTACTCTTGGAAACCTCACTATACATGTATAACCCCATTCACAGTTACCATCAAACATCCGGTTTTGGACTCGCAAGATCAAAACCAATTGATTTACTCACTTCTCGAAAATATAACATTTCTGGCAACAAATATTTCAAGGGAAGTTTTACCACCATGACCATCTTTATACCATTTAATTTTTTTTTTTTTAATCTGTGAACAATTTAATTTTCTTGTGAATTTATGTACACTCTTTAACCTTCAAATAGGCTTTAACTACGATTTTAGATTGATTCTCGTGCAGATGAGCAGAAGTTCTACAGTTAGATACTTCTTCTAACCCAAATTGAAAGTTTTCAGTCATGTGTGATATTTGGTCCTTGATGGGAAACATATTGGGAAAATTGAATTGAGTACCAGGGCTTTCCCGCTGGTTTAGTTTTTTCTGTCTATTATACATAATGCATTACAACGTAGTTCTATAATTTGTGGAAATGTGTTAGTGGAAATAAATGTGAATTGAATTGAAATGAAAGGTCAAACAACATATGGTATAGACCTGTCAGACTATTTAATAACAATAGGCAAAATGTATTGAGTACAAGGGCTGACAAACATATGGTATATACTTTTTTTTAGACTATTTAATAAAAATGTTACTGATTTTTCTCGGGGCCAAAAAATCAGAAATCAGATTAAAGTAGGAAGAACATAATATTCTTTATCCCCACCCCGATGCAAATTTAACATTTATTAAGGCATAGTCAGTGTTCTTATGCAAATTTAACATTTATTAAGGCATAGTCAGTGTTCTTATGCAAATTTAACATTTATTAAGGCATAGTCAGTGTTCTTATGCAAATTTAACATTTATTAAGGCATAGTCAGTGTTCTTATGCAAATTTAACATTTATTAAGGCATAGTCAGTGTTCTTATGCAAATTTAACATTTATTAAGGCATAGTCAGTGTTTTTATGCAAATTTAACATTTATTAAGGCATAGTCAGTGTTCTTATGCAAATTTAACATTTATTAAGGCATAGTGTTTTTAGAACACTAAATGCCTTAATAAATGTTAAATTTGCATCTGGGTGGGGATAAAGAATTTGTTTTTCCTTCTTTTTCTTACACCGATGTGTGTAAGCACTGTATACCCAGTACTTTTCACAGAACTATACACGCAGTATACAGTGCTCACACACATCAGTTATAATAATAATATTATGCCATGGTAGTAGAACATAAAGCAAGACAGTTATACCTGGCAAATAGATATGTGATGTTACCACATACCAAATATATATTGACACCTACATGTAACCATGCAATCCCTTATAATGTTATGCCTTCTTTCAATATTGCAAAATTATAATTTATCCTCTCATTTTCTACAGGTAAATCACCCATTTCCAGATGCTCTAGAAAGTGCCACGGTGATGATGCACATCTGTCAAACTGCCAGTAAGACACTGGAGCTTTCTGAGACGGAGAGAAATGAGTTAATGCAACTCAGGGAGAATGCTGCACGGTGGGGACTGAAGCACAGCTGGCTCACAAGACAGAAGGCATTATTCAGTAAACACCTTCAAGAGTTGGAAAACTGATGTTGTTATGTGTCGTAAGCAGCCAGTTGAGAATACATGTACGGAGTTGGAAGTGGGGGGGGGGGGGAAGTAAAAAATGTTTTAAAATTCTGACTGGCACCTGGAACAAAGATGTTGAAAAATTGGGAGATAAGATAGGATAAGATAAGATAAGAACTTTATTATCCCACACTGTGGAAATTAAAACTGGCCTTGATTCAAACAGTACAGACAAAAACACTAAACATTTTATAACAATAAACAGACAGATTGATTAAAAATATTAATTAATAATATCACATATAAAAATATGTGTCCGGTCACCAATATAGGGCTAGATATAGTTCAATTTGAGGTCATTGGTTCAATTTCAGCTCTAGTAATTTTGTCTTTGTTCAACCCCAAATCATTTATAATGCAACAAAAAGTTGTGGTTGAGATAACATTATTTGCGTATTGGATGTACGAGTGCATTGCAGCAAAATAAAATGACGATGTAAAATCTGGATCATTCCATTGCCTTGTGTTGATGAATTAGCACCGAACAAATTTATTTTGGAACGTCGATGCTTAGCGCCAATAGAGATGTTTAAATATTGGACGGGCGCCTATCCAATATTAAATTTTGTAGTGCGCATCAGTAAATACATGGCAAAATATTGAATGATATGTGACGGGTGTTCCACCAATCAAATGAGAAGGATCTGTTTATGTGGCATATAATGTTAGTTTCCAGTTTAAGGGCACTGGACACTATTGGTAATAACTCAAAATAATTTTTAGCATAACAAATTACTTTACGATGAGCAAAGGAGAGCTGTTAATGGTATAAAATCATTGTGAGAAACGGCTCCCTCTGAAGTAAAGTAGTTTTTGAGAAAGAGGTAATGTTTTACTCCAATAATAAAAGGCTTTTGGCCTGAAGTCTTTCAATATCTGAATGCACACAAATTTGGGTGTTTTTTCTTTTATTATTCTCTTGCAACTGCGATGACCAATTGAGTCAAAATTTTCACAGATTTTGTATTTTATGCATATGTTGGGATACACCAAGTCTTTGACAATTACCAAAGGTGTCCAGTGCCTTTAACCACGGACTCTTCAAATATTTGTAAGTTTTACAGTCATCGGTACTGACGGTCATCCTTTGTACAAAGGTATTTTCACAGGAACTATTTGGATAAATCGGCCAAGTTTGAATGTACATGTATGAAAACTGAAGAGCATTCTCTCGAAAAAGTTTCAATGAAAGATCTGATTTTCATGACGTTTGTACTTTTTACAATTTGAAACGGACCTTTAGTTTTATATTTTCTAAATAGTCAGTTCAGAAGAAGACCTTTACTGTGACCTTTCTGGCCCAGTGAGAGAAGTCAAATCTTGTGGTCAGCTTTGAGGCTGTTATTATGTTGGTACATGTATGTCATTGTGTCAAACACCAACAGGAGTGCGACCGCTATGGTATAAAAACAAAAAAGACTATTAGTAATTACTCAAAATAATTGTTAGCATAAAAAGTTACTTGGTAACAGACTATTTATCATCTTCGTACACGTAACGTTCGTATGCGCATTTCAGATACACAGATGCACAACTGATTGGGTTTGAGGTGGGTAAAAAGACGTGTGGGTACTGCACGCCTTGTGATAGTCGTCAGGCTATCACACGGCAAACGATGCACTATCACACGGCAAAGGATGCACTATCACACGGCCGCCGTCTAGTAAAACTCAGACATATCATGTGACACACGCTAAACCAATGAAAAGGCAGAATATTTGTTAGGGGTGTTATAATATAAAACATGAGAAAAGGCTCCCGCTGAAGTAACCTAGTTTATGAGAAAGAGGTAATTTCTCACTAAAATATTTAAAGACTTTATGCATCTGCCAAAGCACATACATTTCTTGTGCAACAAAGGCATTCTTTCTTTCATTAATCTCTTGCAACTTCGCTGACCAATTGAGTCTAAATTTTCACAGATTTGTTATTTAATGCTGGGATACATCTATTGAGAATATCATTTGCCAATTAAATGCATGTATAAAAGAACCACACAGAATCAGGCGTCTTTCTTTCATTTATAAAGCATAAAGCATTTAATTACAAAGATCTCTTTTAAAATTATACATTTTACAAAATTATTATGCTTAAAGCAATAGTGATCATTTTATTTACAATAAAGATACACAATTTCAAAACCATCTCCTTTTTTAAATTTAATGGAAAGAAATTATATCTCAAGGGTAAACTTTAAAGAAACACATTGCCTTGGATCAGTCGAGTTGGTCTTCGAAAAGCGTTTGTAACCGTTTTTTATATAAATGCATATGGTTAGAAAGATGTTTAAAAAGTAGAATACAATGATCCACACAAATTTGCATCGAAATTGCGTGGTTTTCCTTTTACTGTGCAAACTAACATGGTCAGCCATTTATGGGAGTCAAAAATTTGACTTCCATAAATGGCCGACCGTGTTAGTCGACGATGTAAAGGGAAAACCATGCAATTTAGAGGCATGTTTGTGTGGATCATTGTATTCTACTTTTACAACATCTTTCTACCCATATGCATTTTATAACAAATGATTACAAACGCTTATTCAAAGACCAACTCGACCGATCCAAGGCAACGTGTTCCTTTAAGTAGTTTTTTTTATGGGTGGGTTTATCTCAAAAGTGTTTATCTCAAAAGTATTTTCTTTTAAAATTTATGGTACACACATTTTGGTAATTTCTTAGTCGAAACAAGCTCCTATTCTCACACCAACTTAATTATTATTCTGTACATCACACAAGTTCAAGAGGTAATTTAGTTATACAGTATTAGAGTAATTTGCAATGTCTACTCATAATGCAGTGTAGATTGCAATTTCACAATTTAACAGTGGGAGATTTTCTTTTCGCTGTATTACCAATCTGCATTGATTGCACCATGAAATGTAGAAATCAGAAACCAAAAATTTAATCCAATCCAAAAACAGCATATTATGACACTCTTAAAAGCACTTCAACGTTTTAAGAAAGAAAAAAACTGTTTTCTCCAGTTAAATATAAACCAATAGTTTTCTTTCTTTTTTTCTTTGTCTTTTAATGTTTGATTTCGTGTTGATATTAAGATAAGAAAGTTTTCATAAATAATTGTTTTCAATAATGTCAGTAAAAACTCAAGGTAAACACTATTAAATATTCATGAAATACATAGGTGTGACCCCCCCCCCCATCGTAAGAACTGCTTTCCAATATAGTTGGACATTTTCATAAATATCTCACCTCCCCCCCCCCCTAGAAGAAGTACATGTACATTCATTGACTATCACCATAGAGAAGGTCATTTCTGCTATCACATTTACATGTACAGTTAACAAATCAAAGAGCATTACTGTCAAACAGTGTCCTGCAGTGTTTATATCTAAACAAAGGTATTTAAAAAAAATAATAATAATAATTTGGCAAAAAGGATTTGGGTTCATAAAAAGCATGGTTAACTGAATACAAATTTATTATTTCGGTGCAAAGCAAAAATTGCAAGGGTTTCAACTTGCAGCCTTTATATTTGTTGCCTAAATTCCAAACATTAAATCAAATGCGGTGAACAATAATGTCGGAAAGCTACGAGTGAAATTATCTTAAATTTGCTTAAAGGCAGTGGACACTATTGGAAATTACTCAAAATATTTATGAGCATGAAACCTTACTTGGTAACGAGTAATATGGGGAGAGGTTGATAGTATAATACTTTACATTGTGAGAAACGGCTCCCTCTGAAGTGACATAGTTTTCGAAAAAGAAGTAATTTTCCAAGAATTTGATTTTGAGACCTCAGAATTAGATTTTGAGGTCTCGAAATCAAGCATCTGAAAGTACACAACTTCGTGTAACAAGGGTGTTTTTTCTTTCATTATTATCTTGCATCTTCGACAACCAATTTTAATGCATATGTTGAGATACACCAAGTGAGGAGACTGGTCTTTGACAATAATTACCAATAGTGTCCAGTGTCATTAAGCATTTCCTAGAAACCAACTTGAGAAAACTATTGCAATCTGGGTAACAGTGTATCCCCCACTGGAATATTTCGGTGACCCCCCCACCCCACCCTGAAAACCACTAGAAGCGATCCCAAGAAATGAAGAAAAGTTCTTTCTCTGGAAATTATATTAACATAACTTCTGAGAGAATTTACAGACTAAAAGCCCAGTTCATACTGTGAAGCGAATTTGACGTCACAACTCTGTTTTTCACTGCAAAAGTTTCAGAAGAGTTGAACACAGCTCAACTCTTCTGAATCGTCGTTGTGAACATGTGAAGTCAAAATTCTCATGGCATTCACATTTGCAGGAGGCATGAACCACACCTGACCACCTCTAATGGAAACTAGAGGTTTGGACGAAAAATCATTTTTTCTCTTTCCTCTGTAAATGGAAAATTCTGGCCTTCTAATTTGGGGAAAAACCCTGATTGATTTTGAGATGTTTTCTCATAATGTACGATGACATAACCCCCAGCCCCCACAAACCCCCTAACACCACATCAGCAAAGCTTGACTGATTATGTGTTTTTCTTTTGATTCTGTACACTGATTTGTAAGCAGTAAGCTTAGATGTGCCATCCTCGGTCGTTTATAGAGTGTCGTCTCTCACTGAAACCAAACCATCATAATACAAATACAAATCACTGAGAATAAATACAATAATCTGGTCACCATCTTTTCTCCCATGCTCATGCCATGCACAAAATGGTTCAGTAACCACTGCCACACTTTCTGTCATTGTAAGTGTGTGTTGTCAGGTTGTGTGTGATCAATCAGTGCTACAGATTGCCAGTGCAGAAATTGACCAAAGTTTGAGAACTATCACTTCCAACAGTGGCCCCAAATTCCATTGCATTTGACCACAGCAGGGCCCAATGTCATGAAGCTGTGTGCCAAGCAAAGCAAATATTGGGGGGGGGGCGGAAAGGGTCACCCAATGCACACTTGTATCAGCCAAAGAGTCACTTGCTGATAATTGTGCACGGTACAGAGTTAGAGCATTTCCGTTTGAACTCAGCCATGCTCGGATTTTGAATGTTGTTTTTCACTTGATTTATATCTCTCCCCCTAATTAATAATAAACGAACAAAATTAGCAAACAAAATGTACGCTTTGTTACAACCTTTAATTGCAAATGGAATTTAATATAAAAAGCATTGTATCACAGTCACATCAGTTTTTGTATGCAATATGTTTCACAAAATTTAAGTATAAGATTTCACAAGTTTTTTATAAATGCAAACAATATTTCCATAGGAATACTTCTCATTGCAGTAAATTTCACATGCAAAAAATATAATATGTTTTACAGTTAGCCAAACTATTTTAGGCAAAGCTTTCGTTTAAGCTGAATTGGTTGGTACCGTGCAAATTGTTCACTGATCTTTCTGTGGTATATTAATGATAAGTTGATTTGATTTACCTTGTTTATTTTTATGTAAGGTTGCTTGGCGATTCCTCCGCCTACCGATGTCATAAGTACTGGTCAATGAACTACAGAAATAAACAAACAGATCAACACAATTGGAGAAAAGTGGTGAAATGAAATTTTAAAAAAGAAAAAATTAAAAAGAGGAAATTTCCAGAATTTTGCTGTTTGCATATGTGGAAACAAAACAATGAAGAAGTTGTTATTGTCTGACTATTGTCAGATTTTAAACATCCAAAACCTAAAAGCCCGAACAAAGTTTACTTGCGAGAATACATGCAAGCAGGGTAACAACCAATTAGCTGATCAAAGAATGTGTGCATTAGCAGGGTACCAACCAATTAGCTGAACACAGTTTGTGTATTATAACAGTCAATTACATTTTTAAGGTAAACTTTGATTCCTGAATCGAGCCTAAACTGGTGAATTATACATAAACTTTATTTTGTGACATGCACACAGGATTAAAAATGAAGCTTAACATGGTGTGAAAACAATCTGAAAACTTAACAAATAGCAGGAAGAAAACAAACATGTTGACCTTGAATTTAAAATCACTTTTTAGGGGAAAAGGCCATTTTACTTTGCAAGACAAAGTGCACTATACAAAGAGCACTCTGGAAACATTTTGACAATTCACCAAGGCTCAGGGCCTTACATAAGTCAGTTTTTACAGGCAATGTTGA
Organism: Asterias rubens; assembly: GCF_902459465.1. NCBI lineage: Eukaryota > Metazoa > Echinodermata > Asteroidea > Forcipulatida > Asteriidae > Asterias > Asterias rubens. The sequence continues at coordinate 13,360,455 of NC_047069.1, read as the reverse complement.
GGACACCAACTGTGCAGTTCTTGCAAAAGCTCACACTGCAATGGTATATGAGTAGTATTTCCCAGTGTCTTAATATCACCAAAACAACCCACATTATAATGTTAATGTTCAAATGTGACAGCATTTTCTCCAAAAAGATTTGTCTGGAACTGGTTTCCTGTGAATTGCTATGGGTGACACTTCCCCAATTCACGCTGCACAAGAATGAAATATCTATGAACATGTCTTTTTTTTACATCATTGATAAAAAGAAAGAAGTATAACTGTCATCAGAAAAACACAAATTATTATTTCATCAGTAAGTTAACAAAATAAAAGCAAAGGCAGGGCGTCATCTTTGGAAGGAGTCTCCTGATGAAAGTGCACTATGGATCAAAAGTGGGCCCACCATGAGAGTAGTTGCCTGTTATTTCAGCCCCACTGAAGTCAAAGCCGGGATTCTGTCAAAAATGAAGGGATTAGATCAGTACTATAAAAGTATTATACTGATACTCTCTTAAGCCATGTCTCAGGGTTCTCCCCAGGATTTTTCAAAACTGGGGGGCTTTTAATTTTGGATGTTCACAATCCCAGCATGCGAGCGCGAAGCCCCCTACGGGAAAATTTGAGGTTTTACATGCTCTCTGCTGCATTCTGGTGCATTTTAAAAGACTCCAGAGGCATCTGAAATTACTTTTTTTATCAAGGATTTTTGTGTGTGTAAGCACACTTAAGTGAGCAATAATTCACAAAATAAATAACAAAATTGCAAAAGGACAGGTAACACAGTTTACCATTTAGATACCAGCCAGTGTTTTATGTTCTTCAACCCTAACTTATTTTGAGTATGTTAAGTTCAGATACAAAAAGTCTCTTATAATCTGTCCTTTTTTTTTTACAAGTGAGCTGCATTTTTAATGAAAGAAAACTTTTTCACACACAATTCACATTACATGTATACAGTCAATTTGGTAAAGAATGTTTAGACACAAAAAACACAGTTGTTTGGCAGCCATTGTTAACGCAGGTCTGTGGCAAACTCACGGCTCGCGTAACATGTTATTTTGGGTGTGTGTTCAAACGTGGGGTTGAGCGATCAACATTAATTTGCGTTCGAAGTTGTTTTTAAAAGCTGGTACCCGTCGTCGGATAACAGTATGCAACGGCAAAATTGCCTTCTTCGGAAGGAAACCAGTTACACTGTGCACCGCGCACGCGATCACATCAACAGCATACATGTACATGTACATTGCATGCATACTCGCATGCATTATGCAAGAGCTTCCATTGTGGGTTTTTCTGTATGTCTACGTCGTCCGCTGTGTCAGTGTGGTCTTTTTGCGTGTGATTTACCAGCTGGGAAACGACATGCAGCTGATGATTTAGAGTGACTTATGGGATGATAAAAATTCCATTGTCTCGCAGAGGATTTTGTATCCAATAATAAAGGTATTCAAAAATGGGTAGCGTATCGGGTGGGAAAAAGTGTGATCGGCAATTTTGGCAGCGTATCGGCCAATAATTTCTGCGTATCAGCCCGATACACTAGCTTGTACGTGGGGAGAACCCTGATGTCTGAATCAGCCGCTGTCGCTTCATCATCATGTCAACGAGCATATTTTAACAGCTCTAAGTCGTAGCTTCCAATTCATACATGACCTAAAGCAGGAAATGTTGCTTTACAATTTTTTCAGCTTTAGAAGCAAAAGTGAGCAGAAAACCAGCCACAAATAGGTACCTATGAAATTCTCATGATTTGCTAAAAACTCTTTTTTAGTGGTAAGCAATTGCAACTCCATGAAATTGGTCACAGATGGCAGACATAGCCCTTAGAAATCTGTCTTTGTTCTCCAAGAAATCTCACAGAGATAACCTTGGAGAGTATGTCAACGCGGTTTGCGGTAACACTATGTGTATTCGCTGTGTAGATTTTGTTACTTGAGAACTTGTCTAACTATTTATTTTGCTGCTGCAGAGTAGAAATTCAGGAGAGTACTTAGTTATGAAAAGAACTGTCCTGCTTTTAAACAACCTGGGCGAAAGGTAGGATAAAATGTGATGTTCCATGCCGAAAACCGAAACTTCCTGCCAAACTGAAAAACTTTCTCATCTAATGGGTGAGAATACAATTGTTTCACTGCTCTTTATAAGGCCATTTGAGATAACAGTTCCTCTTACCTCATGCTGGAATCTTTGCAAGGTGAGTTTCTTCTCCATCTGATCATAGATGTACGGGTCAGCTGTGTACTGATCCTTCAGCAAGCTGTGCCAGCAGTTCTCAGCCAGTCGGCTCGACTTGACCAGGACGATTACAATCAGCTTGTTGTCCTCTGTTGGTACATGTATAAAATAAAAAGTAAGATTGTCAAAAAGGGACAGCCTTTCTCAAACCTTGGTTTGGGCTTGGGCTCAGACTCTGTCTGTTGCTGTACAAACAACTGGGTGCAAAATACACACTGCTCTTTAATTTGATAGGCCTGAAGGACGGTTTAGATCGCTGTATTTCCACTGCATACGCAGCACGCAAAGCCAAAGTCAGAGCCTAAGCCAAGAATAGAGAAAGGCCCAAAGAGTGGCTAGTTTAGACTGCAGGCCTTGAAATAACAAGGTTGTGGGTTTCCAACCCTAGCAAGCAAACTGCAAACTTCAAAAACACAGAACTTGAGACCAATGCTCTCTAGATGCTCGGTCAAAACACCTCATTGCGGTTTTGGTAATCACATTCCTTTCCACTTTTCTTTGTTCACCCAAAACTGATTTACAACACATATTCTGCGAAACAACCGAGTTCATTCACTAAAGCTTCAGTTCCCGCTTATAAAACACATTCAATCTGTTCATTGATAACCAAGCTTGTATCAAATCAATATTCCATCAGACTTTAATGCCTTACCAAGTGTCCATGTGCACTCATCAGAAATAACTGCAGCACTCAGTTCACCCTGGAGAAGAAAATGAACAGAAAGATGTAAAAAGCTTAAAATTCAGAAAATGCAGTGACAGAAAATTTAATTAATACAGACATTTATACACATAGAAATCACAAAGTTGATAACCAGACTTTTAATCTACCATATTTTTTAACCCTCAAGTTTTTAACTTCAAGTTTTATCTCATTTAACTGCCTGTATATTCCTATCTTGTATCCATGGCCAAATAAAAAACGATTATCATAACAGTAAAGAAACCAGTTACTGGTAATTTTAGTCGTTTTTTGCGTCACATAAATTTGGTGCAACTGTTCCGATTCAAAAGGAAGCAGGGGTTTGGGGCGGGGCGGGGTTGACAAGCACAAACCTTAATGAGTTCCTCTCCTCTGACTGTACAGGCCAGCTGCTTGGAGCCAAAGATCACTTTGACCATCTTAGATGTTGTACCCTCTGGAGCATTCACCTCAATGAAGATTTCCTCCATGGTCTGATACCACTTACCCCATGGGGTCAGGCAAGGGACTACGCCGCTCTTTTCATCAAAATGCGCCATGGCTTTTTTTGTACATTCTGGCAACCGAAATAAGTTTCACAAAGTCAAAATATTCACTCAGTTCTGCTTTTGGGCTGGGGTTTCCCAGTGGTTTTTAATAATCTTCCCCAACAAATTCAGAAAACTGATTTGTTGACAAAAGGAAGTTCTTACGTCAAATTTAAAACAATTGACCATGGATATTTTCTTCTCTGCTTTCAAGTAAACTGGTCCAGCAGTATCTGTAGGAAAAATAAAGCAAGAAAAAACAAAAAATAGTTTTAAGAACAAATTTTAAAACACAATTTGATTTTATCCTTACATCGCCGATGTATGTTATTATTAAGCCATAATATTAAGGCTTAAAACTAAATAGTAAAAGTGGGACTACGACTAGCGCTATTTTTTAGCCTATGTGCGCGCTCCTGTACGTGATAGCCCCTCCAGGCGATTGTACAGCAACAACCAGATCCAGACTATATCTGATGATCCTCGCGAAAAACTTTCCGAATCCTGCCAGCGCTTGTCCACTCATTTTTATGAAAAGGAATGTCTTGTTTGAGTAAATAAGATACTTTTTTTATTTCATAACAATGATAAAGTGGTGGCAGGATACAGACTCCTCCCATTTTTATTTTCTATAAATAATAATTTTAATAAATAGGCCTATATAAATACCTTTTTAGTTTAAATTTTGTTTTATACATTTTATTGAGTATTCAGCATTCATTATTCTTTAAAAAAAATCACTGGTCAGCATGGTCAGTGTCATACTCTCACACTGTCACTGTCAGTCCGTAGTGCAGTGGTGCGTGTGTACTGAAGGTCTTTGTTGATTGTCAGCTTGCTGACGAAAGTCACTAGCACACCTAGCACTAGCACTCTACTTACACTCATGAGCGTGCTTGTGTCACTGTCGGAAACCCCTTGTGTCAATAAACAAACACAGACAGTTAGACAGTCAGAGGATCAAAAGAAAAGATGACAATGCGAGAAAATAGCCATTTCAAAACTTACTTTTAAAACGGCTACCTTTGCCTTCTTGTAATGGTAGCCTACTGTACTTGAACAATAAGTAAACTAACCACAGCGCACAGGGACCTCACGGTGATATGCGCTATATAAGAATGGTTTTATTATTATTATTATTATTATTACAAAACTTGGCAATGCCAAATGGACAACACAATCAAAAATAAGCAAACTCACCCACCTCGTCCTCAGCGTATCTCACATGTTTATGCATGCACGAAAACATAAAATACAGCGGTAAAAATAACAAACTGGCATGTGGTGACTGCGCCCTCAAGTGTCGAAAAATGCTGGATAAATACACATGGTTGGGATAATATGATTGGCTAAGATAAAATGACAAAGCAGTACAAATTTGTAAAATACTTGTAATATTCCACCTTTTTAAATCTTAAATGCTATTTTTTATAATTTAAATATATCAAAATAACTTTTTAACACATCATATTTTACTTAGTGGCTCTTAAAATAACTTTAACAAGCAAAACATGCTGTTCAGTGCTATAAATGTTTGACCAATCAAAAACACTTTATATGATGAGTAATGCACATGTAATTTCTGATTTATTTCGTCAATCGAGCGCTCCAGCCGAAGTCGTCAAAGTAGAGTTGCTGCTGAATTTAGTCCAGTTACAAAGATGTCAGACCAATTAACGCAACAATCAGCGGTATATTTTCAGATTTTAACTTTGTATTTAGACTATTGTTGCAGTTTATTTGTGTGTTTTTGTTCCTTGTTCTGATGCTTTAAACTGCAAATTTTTAACATCCAAAGTCACGTTGTTGTCCGGTGTTCCACAAAACACTGACAAAGAAAGTGGACGGACGAGATGGGGGTGACCGAAGGATGAAAAGTCTTGCGCACTAATGCCGATTAGGGCGAGAAGTTTCGGCTTTTCTAGACGGGCTCGTCGGTTGTAAACGCTATAACTCTGGCTCTATGATTTTATTAAAAGGAGGTTATTATGAAATTAGTACATGATTTGGTTTGCAATTTCAGATCGAGGAAGGGTCTTCCCAATTTAAAAAATCAAGAATTTGAAAAGTGAAAGTTTACCTTTCTTTATTAAAAAAAAAAGGGAAAAGTTTCCGTATGGCGCCACCACTTTTTCATTCGATATCAAACAATATAGTATCTAATTTACCTCAATGAGATATCCCTTTTTGTAAAAATCAGTGAAAAAGTGGTGGCGCCATACGGAAAGTTATCCAAAAAAAGAAGCATTAATTAATAATAATATTAGAGTGAAGTATCAAGAATTGTACCGGTAAATATGACCAGCACGAGCATGTACATGTATTTGCTAAAATCTACTCCTGACCTGAGTCCAGGGAGTAGGCCTTTTTAATTGCACCGCTCTAGCTTGTCAAACCTGACTACGGTGTGGTAAACGGTAAACCGTAAATAAAGATGAAAAGTGAAGAATGAATAATTGTAAACAACTGGTTATTTAAAATTTGAAAAATTAACTTGTAAACACCTCGTGCAGGATGAAAGCTGCCGTCTACCAACTAACTCTTACTTCAGATAAGGCAGTCGGCATGAGTTGCGTTGCCGTTAAACGTAGTCATGACGATTTCACAGGCCTTTGTTAGGCTTGTATGAAATGCATCACCATAAAATTGTTCAGTTTTGACCAGTTTTGTCAGAGCAGTGAACAGACTTGCCCGCTTTAAAAATTGTGACACACATTCTAAAAACAAGAATTTGTTCTTCAATGTGTAAATGTAATATTAAATCCATTTGTTGTGCCTTTAAGAAATTTGACACCTGTTTATTTGCCAGAAATTAATCACTGTTTTTGTTTTTATCTTATTGTAGGATCTGAAAGGCTCTGGTGGCCAGGGAAAAGATCAAATACTTGTAAAAGTAAAAGGCCAGGTAATAAAAGAGTTGGGTTTAAAGGCAGTGGACACTATTGGTAATTAATAATTATCAGCATAAAACCTCACTTGGTAACGAGTAAGGGAAGAGGTTGATAGTATAAAACATTGTGAGAAACGGCTCCCTCTGAAGTGACATAGTTTTCGAGAAAGAAGTAATTTTCCGCGAAATTTGATTTCGAGACCTCGGATTTAGAATTTGAGGTCTCGAAATAAAGCATTGAAAGCACACAACTGCATGTGACAAGGGTGTTTGTTCTTTCATTATTATCTGGCAACTTCGACGACCATTTGAGCTCAAATTTTCACAGGTTTGTTGTTTAATGCATATGTTGAGAAACACCAAGTGAGAAGACTGATCTTAATAATAATAAGACTTGTAATGTGCACGTATCCACCCTGCTGGGTGTTCAAGGCGCAGAAAATTGTCTTTGACAATTACCAACAGTGTCCAGAGTCTTTCAGCCCGGTTTATACTTCCTGCGAACGCGAGGCAAATGTTGATGTATAAAATTCACAACCTATTTCGCAGCAGTTCAGCTCTGGTCAACTCGCTTGCGAATATCGCTGCGAAAGGATAGTTGTGACGTCAAATTCGCAAGAAATATGAACCGGGCTTTATTTAGTCAACAAACTAAAGGAAATAACACCAGAGGAGGACTCCAACCTTGCCACCTGTAGATTAACTTGCCTTTGGCCTCGTGAAATCTGTTCGCCGGAGATTCTGACCCCCAAATTGGAAATTAACACATGGGTTAAAGGAAGATGATTCAAAAGAGGACGCTGCCAGAAGAAGTTTGTACACAGTTCGCTGTATGGGGGGACAGAATCTCCAAGGGGATAGAATCTCATGCCACACCAACACTCCACCAACTAATCCATCTAGTCCTATGTCCTTAATCTCCCTATTTTGTCAATAGATTTGTCAGAGTGCCAGTCGTGGAAACTGACTGGGTAAACTTTAATTAATGTTTGGTTGAACATTTGCCTAGAGTAGGATTTGAACCTGCAACTTTGGGCACACTAGAGCACTGGCTTTGTAATCAAGAGGTGGCAGAATCTAATCCTGCTCTGGTCTATTTTGTTTGACCCCAAGTAAATTAAAAATTGATGAGTCGGTTTCCTTTTTGGTTCCTTATTGAAGAGACAAAATTAGCAAAATCTTCTTTTTTTTCTAATTTGCTGGCTTGTAAATTTCTACTGGAATATTTCAAGGGGCAGCATGGCAATGACCGCCGTTATTTCAAATGGTCATCAAGAATTCAAGATTTCTGAAGGGTTTCACTTGTCTTTTCCTGCTCCCTTTTACCACAGATGTCCCCCTTGTAGTCTGCCTCATTTACTTATTTATTACTTTTTCCCCTCCCCAGGCCTGATACTTCACAGAGGTAACGAAGGCGATTACCTCCATTGCCCCTGGACATTGCCTTAAACCCCTGAAAATGCTACAGTAGAAATTTACAATTTCCTTATAGGGTACCCTTTACCAAGGAGAAAATGCCTTGGTGCCCTTGCCTTTTAAAAAACGATGCATACTGTACAGGCCTGCCTTCCCATTTTGCATTGACACCCTAGGTAATTTTTGCAGTAAGCAATAAGCCATTTGCGAGTTAAATTTGAATAATGTCTGGTACAATGACTCGCTTAGTTACAATGCACCCTTAACATTTGAATTCCTCAGACTATAGAGACAGTTGCTTTGCCACGTGATTAGGGGCAAGCTTTTGTATAGCAACCTCCAAGATGAGCAAACCCTGGTACCATTGTGACATACACATCCATTCAGAATTGTGTATGGGTGTTCACTGTCTCTTACGTACGCAAAAGCTTGACCCTAATCGCGTGGCGTAGCAACTGTCTCGATAGTCATAGGAATTCGAATGTAAGCAGTGCATCGTAACTAAGCAAGTCATTGTACAGACATTATTCAAATCTAACTCGCAAATGGCTTATTTGCAACAGCTAATTCTATTTATTTTCTTTGGGGTTAAAATTGAAATGTTTGCTCTTTCCCTAGGATAACTCAATAATACAGTTCAAAATCAAGAAAGGAACACCCTTCAGAAAATTGATGACTGCATACTGTGAAAAACAGGTGAGTATTTTAACCCAAGTGCGACCAGTGTTAAGACGATGTATGGCCGAAATGCACTCTGGGAATGAACAGGGGGCAAAAAGTGTTCCCATATTCCTTCCCACATTGCCTTTTGACCATTGCCATTGACCTCTAAAGTAGCGTAATCTTTGAGAAAGAAGTAATTTTCATTAATTTGTTTTCGAGGCCTCAGAATTAGATTTTGAGGTCTCGAAATCAAGCATCTGAAAGCACACAACTTCGTTAGACAAGGGTGCTTTTTCTTTCATTAATATCTCGCAACTTAGATGACCATTGAGCTCAAATTTTCACAGATTGGTTATTTTATGCATATGTTGAGATACACCAAAGGTGTCTTCAACTTTTAACTGAATAAAAAAGTTAATGGTCTGACGTTTTTGACCATAGCAGAGTCTTTCTGCTAGGGGCAAAGTGTCTGGCTGTTAACATGTCCGTTTTCAGTTATATGTCCGTTTAGTTGGTGAGCAGTTTGCAACAGCTCATTCTATTTTTTCATTTTACTTCAAACTGTGAGTTCTTAATAATTTGTTTGATCTTGTGCTCTTTTGCAGGGAGTGCAACTTGACAGCATGAGGTTTAGATTTGATGGAAATGCAATAGGCCAAGACGACACCCCTAACTCGGTAAATTTTGCGGCACTTTTTATAATTTCTGTCTTTAAAAAATTGTTTGGTAAATCTCAAGTCTTGCGTGTGACCCATTAAAGTGTGCAAGGTTATTTCCTTCACACGGTAAAGCAGTGTCCGTGGACCCAATTTGTTTTTGTTTTTTTTAAACGCTGGACTTGTATGGTCTACTCCCAACAAGCTCATTAAGTCAGCTGTGATGCTGAGAACAGCACCTGTGAATTTTATCGAGTTGCTTTAGAAATGGGTCAGATCTTGTACATTTTGAAGTCGTATGAAATTGCAGAATTTCTTAAAGTTTATCTAAGTTAAAATTTTTCACTTTCAACCAGTACATTGTCACGAAGAGCCAAATACTCGATGTCAGAAATTGTGAATGCAATTTACATTTTACAATGCGCTTATCTTAAAACTGCTCAAGAATTGCAAGGGTCTTGGGTTCGAATGCCACCCAAGTAAATATGCCTGGGATATTTTTTCACAGTACTCGGGGAAAGTACTGAGTATACAGTGCTAACACACATTGGTGTATGGCTAAAAACCAAAAATTAATAATCTTAAAACTGCAACACTAAAGCCACAGTTTGCAATATATGACCTCTCGTATGATTCTGTACTGACTTTACATTAAAACATTGGCTTATTGCCGTTAGTCATTAAACAAAGAATGTCTCCTTGTGAAACCCCACAGGTGAAATGACATACTTATTATTGCCATCATCTGAATAACATATTTTGACACACGCGTCATGTGATCATGCGCACACCGACATAATATGTGTCTCTTTGTGAAACTGTCAGATGATTTGACCTACATGTATACCTACACTCCTCAGTTGCAATGCATTTCATGCATCTGTGAGGATGTGTTGCTTTTCGGAAAACTCAAAATGCAGTTATTTAGATATCTTTTTCCCTGTATTGGGCAATAGTTTGTCATTTTAAATACCAGGCCCGGAGTAACACAGAGACCTTGGCCTTTGCCCCCCCTTCAAAAGTTTCCCATAGACATCGACAATGGATGTGCCCTTTGTTCTTTGTGCAAATGGTGTGTGTAATAGTTGTACCATAAGAAATGTATTTTGCAGGCCTTGAATTTCACCCTTGAGGTGGCAAGTCCATTTTCATGTTGGAAAGGGCACTTCCATTGTAAAATCTTAATAGGAAACTTCTTTATCCCCGATGCAAATTTAACATCTATTATATCGTTGCGGTACCCGCTGCCAAAAAACATAGGATTCGAACTGCCTCTAGCTACCGGGCAACCTCGGTAGTCTAGTTGGTAAGACACTGCTCTAGAATTGCAAGGGTGGTGGGTTTGAATCCCACCCGAGTAACATGCCTGTGATATTTTTTTCACAGGACTCGGGGAAAGTACTGAGTATACAGTGCTAACACACATCGGTGTATGGGTAAAAACCAAAATTAATAATCTTGAAGGGAAGCCAAGACCAGGGCAACGGAGGCCATGGCTGCCCTGAAATTCCAGGCCTGATTTTAGTCTGTTATATTTGGAACTCATTCTGTATGATCAAGTCAATATAATTTCTTATATTTTCAGATTGACATTGAGAATGATGACACAATAGAAGCGTATATGCCTCAAACAGGAGGTCACTTGTGGAGACATTGAAACATTGAAACTACCTCCCCGACCCCACCCCCATGGAAAAAGAACACCAGCTTTGTACAACCCCTGTGAATTAAGAACATCAGCTTCAGCGACCAGTGTATGACATTAAACATAGAGTAATCAGAGAAGCATTGATTTGAAGCATTCCTTTGTGTACCGTGTTACCCATGAATGGCTTCCTGCTTTAGAGGTACAGTTTTACTACGTTTGTCCACTGACGTGACCCCCCCCCCCTTAAAAAAAAAACACCCCCCAAAATTTCCAAATTTGCGAGTTAAACATGGATGCTACATGATTTTGTTTTGTTATCACATTATGGATACTGTTGTCAACCCAACTTGAGTAACTGTACCGCCTATAGTTCCATGGTAATTGTACCACCTGACTGTTCCAACATGGGTATGTTCCAGAATTGGTGTGCTCAAGTGGGTTCTTTTTTACCATCTGAACTGTAGTTGGGCTGATTCCCAAGTTGGGCCGATTCCCAAGTTGGGCCAAGTTCTCAGTTGCACATTAGATGTGCGTCAAAACAATTAGAAACTTTGTGACAACATGTTCTAGAACTAGAAAACCCATTTATGTTGGTCAACCTCAACCCCCCTCCACAAAAAAATAAACCAACTAACTGAAAGCAAAAATTATTGTTCCATTCCATGTACATTTTAAAATGCTCAAGCCATTGTAGTCTGGTAGTAATGGCCATTTAAAACAAATGCCCATTTTTTTGTTGGTTTTTAAAAAGTGTGTCTTGTCCATTTCATCTGTTTTGTACCGATTTTGAAGCAAGCTTAAGAATCATGGTTTCTTTACGAAAAAACCCCAAAAAACAAAACCAAGAATAAATCCACTAAAATCTGAAGATTCAACAGGCATTATAAGAAAATGCTCCATATCAAGGCTATTCCGCTGTTAATAAATTTGTACTTTTTTAGTTGAAAATCTAAAAGGAGAGTTATTTTTTATTCAATAGATTCAGTGATGTTCAGAATTTTTTTTCTTCTCAAAAACATTCAATACATTGGATCAAACTTTGACATTATTTTGTATTTTGATTATTTGATAAATTTATTTAAGATGAGGGAGTGCTCCTCTCATTGGCCTTGAACTCTGACCTTTGAAACATGTCATATTTGTAGTATTTTTTTTCCTTTTGATTTCAGTGGTCGATATACTGTCAAAATTTGTGAGCTGAACCAAGTTTAAAAAAAAAACATACAAAAACACCACAAATAAATTTTAAACACTGCATGTTAAATTTGACATTGTTAAATTTTGGTTTTTTTCCTCGGTAGTTTTAAATGTGTGTAAATATTGTAGTATTTAAACCATGCTTTACAAGCTGCTTGGGCGTATAATCTTGCTTGTTTTTTCCGGATTGAGTATTTAATCGGATTACCACCAGTGTCAACGAGTGTCTTGTCTATGATTCAGTGTAAACCCTTTTAACTTGTACATCATGTCTTTGTGCTTATCTGTGGGTTGTACTGGTCCTCTTCAGCTAAGCATAAAGACATGCTAAGCTACATTTATTTGTTTGATTTTGAAGTCATTTCTTTTGCACGGTTACCAATTTTGATTAGTGTCAACTCGTGTGTCTCCAAATGATGGTACAAATAAATCTGCAATTGATGGTCTGAGATGTGCAAAGTATGTATACTTAATTGACTTATAGGGACAAATTTATGATGAAACATATTATGTTTGGTTACACTGCTCAGAAGTTTTAGCCCTTTTGCTGGTTAATAGATTTTAAGGTCGTTTTCATATTAGCACAGCATGGTTTGGGCTTTGATTGTTCATTTTTCCAAATTACTGATTTAGTCCAAGCTGTGGAGTCTCAGCCTAAGCCTTGGTATCTTTTCAACTTGATTGAAGTTGGCTTCCCTTTAAAAAAAAATGAGTTTTGAATGGTTTTGTTTCATCAAAATTAGCTGGTGATATTTATTGCCTTGCAAATATTCCTGATTGGTTATTGATAACACTGATTGGTTATTGATAACACTGATTGGTTATTGACTACCCTGAACCAATTACAGATCGCAGTGATTGAGTAGTGATGTGATGGTTGACAGATTTCTGAAGCCAGGTGTTTGAAAAAGAACAAACATTCGCTCTTCAGATAAGTGGTGAACAATTAAAAACAAAAAAAGCACGACTTTACTTCAAATTATACAACCAACCATTTAAATGGAGAGTTTTAAGCATGTCTCAAAAATGAAACTTAAGTTTAGTGAAAACAAACTTTTGTCCAATTTTCGAACTTGCAGGATTCAGAGAAATATTGATCTCTTTTGGGTAGGATGGAAACTTTACTTCATTCATTCACTCACTTTATTCACTTAAAAGACAATCATTATCACCATAATCATATCATTTGCTAATGCTGTAAGCACTGGCCTGACAAGTTTTGCCAAAAAGAAGGAGTGCCTGAATTATTGCCAATATTGTTGAAGAAGTTCTTATTATGTTACCAACTTATCACGATTGAAAACGATCATCATTGAAAACAGATTGCCTGGTTCCAAGACTGTAGCGTCATACGTTATGTACATTGTACCCATAGGCTTGATTATTACATGTTTTAAAAGGCACCAATCTAGGTCTTAATGAATTGAAGACTTTTGTTTGTCCTACTTTTTTATTTAACTCATGGCTTTGGCTTTGGCTATCTGGCTGAGGCCCCATTGAAAATTTTGACATTACGCACTTACTGCATGGGGCTAATTAAATACTACAGCAAAAGCTGTGGTTGTCAAAGCTGAAATCATGGCTGAAGTCATGGTTTTGGTTGCGGCTATGGCTAGATCATTGAAAAATACACATTATCCCAAAGTAGCCATCAGCCATGTAACAGTAGCCAAAGTCACTCAAAATCAGTCCTTACTTTATTGTAGTCCAATTAGAAATATCTGTGCAGGTCCATTTGAAAAAAATATCAGTAACATGGAAATGATTTTGAGCATAAGAATTGTCAGTTATGTAACTTTCATTATGAAACATGGTTTGAAATTACTGGTTTTGTGAATAGCGCTAAAAAATAATGACCGTTAAAAGCTGATAAGCAGAAGATAAAGCTTAGCAAATTGGCCTGCTAAGCAGATATGAGCAGGGAACCAGTCACGAACAATATACTCTCCATGGTGTGTTGGCTATGCTAAGCAAATTTTGATGCTTAACAGCTTTATGAAATTAGGCCCTGATAAAAAAAAAGAAATCGTTAAGAAATGTTAAGAGTAACAATGGTGCTTTTGGGTGCTAACTGATACTCAATTTAAAATAAGGAGGTCCACACAGACAACACCCACTCACTGATGATTGGTATTTCAAGTTATTGGTTTACTATATAAGATTCAAGCCAAGTTTCATGAAGCTGGTATTGTACGCACAAACACTTGCTAAGCATAGACAACTCTTGCAGAATCAGGTTACCATTAAGTGTACGTTGATGGAAACTGGTGCCCCACTCTTTGTTTTGGTTAGCAAGTATTTTCTGCTTAACAGCTTTATGAAGTTGGGCCCAAACTGTTATTGTCCCGAGTTTGTAAGTACGTAGTTCGTAGAACTGTGATAAAATCTGTGTAGTTATTTTCCTTTCTCTACTGTTTGTTGTTGTTTATGTCCTTTCTTTAATTAAAAAAATAAATAAAAAAATATCAAGGTGTTTTATTGTATTTATTTTTTGTTGGCTGTTGAATTATATGTGTTCTGTTTCATAAAGAAGTGGCAAGTCAGGCTTGAGCGGTTTAGTGCACCAGACTTGAGTTCTCGTGTTATAATGATTAGCTGAGTGTTGGTTCGAGTCCTGGTCTTGACACTTGTATCCTTAGCTAGGCACTTTTAGTTGAGCCAGAAAGCCAATGGTTCTGTGTGTACTGCACGTAAAAGAGCCAATAGAGCCCTGTTCAAGCTTCAGGCGATTGCAAAACTGAAGCGACTTTCCTCACAGGGTGTATTTTCCTGGTATTCATGGGCATACCCTCAATTAGACTTGTTGTGTATTGAGCAGACAATTTAACCCAAAACCTAATGGTTTCATAGTGCTGTGGCCACCTAATTTCAAAGTCAAAATGGCTGAACAGGCTGATGTTGAATACCATAGAGACAGAAATTTAAAAAAAGTAGTCAGATTCAAATGGAGGAAGTTTGTTTCCTCCATAGTTTTTTGCAATTATGATTGTAATGTTGTGGAAACTTTCAAAGGCAAATCATGCTGAGAAGAAAAGGGAACTATTTGATTGTTATGTCATTTTGTTGTGTGTTTCTTGACACTGAAATATTCTATGTCGCTAGAGGGCGCTGTATAAAATCCACCTCTCCCCGGCCGGCCGCCGCCGACGACTAGCTGATTGTGTCTTGATAATGCAATTCGTGTCGTCAGCAGTGGACAGTGTCATCATCACACAGAAGTCAAAATAGGACAGGTGTGTCACAAAATAAAGTAAGTTTAACAAAAGTTTATACGGCATTGTTTATCTGTTAGATTTCCTACTACTTAGCTACCCTTATTGTAAGGGGTTTGGTGGGTTTTGCATCACATAATAATTGTATTACTCTACACATTTGATATCAATGGAAAGCTTGTTTCACGAGAAGTTCAATTGTGCTTAATTCAGCTTCATAGCTTAAAATACAATGGAGTTATGTCAATTTATAAAGATAAATATAAGGCATGTAAGGTATCCCATTTGTGCTGTCAAATTTTATTTTATTTGATGTGCGGTTAAGATTAAGAGTTGGTCACAAAAGTGGGGCTACCAATACCATACCAATGTCCAAGGACTCCAAGAGCACAGAGATGCAAAGTTCAGAGGCCAGCTATGCGTGAGATTTTTGATAAGTTGATAATTCTGAACTGTGTGCAGTCTGAAGATTGTGACATTATTTTTTCAGTCTGGCCCAAATGCGTGAGAAATTGGTTGCGGTGCGTGAGGAGCATGAGACAGACCACCCCTAATGCGTGAGTCTCACCCCTAATGCGTGAGACTTGGTAGGTCTGAGAGCAAGACAACCACATTCAGCACAACTGTACCGTTGACCCCAACAGAGGAGTCCAACCAGGCCCAGGGCCCAATTTCCCTGGCCCAGCCCTAGCTGCTAAGCACAGAAATTTGCTTAGAATGGAATATTTTAGTGATTTGAAAGTTTTGTTTACATTTTTCCCGCCAACATCAGGGCTAGATAGCTAAGCTGTAAACCTAGAACTATATGAGGTTCGCTCTCTATACACGTGGAGATAGCTTAACGAACCTCATAGTTCTAGGAGTAGCTAAGTTGGTAGAGAGCGGGTACGTTACTAGTGCGGAGGACACAGGTTCAAGTTTTCCTTTGTTCGACCCAAAATATTTATTTTTTAGATGTAATACAATAATACCAAGTGCTGAGAAGGATTTTGCGAACTGTAAGTAAGCTTAGAGAGTGCCAAAGCAGTCATGGACGAGAGCATCAGAGTTTCATTGGCCTTCCACGATCTGACAGAACTCGACAAAGATATCGTCTCAAAATACTCAAGCAAAGCACAGGTCCTGGATTTAAGCCACAACAATTTCAGGTATATTTTAAAACTATAAATCTAGCCGTATATTTTATTGATTGGTTATGGTTGTGAAGCCAAGTACTCTCACAAAAGTGCACTTTTTAATCATAGCCAAGAACCCAATGGAGAGAAGACAAAGAAGGAATTTCAGTTTTAGATGTGGGAGGAAAAGCCTTGGAAAAACCACGGTATGGGCTGAAAACCCCATCCACATGGTGCCCACGGTGGCATTTGAACAGGGACCCTATGAGGTGGAGGTCGAGGAAAGATACCACTTCTCCAAACCAACAGCTCATACCCCATGGCCTAATTTGTGCTCCATCATTTTTAATGAAGCTGTTTATAGCACATTTTTTGTGCTTACTATTAATAACTTAAAAGTGAGGATTGAGCATACTGTATGCTGTAGTGTTATTAAATTAATGTAATTAATTCAGTATGCTAAAAAGTCGACGTTCAGGAATTCTTCTTTTTTTCCATAACCACATAAGACTCTGAATTGAAATGATTCTCAAAATGCTTCAAAAGCTGTACTTCTACTTATGAACCAAGCCAATGTGTATTGCCGTTAATTTTAAAGAGAGATTACCAAGGTAAATATCTTCATTTAAACTCTACCCTCTACAGTGACCTGCGCTCTCTGGAGACCTTCCAAAACATCCACACTCTCATCCTGGACAACAACAGCCTGAAATCCCATGTAAAGTTCCCGTCCCTTCCCAATATCACGATTCTGTGGGTCAATAGGAATCGCATCGCCAACCTGACGGTATTCATTGAGACCGTTGACAAGGCATTCCCGGATCTTCAATACTTGAGTATGATAAACAACCCGGCTGCACCGAGTTTCTTCAACGGAGGGTCGTATGAACAGTATCTAGACTACAGGTTTGTGAACTATTTTTAAGTTAAATGTTAAATCGTTGCTGAATTCTGTGAAAAACGAAATCCTGATTGATTTGTGTTCAAAGACCTCAGGAAAGTACTGAGAATACAGTGCTTAAAGACACTGGACACTATTGGTAATTGTCAAAGACTAACCTTCACGGTTGCGAGATAATAATGAAAGAAAAAACACCCTTGTCACACGAAGTTGTGTGCTTTCAGATGCTTGATTTCGAGACCTCAAATTCTAAATCTGAGGTCTCGAAATCAAATTCGTGGAAAATTACTTCTTTCTCGAAAACTACGTTACTTCAGAGGGAGCTGTTTCTCACAATGATACTATCATTCTCCCCATTACTCGTTACCAAGAAAGGTTTTATGCTTTTAATTTTTTTGAGTAATTACCGATAGTGTGCACTGCCTTTAATTCAATACACAGCAGTGTACGCAGGCCTGATACTTCACGGAGGCAACGAAGGCAATTGCCTCCGTTGCCCCTGGTCATTGCCTTGGTGCCCGTGAAATGCCACAGTAGAAATTTACAATCCCCTCAAAGGGTCCCCTTTACCTAGGAGAAAATGCCTTGGTGCCCTTGCCCTTTCAAAAACGAAGCATACAGGCCTGTGTACGGGTGTAAGGATAGAAACTAAACAACACCCTTTATATCAGTGCAAAATCAACATCTATTGTGTTTTCAAGTTAGTCTATGACTTTGCTACATGAAGGCTTCAGCATGTTTTTCCCTTATTTTCTCAAGAAAGTAAAGTAGAAACATATTTAATTTGCTCTGTTTTTATAATATCCTAATATCAGTTTATTTTATTTTATATGATTAGTCAATGGTCTTCTTTTTTATTTCCTTGTGGCTCATTTTCTCCAAGGCCATCTTAGTACTAGGATTTCCTGAAGAAAAAAAAGTAAATTATAATGTACAGGTCAACAGAACACTGCTGCTCAGATGATTCAGTATTATGTATCCTAATATACGTATGTATAGTATTGTTGTCCTGGCTTTACCCAATATAGTCTGTGATGACATAAATAAAGTATCAATTTGCGCAGTTTAAAGACAGTGGACACTATTGGTTATTGTCAAAGACCAGTCTTCTCACTTGGTGTATCTCAACATATATGCATAAAATAACAAACCTGTGAAAATATGAGCTCAATTGGTCGTCGAAGTTGCGAGATAAAAATGAAGAAAAAAACACCCTTGTCACACGAAGTTGTGTTTTTTCAGATGCTTGATTTCGAGACCTCTTCTAAGTCTCAAAATCGAATTCGCGGAAAATTACTTCTTTCTCAAAAACTACATTACTTCAGAGGGAGCTGTTTCTCACAATGTTTGATACTATCAACCTCTCCCCATCACTCGTTATCAAGTAAGTTTTTATGCTTACAATTATTTTGAGTAATACCAATAGTGTCCACTGCCTTTAAATCTGTGCAGGGCTCGCTCGTCGTTAACACTAGCCCAGCGTGTATGTGTGGCTTGTCCAGTACAATGCATATGTATCACTCCTATTTGTTTCAAATATAAATTTCTGAAGCTGAAAGATATGTTTCATGTTCAATTTGCCATTCACTACTTTTCTCCCGGTTAATTTAGGTTCTTCTTCGTATTTTTCATCATTTGCTACAAGACAAGATAATCTTACTGATATTTGTAGAGTGGATGTGGTTTCTTCCATTTATTTTAAACATCTACCTTAAATAGTTAACTCCCTTTCGTTTTTCCTGAGAAATGAATTTCTTGGTATATCTAGGACGCTTTTCCGTAATCATTTTAAAGAGCTTTATTAGTATAAAAGTTTTTTTTGCACTAGTTAACTGTTCATATCACTTTTGCACTAGTTAACTGTTCATATCACTTGATGTGTTCTGGCATTAATACGTCATAGTTTTTCCTTTTATCATATTTGAGTCTTACATGTATTATTAGTTGACCGAGTGATAGTATATTATCTTTTATTTTAACGATGCATTTTCACATGCAATTGATGTCCTGTTGTCAAGTGAGGTAAGGGGACACTTTGTGTGAACATAGAGCTGTCTGTTTTGTTTAGTGTAGGGTGGACGTTATTTTAATTATTTTTTATTGTGAACAAATTACAAGGGTCTACATACGTGTACATTTGTGAGTATGTGTGACTTCTATAAAACGGACAATGAATGCAATTTGTTAATACATTTTTCGCAGTCTATTATCCCCCATCTTCAAACATCACTCTAATTATTGTTAATTTTGATTCTTAAATTCAGACACTATGTTATCAGCCAGTTGCCAAATTTAACAATGCTGGACGATAAAGCTATCACAACCTCCGAGAGACAAGAAGGGGAGAGAATCTATAAGCATCAGCTATCCATCAAGTCATCCAGGACTAAACGGGTAAATCCATGGTTTGATTTTCTTATTTTAAAATTTCTTTTAAAAGATTTAATGTTAAGGGTGTTTATTATTTACTGTTAAACCTAGTGACTCCCTTCTCAGACCTTTGCTTTCCCCCTCTTGCCCCCTCCCTCAAATGAGCTTTAAAAAATGCACAAAGGAATGGTCCATTACTTCAAAAGCCTCCCCCAAATCTATTTCTATAAAAATGTAAAGTTGTTAATTAGGGTTCTCCCAAAGGTAGTGAATCGAGCTGGTATGCGCAAAATTGCGTGCCGATACAAGTGAATTAGGGCCTATACGCCAAAAAAGTCCACATCTCAGTCGTATCCTTCCTACTTTAATCTGACTTTTTTTTTATCCTTCAGCATAACCAGCAAAACTGTTTTTCATTAGCCTGAAAAGTTTATAGAAGCTTAAGCGCTATGTCAATGTCAGCCTTTGCAATCTGTAAAGTTGTTCTTTTCTTGTGTGAGGGTCAGATATCAAGCCTGACGTACATTATCATACCACTGCTGTCCGTATTTTAATATAGAAATGTTAAATGTGAATCACTTAGGTTTGGGAAATCGTTTTTAATAAGTGTATCCTCTCTGGTTGTCTCGGCAGAGATCGTCCGGTCAATCCAAGAAGAAAGTTCGTAAATCCAGCAGCAGACAGTCTCTTGAGGAGAGCAATGTGGACCTTCCATCTGTGGAGGAGCTGACCAAAAGATGATGAAGATTCACGGTCAAAGGGAAGTCTAAGGGCCTTTTCACACAGGCCTTGGTAACGAGAACGAAAACGAGATTGTTAAAAATGCACACCCTCGATTTGATGAATAAGCGTGGGGTTATTCTGTGTGGAGCATTTCAGAATGCGTTCTCTTTGCGTCGTTACCGTTATCGTTTTCGTTATTGCTGCTGTGTGACTCGGTCTAAAGGGCCTTGTCACACGAGGGCAACTTGGAGGCAACCAACTACCGGTACAGTGCATGCTACAGGACCACTTTGGTTGGTTTGCACTTGAGTCATTCTTCAAACAATGTATGCCAGTCCCCAAGAAAAATATGTGGACATTACAATGTGAATGGCTTTTCTTGTTGGAGATTACCTGGAACTGGTTGCCTTTAATTATTGCCTTGTGTGACATGGCACTTAAGTATTGCTACAATGTACAACTATCAGCATATTCTGTTCACGTCAACATGCTTCATATTGTTTGTGCTGCAAATATTTTGCTCCCTATAGACCCTTTTCATAATATGACGTCACACATTCAAAAAGGAGGCAGATCATTGCACAATAGCTGTTCTCTGTGCGTAAATACTTGCCCGTGACCTCAGCACACCTGTAGCTTTTCGTGCTATGCAAGGGGGAGCTATTGATTTCTTACACAAAACAGAATGCGCCTCCAAACAATGCGCGCAATTTTGGGTGTCAACTCTCTTTTCCGATGCTTGTATACCGTATACGGTTTTGACTCCCAAAATGACACCCAGGATAGGCACATGTGAGTACGCTGCGCCAATTGCAAGGGGTCTTTATAAGCATTGTTTATATTTATTACTAACACCATGCTGTCTTATCAGCCGTTCATAGCGAGCAGTTAAGGGCACATGTCTCAAGCTTTGGTGTTTCTGATCAGCAGAATCTGGGTTCGAGTCTAGGTCAGGGCACTTCAGCATATTCTTAACCATAATAACTTTGCCCTTTGGATGTGAGGTAAAAAAAAAAGAACGCAAAATAGTAAACATAAATTTGTTCTATCTTTTTTTTCTTACTAAAGTACTATCAATAATTTAATGGTCAGTGTGCAACATAATTTTGGGTTTCATGTTTCACTCTGACTAATATTAGCTTCGAAAGTGAATAACTGGCAGCTTTAGTTAATCAAATTAGCAACCAAATCTCTTAAAGTAGGTTGAAATTTATATTGTGTAAATATTAATACATCAACTCTTAATCTAATTGAGAAAGCATCTTATAAATAACCGGAACCACTTATCAGCTGATTTAATTTTCAGTAATTGAAATGTCTATATTAAAGAGACTGTTTATTAATGGTACTGGTATGGATTTATATTCGATCCTAATTCTTTGGGGTTTTCCTCTCACATCTAAATCTGAAACTTCTTTTTTCTTCCCTCCATTAGGTTGTTGGCTAGTACAGTGGTTATTAGTTCGCTTTTCTGAGAGCCCTTGGCTCCACAACCAGAATTAATAAATGAAAATATATTTGTATAATGGTATTGACTAAAATTCAACATTATTTGGTTTGCGGTAACGCCATAACTGTGTGTGTCTACTTGCCAGGTAGATTTTGCTCTTTAGAGAACTGTGTTTCTTTATTCTACTAGCGCGGAGTAGATTTCTTTAGAAGAAACTGGTCTTCTATTTGAAGGAACAGATCCTTAGGTGCTATGTGTCAACTTGCACAGGAAGGATGTGTACTTTATGCCTCGTAACACCTGTTTCAGACAGGCGCTCCAGAGTCGTGCATAACCAAATTCTGACGTCTGAAACAGTTAGGAGCGACTGGACGCGCTAGAAGTCGAAAGATCGACTGTTGCAGACATTCAGGATGACTCTGGAGTGCCTTGGTTTCAGACGTCGATCATGTCTTGAGCTGAACCTAGTATAAATGTTTTGTTAAGTTCGCCTGGATCGACCCAGAGTCGCTCCTAATCTATTTGGTTCAGCGCGACTCAGGAGCGCCTGTCGGAACAGGGTGTAAGGCTCTTAGTGATGCACCCTACAGTTACAGACCTCAGACACTGCTGTCTCAATTCCCTGATGTGCTTCCATAAACTATTCAAGTCTTGTGCTTATTAAAACTTCCGGGACCAAGTTGGTCCCAAACCATATTTGTTTTTTTTTAACATGGGCACAATTTGGTTTCTTCAAATACTTTAGTTTAGCATATTTTATGGCTAATGAAATGAAACTGATATGGAAGTACAATATATTTAACCAATCAACAAAGAAAACCAGAAAATAGGACTTGACCTCTGTTTCCAATTTTGCCAATTGACGTTCAAGTTTATATCATTAAACATATTTAATCGCTGCACAAATTCGGGCAAGATTGCCTCGTCCAAAGTCCAAAGATGCCTTTGAAAAGAAAATGTACACAAATTTGTACTTACCATGGAAAAAGAGTAGTAGCATTTACAGTGTTAAATGTTGCAAAACGAGAAAGTGCACATTTGTATATTATTCCTACTGAAATATTCCCTTTTTCTACATATTTGTATGCTAATATTTTATCTGATCATTAATTTTGGAAAGTGCACACTATACAGTAGCACTCTGCACTAATGAAGTAACTTTTGCTCAAAATACCTGGCTGTCTGCTTTCAGTCAAGCTTTCAGTCAAGCTTTCCACCACTTTTGTAATCTTGTTTACCTATTTGCCAAATTGTACTTTATAATCATTTAAACATTCTTTTCTCACCACAACTACAAGAGCTTCTCCCATTTTTTTATGGTCAAAGATCATCTTCTTACCCTGCTCCATTTCTTTGGAACAGTCTTCATGTGCATACTCGCCAGGCTAGTTCTTTACACTCTTTTAAGTCTCAGTTCCAAATTTATTTGTTTGAAGCTGCATAATTGTAATCTGCTTAACTTGAATCTATCTTTCACTCACTGTTTCTTTCAAGGTACTCTATATTTGTTTCGGATTAATTTAAAGAAAGAGTTGTGTAATACTTGACTGATTACACGTTTTAATTAAATGTGAGTGGATGTTCAAAATTCATCAGGGATAAAGAAAAATATTTGTGGATGCTTACAGGACTCGGGAGACAGTTACTCTGAGTAACGGTGCTTTGAAAACATTGGTGTATGGCTAAAACTTTAGTTATAACCTTTTGTGATTAATGTAATTTTGTAATAATTTTGTAACCCATCCGTTAACTTCCTGTCCATATTTGTGTCAAAATTAATGTATACTTGTAATTAGGTGAACATTTTATATTATACGCAATGCATATATAATACAGATATATGACAGGAGAGATTTTATCACATTGTTGTGAAATTAATTGAAGAACACTTATTAAAGAGGACATTTTTGCAATGACAGAATATAAAAGAGTCCACTCACAGGTTCATTTTGAGTATGTGAAATGCTAAATGTTTTTACTGATGTTTGTTGCACGATACCAGTCACAAATAGTCCATTTGACATGATGGTATTTTGGCTGGTAAACAAAATCTGGTAAGCATAATTGATTTGTGCTTAGCTACTGTTTGTGCTCAGCAGTTCTATGAAATTTCATCTACATGTAGGTCAAAAATGAACAGTTTGACGCATTGAAAAGTTGCTAACAGTTTATGGAAAGTTGCCATTTGTTGATTGCACCTCTAAAGTGGTGTTCTTGACCTTCCATGTTCACCTACTAAATGGACCTTATGCATTGTCATCATAAAGCCGCCATCTTGGAGGTAAAATAGTGATAGAAACGCGCAGCTATGTATGCACAGCGCACAGGACGGGTCAATCAGGTACATGTACCTTCTTTTGATAACTAGCCGAGGGTGTCCTACTGAAATGACGTCATTATGTACGTAAGGTCTAAAGGTTAAATTGTTTCTGTAAAATAACCGAGATGTGTCTGATCCTTAGTACTGTTTTCAGTGCTGTCTGAATCATAGCTTATCATCATCATCATGGTGACCTTCCACCTCAGGAACCCCGGGTTCAAATCCCAATGGGGGACCTATGGCTGCTATATGCACTGTAGCACCTTGTAAACCCTTGCAAGGTGCTACATAATTGGGTCTCAGAACTCATAACTTTCCTTAGCCTCTCTTACTGTATAAATACATATACTAAGCGCCTTGAGTACCTTGTTGGTAGATACGTGCGCTATATAGGAGACATTGATTCTATATGTGGATTGAGTTGTCAGTCTCCGCCTGACTTTGTGGGTTTTCCCTTGAATAATTCTCCTCCAACATCCTACATGTAAACTGAAACTTTGCAGTACACAGTCAATGCTCAGTGGCTATAAATACTTACTGTTTCTATTCCATTGTTTTGCATTTTGAGTGGCGTAAGCAACAAGTGTGAACAATTTCCTTCTTATAAAACTGGGTGTGAAAGTTTGATCGGTTTTCTACCATTAGCATATCATAACAGAAATGTTAAATTCTGCTTAGCAATAAGAATACATGTCTGGTTATTCTAGCAAAAATATGTATCAGTAATGCCATGTTTGTTTTTTGTCGGGCAACTTTATTGCTTACGACCATCTGTTAAAAAAGGGGCGTAGAGCTGTACCCCCTTCTTCTGGGCACACAACGATTTCAAAGAAGATAAAAGGCAAGACAT
The DNA here is from genome assembly GCF_902459465.1 of Asterias rubens. Taxonomy (NCBI): domain Eukaryota; kingdom Metazoa; phylum Echinodermata; class Asteroidea; order Forcipulatida; family Asteriidae; genus Asterias; species Asterias rubens. Next base: position 13,335,594 of record NC_047069.1, on the reverse strand, counting down.
GGTAAGATAAAAGGAAAACACAGACTAGGAAGATTGTATTCAAAATGTATTCACAATTAATAGTGTGACATATTTATTTACAAGTTACCAACCAAATTCATTCCCTTTAGTACAACAATGTACTGACTGATGCTTCCAGTGTACCTTGACTGTTACCATTAAATCTATGATAGCATAAACAAATACCCATCACAGACTTACTCCGACAGAGTGTAAGTAAAAATTAAATTTCAGAGATCCATGGTAAGATATGGTTTAACCAAGTTAAAATTCCCCCCCAACATACATATTGTACCATCAGAGAATCTTGTTTTCTACTAAATTGTTTCAAAAGAAAACACTAACTTTCCCTCTTGTTCCACAAGGGCAAACGACATTAAGAACTTCCAAAAGAATTTAAAAAAAAACTCAAAACTTTGAGTACTTGTGCTCTTCTAGCAAAAACACCCACAACATATGTGTACATAATTGTATGCAAACCGGTGTTCTGTAATATGGTAGACAGACCCCAAGGGAAATTTCTACTTGCTGGAAGTTAAAGTTTACAAGGTATGATGTCAGATAAAACTATCTACATGAATTACATGCTCCCAATCAGTCCAAGTTTATTCTTGGTTCCCTGGTATTACATTAATTTTGCCTAAAATTCAGTATCAGCAAAAAAACTCAATGGAAAGCAACGCAGTCAACTTCTTATAAAATTCCTTCCACTTTTCTGCAAGAGATCTTTGCCCATCTTTACATCAGTAAGGTGTAGTAAAGTCTGTACCTGTAGGATCTTCGGACAAAAAAAACTAGCCTCCTTTCAGTCATTCCTGACAACAGTTCTTTTGGCCATGGGAAAAATGTCACAGCCATGTGACTTTTCAAAGATGGAACTTTAGAGTTAAAAAGCTTGGAACGATGTTCAAAGGAAGCTGAATTTGTGGGACTGTACAGTACACCTTAATGGCTTTCAGCAGGTGGTGTTGCAGCGATGCAAGTGGGGATGTTTCCAGTGCTCGATTTGAGAACCCCACAGGCAGAGTGACTTTATCAAGGGATCGTCTTAAAAGCCTGGGAAGAATGTGTCAAGTCTTAGAAGTATGCTACTGGAGTTTCTTGTACTATAACGGACAGTCGTATACATGGATGGCTCTGTCATCAGATACTGAAACAACCTTGGATCCGTTTCCATTGTACTTTGACTGCCAGACCTGGAAAGTGAAGAAGGGAAAGAAAATTTAAAAATGTATTTTGCTGGAATGGTTCTGACTGAAGTCTTCAATGAAATATATCAAAGAAAAGTGTCAAAACATTTGAAGTAGCGTCTTCAGTCTACTCTCTTTTAAAAAGATCTTTGGGACTGGTAAAATTACCTCTTTATAACAGGAACAGAGTTAGAAGAGGACAGCAAAACCAAGAGACACAAAGCAGAAATGAGATTAAGGACTTCAGAATCTACTCTTTATAAGCAGAAGTCTTTACAACAATGCCCATATTGAGGGTTGACTTTACATTTTGTTTGTTCCTTTGCGTTGGCCCAGATGTCATCATCGCAATAACCGAAATCAAAATGGTTGAAATGTGTCAAAATGGTTGAATCTCCAAAGATTGCCTGCAGGCAACTTTTGGAAATTTCTAAATATACTTGCAGGATGGAGCCAACCCTTAGGCTGTGGATGAGTTAGCGATTGCGGTAGCAGCTTGATTTTTACATGGGCACGCATTGAAGCATTAAATGCCCATAGCAACAGTTGTAGTAGCTATAGCCACCAGTTTGGACTTGGCTTTATCCACCATTTTAATTTAGTATAATACTAAAATTCAAATAGAGAGTGAGGGAGAGAATGTCAATACATACCTGGTCATAGTGATCGTAGAATGTTGCAACACACTGTCTCGCTCCGGCGTCCCATACTTTCACTGTTTTGTCTGACGAGCTGTAAAAACAGTTGTAATAATAATAATAATAATAATAATAATAATAATGTATTTATATAGCGCATTTTCCATATCTATATATTCAAATGCGCTTGTAATTTAAATATCAGTGTTCCTGACCAATTTCAATATAAAATCATTTAATCCAACACCAGCCTCATTCAGTTTCGTTTGGAAAAGAATAATCCGCTGTGTACAATGTCTAGTAAAAACTGCCAAGGGCTAGCAAACACCACTTCTTCTAAAAACTATGCATCCTACTTATTTATAAAAATGCTCAATTTTTTTATCTTTTTCAGTTTCCTTTTAAGAGAGTAATTTAACTTCAACTGGCAATAAAACTTGTTGTGCTTGCTACCATTATCACATCAGGAATATACTTTCATGACAATACATCTGGGCTACTAAAACTTTCTGGGGGCAAGTATAAAACCACTTATCTGGAACTCTCCACAACTTAATCTTAGATCTTCTCTTTGTACCACAAAATACAAATTTCTTCACAGAACTTATCTCATGTCGCAGATTTCAAGGACTAATTTTGTTGTGTTTGTTTTCTTTTGTTTTGTTTTTGGTTTGACTGCATCTTGAACACCCAGCAGGGTGGATATCTACACATTACAAGTCTTTATCATTGTTAAATTTGAATAGGGGGAGGGGAGCTAGCTACTAGCTAGGTTTGCTACTTCATAAAAAGGCCCAAATTCCTCAAATTTGAGCCAGCTACAGGTCACTCTTCTTCTTACCTGGAGACAAAATGGGTGTTGTCCGGACAGAAGTGCACACTCAGAACCCAGGACCCATGGCCGGATAGCGTCCCAGCTAGGTTGGCATGTTGCCTGTAGTGGTCAAGACATGAAAGAAATTAAGAACAAAATTACTTTCATTAACTATTCCAATGCACAGACTGCCATTGTTGCACCAACCAGGCCAGGGGTGCATTTTCACGGTTGTAACCAAAAACTGTTTCGGTTGGACTTGCATTGGCTGATCACCGGCCATTGACTGAAACAGGATTCAAATTTCAGTTTTCCCCCAGTTTGGGCTTTCGTCCATATCCAACAACAAAAACTGAACACTTTATAATGCAAGTTGGTCATTAGTTTATATTACAGTGTATCTGCACACTACAAATAGTAAAATTTAAGACTTTTTCAAACTCTTAACACAATTTAAGATCAAAAGGAAGTGAATAAAGCAGGAGAGAGAGAAACAGCCATACCCACTCACACTACATTAATTAATTTTAGAAGCAGCGTAATTTGGTTCTAAATGATCCGATAGGAAAATTTGAGTGCACACTCCATCAATTTATTCAGCCCTGAAATAAACAAAATTTAATACTTTTAAAGGCCTTAAATTTAGCGTCCATCAACAGAGTCTAGCATTCTCCTAAAGATGATCACAGCATATCTGACCAAAGTGTTGAGTTGTCAACCAGAATTGGTTCTTTTCAGAATCAACACAACTCAAAAGAGATTTTCCACATGGTGTTCCTGCAGCCCTTAAATGTTTCAATTTAGTACTTTTTAAAGGATCCACCCTGTATCATGTCTTCCCCTCTACCCCCCACCTAATTTTGTTTAATGTACTTACACATCATAAACTTTTAAGTGTCCATCATCTGACGCTGTGGCAAGTAACTGTGAGTCTGGGGAGAAACACAGTGATCTAATGGGCATAGCATGACCTGCAAATGAAGAAGAAATGATACAGTTTACTTGTTTAAACACAAAATAATATGTCCCCTTAGTGTGCTTCCCCTGGCTGCTGTTTCTTTGGCTGACTAGGGCCCAATTTCATAAAGCCTGTAAGCACCAAAACTTGCTTAGCATAGAATAGCATAGCTTAGCGGAAACAAGTTACCAGCAAAATTTACATTAAGTTAACATTATTGTGGTTGGTGCCCCACTCAATTTTTTTTTGGCAAAGAAGTACCGGTATGTAATTTCTGCTTAACAGCTTTATGAAATTTGGCCCCGTACGCGTGTTTCAAAATGCAAGTATTGTACTATTGTATGTATTTTGACGCAATCCTCTTCAAATGAATCACGGTCACCCTGAAATGCTACAGTTTGACAAACCAAAAAGTCAAAGAAGAATTAAAGGGTCCAGTTGCTCCATGACTTGAAAGTACACTCTGCGTAGTCTCTTACACAGAATGGATAAACAAAATTAAAATATCCAATATACATTGTATGGCTTATGATCGAGCAAGGCATTCTGGGAACACGACTGGCCTAATATGTAACCAGTGCCAAATGAGATTGACCCTGACCTCTGGCCTGTGTAATGCAGTTGGTGTAATGCCCCCCCCCCAATCTTACAGCGCCCTCTATTTCAGATGGTGTCTGACTCAGACTACCATTTCTCATGTAATATGTACATGTAGTCCCTTGTCTCAGTGTAATACAACCTTCCCCTTACAACATTGATCAGGCCTAAAAAATAGTTCCCATGGTAACAAAAGGACTTAATCAAATTATCTTCAATGATGCCAACTGTGGCAAAGTCACACAATTAGTTGGCAATATTCGTTGGCCTTCCTTCAAATAGACCCCCTTGCATTGTCCGCCATAATTGATGTAAATCAATGGAAACGTGCAAGTATAAGTGTTTCCATGTGCACGCTAGGCCTGACTCTCAGCCAATGATAGCTCTTCAAAAGAAATAATGAAATTATTAATAACTTAATAAAATTAATAATATTTTAACGAAATTACTGCAATTTTGCAATTCTGCTTGAATTCACCTCAAAAGTGAGTTCACAGAGACCATGGTTACTCTGCACGTTTTAAGGGCTTAATTGAGCAGAAACAAGTAACCAGACAAAAGCAATTTTCACTGGTGGAGACCTTTTCTTCACTTTTTTTTTTTTTTTTTTTGTTGGCCAAACCATCAATTACGAGACGGTGACGGCAACTGTGACAGGGTTTGCGCACAGGCAGAAAACGAACAGACAGCTCGCTGGTCTGTGCCACAATTCTAAGTTTGCATTTTCTGGACAGGTTTGTTTTACAGACTGTCAGTGTGGCTATAGTTATCAGTACATGTACAGCAAGTAAGGTGAATCTACACAACCTGTGAAGTCGAGTTACCTAATACTTAATACTGTGTGTTGGCCTTTCAGATTTGCTGTCAGTCAAAGGTAAAGAAATTATATTTTATTGTATCTGAGCATGTAAGGCTGAGGGTCACTGCTAACAAAAAAGTATTCAACATGTAGCCCTTTTCCCCCCTCCCCTCCCTAACATAAAAAATAATCATTCTGTATGGTTAAACAAACATTTCTTTGCCCCCCACATGACCCCTCAAATAATGTCTAGTTACCCGGTTCAGGTTACCCCAGTGGTACAGTAACACGAATTGCCCTATTTAAGAATTGCATATTGCACTATTTTAAGCTACATGTTAGTAGGCCTATATACGAATATTTTACAGCTGTGTGATATCCAGTCATTGGCGACAACGAACCCAACGTGTAACATCGACAGTATGATCAGAGACCTGTCTTGATTTTTCTTGTGTCTTTCAGTGCATACTGTGTGGACTCCAAAATAGCCATTACTGTACTGCCGAGCAACGAATGTACTGTACTCCACAGGCCTTGGAATTTCGTTCTTGAAGGGCACAACAGTATTCCTCTGGTAAGGGGAATTTCTATGAGGGAAATTTCAAATTGTATTGGAACTTTGCAAAGAACACCACAGCAAAGGGGCATGACAGTTGCTGTGGGTGCCATGGGTTTATTCCAGGCCTGACTTCATTGTGTTGCGGTCCACTTTGAGTGAACTGTTTCGCACTAAGGAAACAATTGTTTGACTCTTGGAGATTCATGTAACAACAGGTCAAAGGAACCAGCTTGATACAACCACTCAAACTTAACTACAGAGGTCTGCAATTTGGAAGTTAAGAAATCAGTTTTGTTTAAACCTCAAGGTGAGGTACATTCATATTTGGACTAACGTAACTCTACATTGTCAACACACATGCTGACAACTTTTTTTGTAGGTTAAATCAAACAGGGGTTGAATTGCATTTTTTCAACGATTTCTTTGTGTTGTTTGCATGTCTTGTAATTTTGCTTGCATTGCCTGAGTAAGTTATGCACCACGTGCTGACTAGTGTGAAAACCGCGGTTACTGATTGAAATGGAAATATAAAAAATATCCGCATGTGCCGACAATCAGCCTTGTTTGCAGGGCAAATATTGAATCAAACTATTTTGTTGATCGCTTAAATTCTCACACTTAACTTCAGATAAGCAGCCTTGTTTGCAGGTTAAATTAAAGACAACGCATTTTCAGTCAGAGGCTAAATTGAGACAATGCACACATCAAGATAACAATAGAGAAATTACAGAAACTTTGACAGTGTAAACATTTTAAAATCTAGCAATGAATACAACAATATCAATAAAACAAAACAACAATTTAGGAAGCAGCACTATTGAAATTTAAAAAGTTGAAAAAAACATTGAATCAGACTATTTTGTTAATCTGAGTTGTCTGAGTTGATATTGCAGTGAGTTTGATACAAACACGATGCATTTCATCACTAGTCAACCATTCATACTGGTTGTCTTACTTGTAACTCAGGTAACCTGTCTGAATACAAAAACATGCAAAGAAAGGCTTCAGGAGCGCAAGGACAAAACCGCTTGCTGCCGTCCGCCCTGGCTAGGCTACGGGAAACATTGTTATCTATTTGTGAATCAATCTTTAAAATTTGATGATGCAGAGCTTTACTGCAGGCAGCAGTCCTTGCCTGGCAGACCTTCCCATTTGGTATCCATTGCTAGCGATGCGGAAAACAGCTTCACTATTGCATATGCGACGTCCATAGTGAGGGATGATTTTTGGATTGGACTCACTGATAGAGCTATAGAGGCAGTATTTGTTTGGGAAGATGGGAGTCTGTATGTTTATCACCATTTAGTAGCACTGTATGGCTATTTCTATATGGACTGTTTGTGTGTCAACACATTAAATAATGAGTTTGGGTATTGGAAAGAGGCACACTGTGAAAACGATGTAAAAAGATTTGTTTGCAAAATGTAAATTGAGTTTGATGGACTAAAAATTGGTTTTGAGCAGCACAAACAAATTTGTTGACAAATTTAGTAAAACTGTAAAAAGTGGTCTGTAAACAATGCCTATACAATGTAGACTTAAAAGTGTCACGACCGGGACTCGAACCCATACTCCGTTGGCCAGTCGCACCAGACCTTGGATACTTCTATTTAACTCATTTTCATTGATATACTACATGTACAATGTACATTTGAATGCACATGTAGTGCATCAATGACATGATATTTTAAAGTGTCGAGAAAAAATTAAATGTTATTGGCTCTAAAAATCGAAAAAAAAAAAGGACAAAAAAAGGGGGCAATGTCCAGCTCATTATTTGCTATAAAATCTCTTTCTTTATATAAAACTGATAGCTCAACAGGGTAACATTTCTTTGTCTTATATTATTGTTGTGTTTTAGTCGCAGTAAAAAAAGAAATCAGTTTTAAAAAAGTGCATATTTTTTTTTTAACCGTTCGATTGTTTTTAATCCTTGCAGTTGTATAAAATATAGTTGTAACACTTCTTATATTTAAATTTGGGGGGGGGGGGGGGTGGTAAAAATTTATATATTTTTTCTATAACCGATATAAGCCGCCATCACTGAGGAAAACAATGAAAATGTGAATAAACGCTTCAAACTTACCAGCCATTCAGGGGTCATGCGCTGACCTTTGACCTCATTGACTGCACTGTTTGAGCTTATGACGCATAGAGTACATTTATAACAGAACTAGATGGAGCACACATACATGTACACACAAGATTGTATTTTCCTGCAAACGCGGACCTCCTATTGTCTCTCGTTCTAAAAACTTTTTTGCAACAGCTCCCTTATGTTTTGTACACGTTTTCCAACCGTGGACCTTTCCCAAACCATGGACTCTATTGTACTATTTTGTTATAGGTCCCTGTTTTAATGTATATACCTACTCACATAACCACAAGGGCCCACCATGGTTTAACAAATTTCCCCCATACAAATTGTTGTGATCCGTACTACGAGATGGGTTAGCGCCATTTTCTCAATGGCCCCAAATGCTTCTTGTCTGGCCGTTTCATATGGATTTGCTTAGGTTTGAACAAAGACAAAATTACTGGCGCAAGACTTGAACCAATGGCGCCCGGTGCTCTACCAACTGAGCTATCCAGCCCTATATTGGCGGTCTCCCTATTAGTCAATATAGCTCAGTTGGTGGAGTGCCGTTTTGTTAACCCTGAGGTTGTCACTTCAAGTACCACTCCAGTCAATTTTGTCTTTGTTCAAACTATTTAAGTCTTACCCAGTCAGTTTTCCTTGTGGTGCATTACTCTATATTTTATATGGATTTGCACGCTCTTTAGTTCTTTTTTATAACTCTATATAATTACATGACATCAAGTAAAATGAGTTGTTTGTCAACCCAGGTAATTTTTTGCTGTTGATACATTTGAAAAGAGCATTATCCTCTATGTTTTTTTACTGTGTAAACCCCATGTTGTGACAGTAGAAACATCAAAAAATGTGAGAGAATAAAACTGAGCTAAAAAGAGGTTTAAAGGCAGTGGACACTATTGGTAATTGTCAAAGACTAGCCTTCACAGTTGGTGTATCTCACCATATGCATAAAATAACAAACCTGTAAAAAATTTAGCTCAATCGGTCATCGAAGTGGCAAGATAATAATGAAAGAAAAAAAAAACATTGTCACACGAAGTTGTGTGCGTTTAGATTGTTGATTTTGAGACCTCAGGTTCTAATCTGAGGTCTCGAAATCAAATTTGTTGAAAGTTACTTCTTTCTCGAAAACTATGGCACTTCTGAGTGAGCCGTTTCTCACAATGTTTTATACCATCAACATCTCCCCATTACTCGTCACCAAGAAATGTTTTATGCTAATAATTATTTTGAGTAATTACCAATAGTGTCCACTACGGAAGCCGGATAGTGCCAGGAGATAAGAAGTGAAATATTTTTTTCATGAGCGCGAGAATATTTTTTTGTACCATTTATCTGGCAGCCGCCACATATTATCTGGCGGCTGCTACATAATTATCTGGCGGCCGCCACATATTATCTGGCGGCTGCTACATAATTATCCGGCGGCCGCCACATATTATCTGGCGGCCGCTACATAATTATCTGGCGGCCGCCACTTATTATCTGGCGGCCGCCACTTAATTTTCTGGCGGCCGCCACTTAATATCAGGCGGCCGCCATTTAATTATCCGGCGGCCGCCACTTATTATCTGGCGGCCGCCACTTATTATCTGGCGGCCGCCACTTAATTAACTGGCGGCCGCCACTTAATATCCGGCGGAGCAGCAGGATCAGGGTGGAGCAAGTCGTCGTGGTAACACGAGAGCATCAAAACACGCACTCGAAATCCGCAAAGTAAAGAACGTGTAGTCTAGAATATTATGTAGCGGCCGCCAGATAATTATATGGCGGCCGCCAGATATTTAAGTGGCGGCCGCCAGATAGTTAAGTGGCGGCCGCCGGATAATAAGTGGCGGCCACCGGATAATAAGTGGCGGCCGCCAGATAATTATGTAGCGGCCGCCAGATAATATGTGGCGGCCGCCAGATAAATTGTACAAAAAAATATTCTCGCGCTCATGAAAAAAATATTTCACTTCTTATCTCCTGGCACTATCCGGCTTCCGTAGTCCACTGCCTTTAAAGTTGAGTTGTTTATTGAAAATACAACGGCACATTTTCTTTCAATGCTAAATTTAGCCAGTCCCGTTTAGACTTTTTTATCAGGAAGGAAGTTGCCAATATAAAATGTGTTATACTTGGCATTTTAACCTTCTAAACAATTTTTTATTTTTTTATTTCGCCTATGTTGGCCTGTTTCTCCAAACTGATATCTCTGACAAACTACTCATTTAGCTTGATCACATCACATATGTAAGAAGTCTATATGTAATATACTAGCACACTGACTGTTGATACTTACCTTCTAATGTATGAAGTAGTTTACTTGTCTGAATGTCAAATAAGTTAACGATGCCATCGATGGCGCCACTAGCTATGTACTTTCCATCTGGACTCTGTAGGGACAAAGATTGTGGGTTTTTTGTGTCAATAAAATGCTGAATGAGGATGATACAATAAAAGTCAAGTGTAAAAGTTTCCGCTGAATAAAGTGTCTACTTGTTTTAAGATAACGTCAACAAACTGTTCCGGTATTTTCAGGGAGATAGGACTAGATACATGTCGCTTGGTAGATTGCCCAACTGTTAATCAAGAGGTCGTTTCATTTAATTTCATTTTATTTATTCCAGTTGTGAAGCCGCGGGCTCTTACAAAAGTAAACTTATCCACTGTACTAGACAGGAACCCAATGGAGAGAAGACAAGGAAGGAAGTTTTAATTTGAGTTGTGGGAGGAAACCCAATCCACATAGTGCCCCCAGTTTGGATTCAAACTGGGGTCCTAGAGTTGGAATAGGAGGAAAGATACCACTACGCCAACCCGACCACCCATTGGTCGTTGGTTCAAATTCTGCTCTGGTCGCTTTGTCTTTGATCACCCCAAAATCAAATGTTAAAAAAATTGTTCATTATGTCTTGTGGCTCTACGACAGAGACAAACTTTACGGCTCTGCTTACAGTAAGCAAAGAATCAACACTTAAGCAGGAAATTCCTCGCTTACATTAAGCATGTTTCACGGGTTGGCAGGGAATTTTTGCTTGTGTGCATGCCTACTCCAAGTTACAAGACATTCTTCGCTTACACAGCTAGCACAGAAATTCGGTGCTTGCACAGTAAGCGGAGGATGGTGATCATAGGTGCAGAGTTCAAAGGCAAGCAGTAAGCGGAGGATGTTGATCATAGGTGCAGAGTTCAAAGGTAAGCAGAGCCATGAAATTGGGCCCTGATCTTGTGAACCCTATATTGAGACAGTAAACTTGTTAATTTCGGTTTTACCCAAACACCAATGTTTTTGGTTAGACACTGCTCTAGAATTACAAAGGTCATGGGTTCGAATCCCACCCAAGTAATAAGCCTGTGATTTTTACTCAGAGAACTCAGGGAAAGTACCGAGTATACAGTGCTAACACACATCAGTGTAAGGATAAAACTAAAATTAATATTCTTTGTACCAGATGCAAAATTAACATCTACAGTAAACTTACATATGCAATACTGAGGATGAACTTTCCCCTGGTGTCAAGTGTGGCTTCCTTTTTCCCGCTCTCGACCCCGAACAAGTTGACCTTTCCCGTGTAGCTTCCTGTAGCTAAGAAACGACCGTCCGGTGAGAATGTTATGGTCCACGCATCAACAGGCCCAGCGTCTATGCTCCTCATTTGTTTGCCCACTTCCAGGTCCCAAAGGCGGATGTTGCTGTCAAGAGAGCTTGAGGCGGCGACTTTTATTAACAACAAGGTTAAGGATGAAACTTTTTTTTTTACAAGAGTTGCACTTTTATTGAGTCAAAATATAATCGTTCATGGAGTGGCAAATCTTCTGGTCATGCTGTACAGTGCCTATCGATATTAAAATTGTCAACAACTGTCAAATCATCGGTTTCCTTAAACCAGTTTTTAAAGAAAAACTTCTCAACTTATCTTTCTTATGAAGTGTTTGCATAAAATTGTTCTCTCAGTGGTTTTCAGCATTCTATCTACATATTAGCTCTATTTGTTTTGTATAAGTGCCCTGAACACTTTTGTGGATTTTTGAAATTTTTAAATTTTCATTATTGTTATTATTAGGGTAACATTTTAAGACTCAAGAGACTTTTTCACTTATCAACTGCTCTTGCCAGCTAACATATACGTAGTGTGTTCAGTTTTTAGTGATGTAGACACGATAGAAAATAATTTCAGTGTACTATCACAACAGATGTAAAAAATCAAAGACAACCAGTTTAAGTTCTCATGCCGTTGTGTTTGGGCTTGAAACCAGTTTCTATCAAAATAATGCTAGGCAGCTGTATGTACTGACCCCTGGAGTTGACAAGTGGCGGTTAAGAATCAATGCTGACAACAACAAAAACTAAATTATGATCCAAATTTTAGGCAGAATGTCAAAATGATGTCATTTCCACATTTTGATAGCCCTTTGGGTTAAGATTTCACAGAACTTTTAAGAACAGTGTCCTCAGCACAAGAGAATAGATCAAAGAGCAGGATGAACTTATTTGTGGCGAACCAAACAGCTGATTATTTCTATCAAGCTGACTTAAAGGCAGTGGGCACTATTGATAATTACTAAAATTAATTTTTAGCATAACAACTTACTTGGTAACAAGCAATGGAGAGCTGTAAAACATTGTTAGAAACGACTCCCTCTTTTTCAAGAAAGAAGTAATTTTCTACGAATTTGATTTTGAGACCTCAGAATTAGATTTTGAGGTCCCAAAGTCAAGCATCTGAAAGCACACAACTTCGTGTGACAATTATTTCTATTATTATTATTCATTCAGCCATTTCGACAATACATGACAAATTGTCACAATACAAAAAATACTTCCAGATGGGCTAGGAAAAACAAAAGCAAAATAATTACTGTGGTCCATAGACCTGCCTCCCCACATCTGGTGTTTTTTTATTATTTTTATCTTGCTACTTCAACAACCAACTGAGTTCAAATTTTCACAGGTTTGTTATTTTATGCATGTTGAGATACACCAAGTGAGGAGACTGGTCTTTGACAATATTACCAAAGGTGTCCAGTGTCTTTAAAGAGTCTGAGTTCAGATAAAAGTCTAACATTTCTCTTCCTTGGTTGAAACACAGTTTGGACACGCCTTCAGTCCAAGCCAATGAGGAAGCCCAAATTGCTAATATTTTGTGAACAGTTGTATAAAGGATACTTGTCCCTGTTGGGTTGATGTCCACTGATACCACACCCAGCTGGTGACCCTCTAATGTCCACTTCAACTTCAGCTCATCATTGGACCTGATAAAGGGATAAAGTAATTGGGTTAAAATAATAACAAAAAGTGTTTGTATTATGTAGGCCTAGAATTGTGGAGGCCACAAAAATTATGACCTTTGTTGCCACTGGTATTGGCTTTGGCGCCCCTTCAAATTTTTCCCATAGATTTTAAGATTTTCCAATGAAAATACCTTTTGCAAAATGGAAATGGCCTGCCCTTTAAAAGCTGAAATTCCAGGCCTGTCACGTGCTTTTTAAAACCAGGTAGGCTTCTCATCAAAGAACCCTATGATATTATCACAGGCATTATTTACTTGGGTGGGATTCTAACCCACAAACGTTGCAAGTTCAGCATCTCGGTTAACTATCAATTTACCATTGCCAGACTTTGACTTGGTCATCTACAGATCCAGTGACGATGTTCTCCATGCCATCTTTATCACTCCTCATCCAAGCACAGCTCCATATGCTGTCTGTATGGGCCTGCTCCTGCTTGAACAAGATGCTGTACTGTTGGCCAAAAAAGAAGAAAAAAGAGACATTTAAATTGTACCTTAAAGGCAGTGGACACTATTGGTAATTACTCAAAATAATTATCAGCATAAAACCTCACTAAGTAACAAGTAATGGGGAGAGGTTGATAGTATAAAACATTGTGAGAAACGGCTCTCTCTGAAGTGACATAGTTTTCGAGAAATAAGTAATTTTCCACGAATTTGATTTCGAGACCTCAAGTTTAGAATTTTAGGTCTCGAAATCAAGCATATGAAAGCACACAACTTCGTGTGACAAGGGTGTTTTTTTTTCTTTCATTATTATCTCGCAAAAAATTTGATGACCGATTGAGCTCAAATTTTCACAGGTTTGTTATTTTATGCATATGTTGAGATACAACAAGTGAGAAGACTGGTCTTTGACAATAACCATTAGTGTCCAGTGTCTTTAACTTAACTTCTTGATTATTTCATTTCCTCAATGATGATACTATCAATAATAACAGTACACAAAACAAGCAACTTTAAAATTAGTTGCGATAGCGTAACCCTCCTCCAGTCGGGAGTAGGGTTACTTTATCGCAACTACTTTAATTTAAAATGCAAAAAGAGGAAACAAACAGGTATTACTATTATTACGGATAACTTTCGGTATGGCGCCACCACTTTTTCACTCATTTTTACAAAAAGGGATATCTCATTGAGGTAAGCTAGATACTATACTATTTCATATTGAATGAAAAAGTGGTGGCGCCATACGGAAGAAACTTTTCCATTATTACATTTGGTGGAAGCATTTGGGAATCCAGCATTTGTTTTGTTAACAACGGCTGATGTATGTAGGCTTGTTGTAAAGCAATGTAGACTTTTCAATTCGATGTCTAGAATTACATCGCCTTGTTTTCGTGTGTGGAGAAAAGTTTGCAGAGTTCCTTCGTCACCATCATGAATGACATGATGATCATTGATGATCATGATGCTGAAGAAGATCATCTAAAAATAGCAAAATTAAGCTTGGCCACATAGTAGATAGACATACAACTTAAAGCGAGTGCAGTGGGGTCAGCTTCAAGCTTTAAAGTAAGTTTAGTTTAGCTAGAGAACAACAATCCTTGGATATGGACTTAATTAAACCCCAACCACTAGGCCCCATGACATGATAATTATTAAACAAATAAAAACAAATTGTAATTAGGAATTTATAATTAATATAATTAATAATACCATTGCATTTATTATAGTTTTTACTAACTATTTGTTTTAACTAAGCTAATTAGATCATGTGAAAAGCTCTTGTCATGGATGGAACCTCTTGTTAGAAACAATTTGACTCACCATTCTGATCTGATTTCTCGAATAACATTCAACTTAGCGCTTATTCGTTTACTACAGACTGTCTGATCACCAAGAACAACACTGTTTACAACATGCCATTAGAACATGCACGTTTTTGTTTACGCTGGTAACCCAAAATGATACGGTAGAATTTCATACGAAAAGTCGGAATACCATAACCGTTAAGTTGATAGGGCGCCCTCTTGAGCTCGCATCGAGAGAGGTAAAAAATAGACTTGGTCCAAGTCTTTTGATTGAGTTTTTTTATTTATTTTTATTCTGAGTTTCAATACCGCCCTCATTCGAATGGAAGCCTGGAAATTCACTTACTTTTGTTTAATCAAATCATGGAGGTAATTAGCCTCAAATCAAGATACAAAAGCACTTAACAATAATTCACAAAAAAATACCACAACATTTTCATATTCCTTGCAGATTACGTAAATAGGCTATTAATTGGGTTTGGGATAGTCTTTGGGAAAAAACGAATAACCACGTGGAGGTGTTTTATTTTTTCTAAATAGTTGTCATACAATTTTATAAAAAGAAAATATAATGGAATGTTTTGTGGTTTTTTTTTTTCAATTTGAAATGGAGTCTGATAGGTGTTTTGAAAACAAAGTTAGTAGTTTTAAGGGAAAAGGGTACAATATTGTAAAACATCTTATTAGCACATTTTACGGGTGAGTAAAACATTGTCAGGAATGCTTTATTTGTCAATTAAACTCATAAAATTAATTGAAATTTATTGACATAATGATGGGGGAAAACCGGCATGGCACGTATACAAAAATTGTTTGAAATTGAGATTTTAGACTATATATAATTATATGGAAACCTGATAATTCTATAAAATTTTGAAGTTGTAAGATTTAAAAATTAATAATTTAATAAACTTAAAGCCATAATAATTTTTTGTATTTTGGGGGGAATTCATAGGCCTACACCCACCCCAACTGGTACGCGATAATGACATTGCTTTTCAATTTTACGAATAAAATTAAAAACATGCGAAATGCAAAATAAATAATGTTGAAATGTCGTTATCACGCTAATAATGCCATTATTTTAGAATATTATTTGAGATAATGGTGGACATTGTTTTTCGGAGTGCATTGTTTGGTTTGATGTACAGACAAATTTACCCAAAATCTAAAAGAGTCATAATAGTATTACCTCAAAATGGCTTGTTGAGGTTTTTAAAAACAAGTTACGTGCTCAGGAATGCCCCTTCTATCATTCCAAAACTCAATTATTTCTTGCAATAATATAACGCTTTAACAATGTAAGAAACGTAATAATTTATTTATCATTAACCAAACTTTGCAAAATGCACAGAAAGTGCTCAATTCAACTCAGTTCAGTTAAATAAAATAATTACTCTTTTATAAGATCCTCCAAAAGGGTAACTCAAACGATCGCACACAGTAAAAAATATTGAAATAATAAAAACAGATTTTGCTTAATGTCATTAAACAGATACATGTTTGTTTTCCATGAGTACCCCCCCCCCCCCCCCCCCCCCCCCGTACTAAGCATGGTGTACTCAGTGCCTTTCCCGGGTTCTTTGACTTTTCAACGACAGCATGCAGTAAGGGCGTACTGTATGTGGAAACATGTGCTCCAGAGTTTTACACGAGGGTCGAGCGGACTGGACTTCACATGGCAGGGAACAATCTCACTAAACAATTTATTTGCGATGTTGAGTTTGCCGCCACCGAGAACTATGGTAAAACCAGACTTAATGTTTGTCTGCTGAGCTTTCGGTTTCTTGCGAGCTCCATTGCTTGAACTCTTCAGTTCCCTTTTGACAAGGAAGACGGGACCTTGGCCACACCAACAACGAGGACGAACCCAGCCCGGGGCGCGGAGCAGAGTGGCTTGTGCGACGCCCAGCCTGGCGGGGAAGACGAGCCAACAAGCTGTACCGCTGATTTGAACGGGCTAAAAGGTAGGGAAGCTAATGAATTCCGACCAGTGAAATGTTGCCAAAAATAACATTATTCATATTTTTGCCTAAAGACTACTCAGCAGACAGTAGTACACTTTGAATACTGCTAGGCTGTGTTAATAGAGGCAAAGGATTGACTGTACCGGGGCCTGTAAGAAAAAAGGAAAATTGTTGAAGTTACAGATTTGCGTTGCACTTCTTTACCCTATAGTTTTGTACAGTGCCCACCACGGAGAATTTTCCGTATCATGCCACCACTTTTTCATTCGATATGATATCCCTTTTTGTAAATATTAGTAAAATAGTGGTGGCAAGATACGGAAAGTTATCGAATTTACACTAATTCGTTCAGCCTGTCAGCGCTGTGACAAACTGTACAAATCCCTTAAAAAATCCCCCCCGAAACCAAAAACATTTATGCCTCTTCTTTTTTTTTCTTTCTGTTTATACATGTTTGATATCTAGAATTTGCAAATCCTTAGCAAAGAAAATAAATTTAGAAGTGCAAAAAGTGGGTTTTCCCATTACTGTTGGCTACAGATGCCATTCAGAGGAGCTGGTTTAGTTTAATTTCGTTGGTTTTAACTCCTCGTTTCATATGCAAAATTGTCTTGCTATAGTCTTATGTAATTCCAAATACCTTTGAGGGACTTGTGAGTAGGAACAAAAGCAGGACTACGGTCACCTGTTAGACAAAAATGCCCAATCAGTAAATGGCTTTTATGCTAGAGTATTTTTCCCTCAACCATAGCCCCGCCCACCACAGCTGTCTATAACCGGCAACCACGTGTGTAGCATGTCTATGCTTAGCCCTCTGGTAGGACGTCAGTCAGTGCCACTGGACTCCGTCGCGTTGCATGCAACCATGGAGGAAGGATTCCTCCATGATGCAACGGAGGAGTCCAACCTGGGCTAGTCCATGCTCTGTCACAACAAGCTGCACAAACGGCACTCTGCAACATTTCAAAAGTATTGTAATGTAAGGGTTACATTTTGTAAAGGGGCTTTATTGGCACGACCATTTCAGTCAATCTACCAGGGAAATCCCACAGCATTCAAAGTGAAAAGCAATTCAATTGCACTTGGGGGAATGTCAAGTTTATCATTCACTGGTCAAATTAGATCATTCAATTTCATTGAGTCACAAAGACCATTCAATTTCGGAACAACCAGCAGCAGAAGAATGTTCAACCATTCAGTTTCAGCAAAGAGCAAACGGCTCTTATAAAGAACAACTCAAATGCAAGTAAAGGGGCTATTGCCACAGCTTACTTGGGAAGTAATTTGACACAAAGTTTAACATTTTCATTGCCTTTAAACGGAAAAAAGGTTTTCTGTGAACAGTGAAGTGAGCAGCTGAAGATAAAACTTTAACCTTGTTTTGTTTTATGACAGGAAATTTAATCTTAGCTTTTTGTTTGTGTTTTTCAGATCTTTCCAGCCACTCTTTTGCTGGATGAAGTTGAAGGTTTCTATGGATTATGTGTGGTAAAGAAGATTCTGGCTGTCAGTGAAGTTGAAGGTTTCTTTGGAGTGTGTGGTATTGGTTTTTCTGACGATGTGGAGTTCTACAAAGGTAGGACAAGATCTTGGGGACATCTAATGGTAAGAGAAGATCTAACCCGTTTCCCTCCCCATGATTCTCTGCAAGATGCTCGACTAAACTTGTTGATGTTGTCTACTTGTTTTGTTTCTTGGTGACTTCGAACAATGATTCTCTTGGGTTCTTTTGTGTGGCATGTTGGTCGTGGCCAGTGATGCCTCTTTGTTAGATTCTGTTCTCATTTCACTTGGATATTTTTCCTGGAAAGTTGGAAGCTGAAGCTCTACATTGACATGTTAAGTTTAAAAGTTGTCATGTGAATAGTACATAATAAAAACCCATGATTATTATGCAACAGTTACTGTAAACTAGCAAATAATATTTTTTAAAGCAAATTAGTTTCATATCCAAAAAGAATTCAACCGGGGAAACCTTGATTTAACATAATTACTCTTTATCCATAGATGAAATACAAATTATTTATTCCAAACTTAAGGAACTCAAACCATTTTTCTGAGGAACTCACGCCATTTTTATATAGACCTCATCCCCAAAGACTTCTCAACCATCCCAATTGTAGTTAAGCAAACGTAAAGTTTTGTAACTCTATTGACAGTAAAGAAGATACAGTAATAATACAAATAGTAGTGACTGACATTTTTAATATCAAATTAGCAGTCAGTTTCTAAGTTTATTGATTTGGGAATATTAAATTGATTCCAATTTAGTAAAGCTAAATTAATCAATTTATGTAACTTATGTTCCCAATTATTAAGCTCCATACATCCATGAATTTGGTTTAGTCTAAATTAAAATTTAATCGACCAGAGTAAAAATGCGCCTGCATGTGCCAATTCCCGAAAACTTTAACACAAATTCAACTCATTCCTTACATTCATAAAAGTTAATCAATATCTCACCAAAAATACCACCAGTTGAACCAAGGCAGTAATTGTCTAAAAGGGGCGTGGGGGGGGGGGCAGACACACCATAAAATTCTCTATGCTGAGCGCTGCGGAAGCAAGCTGCTAGCCATTCATAACTCGCTGCGGATGCACATACAAAAAAAAGAAGAGAAAAAAAGATGCTGTCTTTCCAGAGGGTAAAGTAGTCAACAATGCAATGATGCAGAAGCCTTGATGATACAGAAGGAGCAACCTTGAAGATCCCAATGTATTGTAAGTACATGGTAAGTTAGCAGGTCTAGAATGTAGTAGTGTAGGCCCAGGATATAGGATTAACCCTTCCTTTTCAACAGGCTTGAGTCATCAGATGGTGAAGTTCAGGTATTGTATTGCTTAGTCTTGGTTTCAAGGAACAGAGTGATGTTTTGCTACCCGTTTCGTTTTTTTTATCTACATCTCTCTGAAGAAAAAAAAATTAAGATGAAAATTTCGAATGAGTTTCAAAAAATATACCTTGAGCCAAGACTAAGCACTAATTGTTCGTCATTGACTCACTGAACTGAGAAGCTGTACTATGTGACATCAACAAAGTCAAGTGCAGTTGCAGTGAGAGTAAGTATGTGTAAGTATAAAGGTCACATGAGTTGTGATGTAAGGATGGATGTGAAGGTACAAACATCCTTCAAGATTTTAACCAAATTTACTTTCCCACAGCCTAATATCAATTTTGATTTTCCAACAGCCTTAACGATTCCTTCCACAGCAGTAACAACCGTTTCCTCCTTAATAACGGTTTCCCTCCTTAACAACCATTTTCCTCCTTAACAACCGTTTTCCTCCTTAACAACCGTTTTCCTCCTTAACAACCGTTTTCCTCCTTAACAACCGTTTTCCTCCTTAACAACCGTTTTCCTCCTTAACAACCGTTTTCCTCCTTAACAACCGTTTCCCTCCTTAACAACCGTTTCCCTCCTTAACAACCGTTTCCCTCCTTAACAACCGTTTCCCTCCTTATGTTACCCGTTTCTTCAACAGGGTTTAAACCAAGTTTTCTTGACTGTTTTTGTTAACCATTTGCAACTTTTTGTCATCCCTTTTAGGTATTAAGCATGAAAACGGTATCATGAGAAGGTTAACATTGTCCCTGACGTCGAACAGGGACCTCGTGGAAGCAGGTTCGAAAGAGGAGACATGATAATCAGGTGCAATCATAGCAGAAAGGTCAAGTATATAAATGTCATAAAGGTCATGTAATCCTTTATCTTGGTTTAAACAAAAGTCACCTTCCTCATTCTCATAGTTCCCAATCTCCTTGCAAACAGCTGTGTAAATGGATACACCTTTTTGGCTTAAAAATGTTGACATTTTAAACTCTATTAGTTCCATGAAAACATCACAAACCGAAACTAATGTTCAGAAGTTGTCAAAATATCTTAAAACTCAAACTTTAAAAGAGTAAACCTTAAATTTTACTAACAGTGAAGTAAAAAGTTTTAAAAAGTGCAAAAGAAAAATGCAAAAAGAATCAAAGATCTTTTTTAAATCGAAGCAGTACAGCACAATGCGAGCAACAAAGAAAGAATTGAGTTCAAAATACTATCGATTCTGAAACAGTCAGTTCCCAGAACAACTAGCTTATTAAAAGTGTTGTTTTTCTTCTCATCCGACAGTTGAGTAGTTCTGGTGGTGCATTGTGATGACGTCTCAACCTGCTTACAAAGTGCTTCAGTGAACTCAAGAATCATCGAATCAGCATTCTGATTGGTCTCATCACAAGTCAGAACAATGGACTAACAGGTATGATTATATACATGGCAGGAGGTGATAAGAAAATCAAAACGAATTGACACACTGAAGTTTGAAAGTTACTTCTCACTATGGCAGACAGGTGATGGGATTCTGCCTTAGTTTGATGATAGTGTTAAATTTGGCACACAATCAAAGTATGTCATAATAAAGACATTTTGGCTATCGAGCCATCGCTGATATGCCCTTTGAAAAAAGTATGTACAATAAAAAGCAATTTTCATTTTTTACAAAATGGCTGCAATTGCTTGTTATTTTCTACCTATACTTTTCCAAAGGCCAAATCTGTGATGACCCTAAAGCCAAATAGGTTTTGTTGAGACACACTATGACTGTGTGACAAATTCCATGGTTAATTCAACTTCTGCACAATTCCCTCCAAATATTTCCCCTCTGCTCCACTTTTCAATCGACACAAAAATCTTTCTTTCCTGAAAATTATATTTGATATAAAATATCTGGCCAACAGTGTGAGAGCTCAACTTTAACTGTAAAAAAGAGAAAAAAGAGAAAAGATTCATGCATGAATCGTTTCTCAGGTTCAAATGTTTTTGGATCAAAAATTATCCAAACCGTATGGTTTGGATAATTTTTCAGGAATCAGAAGGAGTCCTCATAGGTAGTCCTTTCTCAAAATACTGCTCATCAAAATTTTTGTAGTAAAGTGTACAATTTTTGAAGACCATTTTTTTGTTGTAAATCTGCAGTTCTGGAAGAGGATGAGGATGACGAAGATACGAGATAAAGATGATGGGATATTCTTGCTGCAATGAGGATCGGGGCCCAATTTCATAGAGCACAAACATTTGCTTAGTGTGAAATTTCTGCCTTGATAAAGACAGGATTATACCAACCAAATTTCCATTTGTTGCACATTGCTTGTTACTGGTATTCAGCTGTTTGCTTATCCTGAAAATCTCGTGGAAATTTGGTTTGTAATCCTGTTTTTATCATGGCAAACATTTCATGCTGAGAAAATTTTTGTGCTTAGCAGCTCTATGAAATTAGGCTCAGGTGATAGGAGCTGGAGACGGACTGCCTCGAGATCTAGTTCTACCCAAGAGGATTCATCCACCACCAACATTCTACAAGCAACCATGGTGGCGCCCTTCTTTAGTGGAGACAATCAGCACCAGGGACCAATTTCATAGAGCTGCTTTGTAGCACAAAAACTACTATACAAACTGTGTTTAGAGTTTAAAACACATGCTGTACACAAGTTTAAAACATGTTTAAATGATAAACAAATGTTTATCATTTTGACACCTGTTCATCATTGATTCACTAAACATGTTTAAGGCTATGTCATGTGGGTAAAAAATGTATGCTTAGAAATGTATTTAAAATCTAAACACAGTTGTTATAGTGTAGCTAACTAAGCACAACAAAAATTATGCTTACCAGAAAAAGGTTACCAGCTAAAATACCAATGTACATGCATCTGTGACAGGTGTCCTGCTTGTTGTTGTTTAGCACACATTAATTTGTTAAGCAATACAATATCTCAGCCTCTTGAAAACAAGCCAAATATGTTTCCATACAACTAAGCAATATTTTCTAACGAGTATTTAGTAGGTTATCTTGGCTTTTTGAGCTATAGGCTAATATAAAATACATGACAAAATGAACAACTTAAATGGCCAGACCCCTCTTGTGGAAATTAATGACCTTACACCTTTTAGCAAGATATGGCCATTTTAAAGGGCCAGTGTACACCCAAAATAATGCTCCAGGTTGAAATTTTCATCTACGGGGCACAATATTTTTTCAACAAACCATAAAAGTCATGACCTTCTTGATTTTTTTTTTGCGAGTTACAGAAAACAATGTTGGTTTACATTAAGGCTCCGTGCATGCATTTCTCTCTGCAGTTTGGTGTGATGCACCCTGAGGGCCTTTATCAATCCGTAGTTTGTGCTCCAGCTTTCGTTTAAAATAAGGAGAAAGTTCTAACTTTCCATTGTAAGTGTACATTAATTACCACAAGTTATCAATAAAAATGAAGTTATTTTTGATATAATTATCGGATCATTTACATTGTCGATTATTGTTTTGTTTTGTAATGGAATTTAATAAGTATACCTTTGTTAAAGGCACTGTACACGTTTGGTAATTACTCAAAATATATATTACCATAAAACCGTACTTGGTAACGAGCAACGGAGAGCTGTTGATAGTATAAAACTTTGTGAGAAATGACTCCCTCTGAAGTAATGTAGTCTTTGAGAAAGGGGTAATTTCTCACTAAAATAATAAAAGACTTCTGGCAAGAAGCCTTTTATTCCTATCTGAAAGCACACTATTTTGTACATCAAGGGTGTTTTTTCTTTCATCAATTTCTTGCAACTTCAATGACCAATTGAGTCCAAATTTTCTCAGGCTTGTTATTTTATGGGATAAACCAAGTGAGAATTCTGGTCTTCGACATTTACCAAACGTGTTTAGTGCCTTTTAAGGGTCTGGGTACTATGGGGCACGAAACATCTCACTCCACAGTTTGAAAATAATGATGATAGAAAGCTTCCCTTAAAATATTACTTGCTGAGGTGCTGTATATGTTTTTGAGAATGAGTAAAACAAGTTAGTAAAGAAAATAATTTTCGTCTTCTAAAACGTATTTTCGTGACATTGTTTTATAAATTTCTCAAAAACTACAGCACCTCGGCTAATAATATTTTAAGATAAGTTTTCTACTATCATTATCTTCAAACGGTGTAAGTTTAATGTAAATCTTTGGACATTGTGTTTTGCGTTACAAAAAGTACCCAAAATTAATGCTACCAAAAGTACACATGTACACCCTTTGTGTAAGTTGAAATCAAAGTTGTCACTGAAAATGTATTTTTCAATATATACCTCAAAGTTTCCGAGGTTTGTTCGAAATTGTCAAGTAGACAACCTACAACAGAGCTGCTTAAGACCAACAGTTTGCTAAGCATTAAACAAAAATTGAACGAAAAGAATTTGGCAGAACGCCGAAGCATCCTATCATGCCTCGTAGTTTGAATATCATACATTTTATTAAGCAATTTTTTCTTAAGCAGCTCTGGAGGGTTGGGCCCTCATCCCAGTTCGGTCGTTACTGAAAGTTATGCTAAGGTTCTTAAAACAAAGAAAGAAAGAAAGAGGAAGTAAATAAATACAGAAAGAAAGAAACAAAAAACACAAACAAACAAACAAACAAACAAACATGACAACATGAAATCGGCCAGGGTACTACTTGATAGCATGAACATTATGCAAGAGGGTCAACAAAAATTATATTGTTTAAAAAATGTGGAGTTTCAGTAAGGGAATTAAATTGGTGCCACTGTCACCCCACGGTAAATTAATTAACATGGGCTTGAAATCAATCAAAAGATGGCACTTTAACTGACGAAATTTCTACTCAATTCGACGTATGGGGGAACAAAAGCACTTTGATTAATAAAATCTCCTGTTACATTGTCTTTGTTACCCCCCCCCCTTTTTTTAGAGGGTGGGGCGGGGGCTGGCAGAGGGGGCAGTTATTGGGAGAGGGTGGCATATTTCTTGTGAACATTTTAAAATAATTTCATGTTGCAACAACATCCGGGATTTGAATCTAAGATACAACGGGTCTACAAAGAAATTATAAACAAAAAGCATCAGAGCCTTTTTCCAAAGACATTGTTAAATTTTGTAAAATATTGAATAAAAAACTTCCCTGATTGCATCCGTCTGTCGTCGTACTAAAGTTGTCGGTCATCCTTTCCTTTCGCAGCCATCAATATTTATACCAGTAGGCCTATACAGAGCTATGCATTGACAGAGTTGCGACAGTTTGCGATTTAAGGAGCCGTTTTTCGGCATCTCCCACACACAAAAAAAAATCCGCATGTGCGCGCACACATGATTCAAGAGTAGACTGCAAATTGTGCTGCGCTGAAGTTATAATATTATCAAAAATGGAACCCAAAAGAAAAATAGGCCCAATAATGTCACAGCTCGCTCAATAGACCTTTATCACGGTGCAGCCAACTTGCATTTCTCCCATTAATGTGAATGACCAGACCGAGGCTGGAAGAACAAACTAGTCTGGTTCCTTATTGCAAGATGGTTATTAACACGCATTATTGTTATTCGATACGAGGAACGGGACGGAGGCAGCATGGTAAAATACTCGTATGCCTACTGCACCACAGCAACTTGTAAACACTTGCACGGTGTTAGACCCAGTATTGGGGCGCCGTAGGCCCTACTCCTTTTTCGATTTTATTTTGGTCAAAACTGAAAAATTTCGAAAAAAGGAGTTAGGCCTTCGGCGCCCAGTTACTTGGTTTATTTGTAGTGTTTTTATAAAGTCCGGAGACAATAAGAAGGCTTGACACCTTAGTTGGGTTGCTCACTCTGACAGCCTCAAAATGACTCTGCTGACTATTTTTTTTACCATTAACAGAAACCCTGTGCAGAGCTTAAAGGCACTGGACACTAATGGTAATTACTCAAAATAACTGTTTCAGCATAAAAATTTGGAAATTAATTGGTAAAGAAGCAGCTCAGAGGAGAGCTGGTGATAGTGTACATTACTAGATTATTGTAACGTCTCCCCATAAAGTCATTCAGGTAGTTTCTGACTAAAACATTCGAATGTCAGCTGAGGTCTCGCATTCAAGCATCTGAAAACACACACATTTTGTGACAATGGTGTTATTTCTTTCATTGTTCTCTCGCAACTTCGACGACCAAATGAGTCCAAATTTTCACAGGTTTGTTATTTTATGCATGTCGAGACACACCAAGTGAGAATACTGGTCCTTGACATTGCTAAAGGTGTCAATCGTCTTCAACATTGAAAATAACGGTGTGAAATAACGCCTATTACTAATTCACAAGACAGCAATGGAGACGAGATTAATTCTGTATAAGTTAAAAAACTTCCCCAAAGTTATGCCTTTGTACATCCTTGCAAATTGCATCAGTGCGACTACCGTTAAAGTACAACGGCGCCCTCTATTGATCATAAAATCATTCGACCAAACTTTATACCAACGCAACAATATTAATCCCATATGTCTCATGACAATTTTGATTAATTACACATTGGGTCTCATTATATAAAAACAAAAATCAAAAACCAAGTCACATTATAGGGGGGGGGGGGGGTCAACGCCACAAGGAGTCATGATTAATAAAGGTGCAGTTGCACTGCCAATACTATGTATTTTTAGCCCACCCGAGTTTCCTGTGATTTGTTTTCACAGAATTCGGGTATGTAGATGAGTATATCGGGGTATATGGGTAAAAAAAATATATATTCTTTATCCCTGATGCAAGTTTAACATCTATTGAATTGTTGTATGTATTGCTTTGTTATCTTTCCGGTGAAACCATCAAGGCTCTTTCAAAAAAGCGACCAGTACTTTCGGTCTATGTTGAAGATCAGTGGAGAATGAAGTTAACATGGAGTTAGGAAACCCCGATGTATTTTGGTTGGAGGCAAACCCAAAAGGCTGACAAAGGGCGCCCTCTATTGGTCAATTAAATCATTCAGTCAGGTTTTCAGGCCTTGAAAACAAGGGGCTTCTGATTCAAGTGCGCCGTTTCGTCTTCAATACATAGGTTTTTCCTTTGTTGCAAAAACAAAATGACTAATGCGAAGTTCGGGTTTTCAGGCTCAGAAAACAATTGAAGGCTTGGTAATTCCTAGACTGGGCCCCTGTCTTTATCCGCAACGAGCCTCGAAGAATGACGTCAGACGTTCAGGCTAGGTAATCCCAGCCGTTTCGAAATTATTCCCAGATTTCTTGGACAAAACAAGAATCTTTGTGAAACGCAGGTTTCAGGCCCGGTGTCGCATGCAAGTTTGTCCTCTATCCAATACTATCCGGAGGCTTTATTGCATAGTATTGCATATGCAATAATGTCCGCCGGACGGTTTTGCATGTGCAATCGTGTCCGCCCGGACGCTGCTGCATACCGCAATATTGTGCCGGCCCGGACACATTTGCATATGCAGTTGTGTGCGGCCCCGTGCAAAACCGTCTCTTGCAGTAAATTAAACGCCCTTGGTCGACGGAACACGTTCGCCAATTTTTTTACAAGCTAAGTGCACGTCATACGTGAACATTATGCACGCTTGCGCGCACATACATTACATACATGTACATGTCCATCGGACGGTTTTTGCATAGCCCTAGACACGATTGCATAATATGCAAAAGTGTCCAGACGGACAGTAGTGTATGGCGGACACAATTGCATCTGACACCGGAGGAACTTCTGAAGCTCGGTTTTTCCAGTTTGCCGTTTCGGAAACACTGAGGTTTTTCCTTTGACAAAATTAAGGATCTTTGAGGCTTTGAAAATAACTGGAAGCTCGACAACTGGGAGCTCGTGCGCCGTTTCGAAAAGACAACAAAACGTGGATCTTTGCAAAAACAAATGCCAAATCTGAACTCTTGGTGGCGCCATTGCAAATGCACCGTGTGATCGTTTTCTGCTTGCAATTTAGCATTTAGTGCTGGATCTGGTTGTACTTTTTCCCTTCCAAAATGTCGCTCGAAATAGAATCTGCAGAGTAAGTATATTTCAATATTTGTTAGATAATATGCCTAACATAATAGTGTTATCAGAAATAACCTCAGATAGAATTAAATCTCAATATTGTTACTGTTTGGTTTAGCATTCTTTTAATAAAATTAATTACCTGACTAAAGTACTACAGTAACTTAAAAAAACATGCAAACGCGTACGTACGTACGTCCGTGTGTGATTGTGTTTTTGTGTTCACTCGAGAACTTCCAACATGGGCCCAATTTCATAGACTGGATTGCGTTTTTGCTTAACATGAAATTTCTTCCTTGATAAAAACAGGATAAAAAAACAACTAAATTTCCATTTGTTGCATATTGCTTGTGGATTCAGCTGTTGTTCGCTTATCCTAAAAATCATGTTGAAATTTGGTAGGTTATCCTGTCTTCATCAAGGAAGAAATTTCATGCTAAAGCAATTCTTTTTAGTAGCTATATGAAATTGGGCCCAGCCCAGGTTGCACTGTATTGTACGACAGGGCCACAAATAGGGGGCGGGGGGGGGGGGGGGGGTACCGACAGTGACTCGATGGCATCCTACCGCCTGTTCACTTCTCCTACTGAACTCTACCTAATATCGGCTGCATGTGTACTGTACTGATATTGATAAAACCAACTAAGGGAAGGCCATGAGAATGAAAGTTTTAGATTTGCGTCTTGGCATTTTTGAAATGACATGAGGCTTTTTTTCATTTTTTCATTATTCATTATTTTCTCATATTAATAAGCTTTTCATTCAAAGCTTTAATTGCACACATAGGTGCGCAATCTTCAAATTGCGCAAACTGGTGCTCGATACACAAATTTGCCTTTTCTGCATAGCGCAAATTACAAATTGCGCAGAACATTGTTGCATATATTTGTTGACTGCGCTCGACAGATGAACGACAGCAGATGCGTGTTTACTGCAAATAAAACGATCGCAATCATGATCACGGCGGAATGTCTGCATTGTATTGTACTCGTAAAATGCGTAAAATATAACTTTTCACCGTTGTTCGATGATTTGAAACTTTTGTGATGCAGAGTCTCTTTTGCGAAATTTTTTGAAAATAATGAAATTTTTCGGCGGTAGCTTTCAGAGCATGCGGTTGGTGGATGCAAATCTATCATTTTCATTCTCATGGCCTAGTGAATATATGAATTAAAAATTCATATTCTTACCTGACCAATGATGATGAATGGAATGGAAGAAGCAGACTTCGTCCAGAATTCAGAAATTGCTGGTTTCAGAATTGTTAACTTATCCTGGTTTGTTGGTGAATTTTTTTTTATATTTGACAATGAAATACATTTTTCTCTGTTGCAGTATACTGTAGTACTGACTCCCTCTTAATAGTATTGTTATGTGAAACTCGCCCACAATATGAATGATTACCCAGCTTTACTTCTTCATGTTCACTGTATCAATTATGTACAATAGTTTGATTAGAGTATCGATACCCTATCTTATTAATAAATCAAAACAATTATTGAAACCAGACCAACACTAATTTGGAAACCCAAATGTTGTCTTTACCAAGACTCCCAGTGCAATGCAATGAAGACTGGTGTCCTGTACATATTAAGGGCTATTAAGCAAGTTTATTTGAGAATTTTACAAAAACAAGATGACCATAAATGAAGTTAAGGAAGATGGTGGGTAAAGTAAACTGTACTTTAGGATAGATAGGTTTTTACTGTATCAAGTTCAATTTGCAAATCTTCTCGTCTTTTAATGAATTTTGCTCTTTTTTCTTCAGTGTTATCCGCCTCATCCAACAGTATCTTAAGGAGAGCAATCTTCATCGCTCCTTGGCCGTCCTACAAGAAGAGTCTACAGTATCCTTGAACACAGTGGACAGTATCGACCAGTTTGTATCAGACATCAACAATGGGCACTGGGACACCGTCCTGCAGGCTATCCAATCACTCAAGCTCGCTGATAAGATGCTTATTGATCTCTATGAACAGGTATGTCTCAGAACTTTCAAACAAATTGGCTAGTTTCACGGTTCAAGGATTTCTCCCTTAACTCTTTCTGTGCCAAGGTTGTACGTGGACGTAACATCTATTTTTTGTGTACTGAAAGCACCATTATCAAATATGTACAATCTTGTTTATAAATGCACTCACAACCCATTGTATACATTTTATCACAAGGGGGCATGACCACTTAAAGGCAGTGGACACTATTGGTAATTACTCAAAATAATTATTGGCATAAAACCTTACTTGGTGACAAGTAATGGGGAGAGGTTGATGGTATACAACATTGCAAGAAACGGCTCCCTCTGAAGTGCCATAGTTTTAGAGAAAGACGTAATATTCCACGACTTTGATTTCGAGACTTCAGGTTTAGAACTTGAGGTCTCGAAATCAACCATCTAAACGCACACAACTTCGTGTGACAAGGGTTTTTTTTCTTTCATTATTATCTCGCAAGTTCGATGACCAATTGAGCTCAAATTTTCACAGGTTTGTTATTTTATGCTTATGTTGAGATACACCAACTGTGAAGGCTAGTCTTTGACAATTACCAATAGTGTCCACTGCCTTTAAGAAACTTGGTTAGAAGGACTTATTTGTTTATTTGTTATAATGCAGAATTTTGAAAACCTCAAAAAGCTTGGAATTTCAGGTTCACAATGCAAACAAAAAGCGAGCACTGAAAGAGTTACCACTGGTCCACTGGCCTAATATTTCATAAAACACATCAGGACTAGTCAGAATTCTCTCCAGGTGTTCCTGCTCACTTGTTACGTATTAAAAATTATTCTTGTTTCATTGGAGTTATGGACAAGTGAAAAAGCAGCTGACAGACTAGTAAGCTGACCAGCTAACTGGGACTGCTGGCTAGTCGTTAGAAAAGTTAAGGGTAGACCTGATCGTGATTGTAAAGTAGACAATGAAAAACTGATCAGTTTTAGATATTGGAGGAAAATCCTAAATAAAATAAAAACACAAAAAACAGTATCACATTTGGGTCTAATTTCATGGTTTTTTTATGCCTTGAGGATGAAGTGTAATTTGGTTTGAATTCCCTTATTCCCTCAGATCGTCTTGGAGCTGATAGAGCTTAGGGAACTTGGAGCTGCTCGTTCATTGCTTCGTCAGACCGATCCCATGATCATGTTGAAGCAACAGCAGCCAGATCGCTACATGCATCTTGAGAATCTACTCGCTAGATCATACTTCGATCCACGAGAGGTATGCAACGTTTTTACAAATCTTTTTTGAAAGAAACTAAATAAAACAAATAAGATAATAAGCAAACATTAGAAAATGAGAGATGATTGTTTAGACCCTCGACTGTACGATCTTGCTTTGCATCTTCAATTAAAACATACTCATTTCACGGGAACAAAAGCCCCACATATTCTTGTAAGGTAATTATACTGATGGGCCTGGCATGGTTGACAATGTAGCTGCATTAACTCTGCAAGGGACATGAAGAAGAAAAACCAACAAGTATTGTTGTTCTCTCTTTCTATGCAGCAATTCAGTTATGAAACTGTCTTCCAGAGGTTGAAAACATGATACTGATGTACAATTGTTGCTTTCCCCTTTACAGTGCCTTGGGGACCTTAAGGTTATTTCTACTATAAGAATGGTTTCATCATTATTAGTAATATGAAATCAGTTTGGAGGAAAGTAGTGACCCCAACGAGAGTGTTTTTACAAACATGTCACTGCTCTTAAGATTCACTGTAATGCCTAACCTTTTTCTATCTCCTTCCCGAATCTCATCAGGCCTACCCAGATGGTAGTAGTAAGGAGCGTAGGAGAGCAGCTATCGCCCAGGCTCTGTCAGGTGAGGTGAGCGTGGTCCCGCCATCCCGCCTTCTGGCCCTCCTTGGTCAAGCCCTCAAGTGGCAACAGCACCAGGGTCTCTTGCCCCCTGGGGTTACCATCGATTTGTTCCGAGGGAAGGCAGCCGTGAGGGATGAAGAAGAGGAGAAGTACCCAACACAGTTGAGCAAGACGATAAAGGTGAGTTGACAAATGACAGTAACATAGGAAATGCTGGTAGACATTACCAAATAGTTTTTGTATGCACTTGACTCCGATGGTGTCGTCACAAGACTCAGTGTGACTCACATTAAACCTTGGGATATGGTGTACACTAGGCTCAAATTTAACAATGGACCACTGGCTGGAACCGTGATTTCAGTGTCGGGTCAGTAAGCTCAAGACTGACCTACAAGTACCGTGGTCTTGTGGATTCTCAAACCAAAATCGAGCTCTGGGACAAATTTGAGCCCCTTTACAAGTTAAAGTCATCTGGAAATATATTTTTTTTTTCTTTCAAACATAAGAGTATATGCTTATGAACAATAAAACAATTTTTTTAGTAATTGTTTGTCACGATTTATATGTTTAAAAATGTTTGGGGGGCTGACTTTGCCTACCCCTTTTGTGACGTCAATCGAGGCAGACTTTGCCTGCACTGCGTAGAGTAAACACACGTGCAAAGTACATGTACGGTCCAGGTCGTGAGTTTGTCCGGTTCAATAAGTGTTTTTCTGCATTCAGCAGCAATACACCTGGTCGGCATTGCCGGATTAATGCAAACAAATCTTTTTTTGAAACGTACAAACTCACGACTTGGACCGTACATGTACTTTGCAAGTGTGTTTACTCTACGCATTGCAGGCAAAGTCTGCCTCGATTGACGTCACGAACAGCGCCCTCTCGGGTCTGGGACTACTCCTAAATTTGTAAGTATCATAAGAACTAATTTTTTTTAAACTTAGTTAACTGTTTATTGACATTCCACTCATCCAAACACATAATATTAGTGACAAAAGCTTTATTTTGAAAAAAATACCACTTCCAGGTGACTTTAAGTATGTGTGTATTTTGCCTTTTATATATTTATAGGAGTTCTTTCACTCTGTAAATTTGTCTAGTCTCCACTAAAGATACAATTGTCCTTAGTGGTGTTTGAAGCTTTGCATGGTGTGAATTTCATTGTAACAATAACATTATATTGATTGGCTGTTATTTTCCCGCATCTTTCTGGATCCTTCCCTTAATCCCTTTCCCCTCTCTTTTTCTATTAATGGATATGTATTTGTTTGTACTTGTTTTATGCCTCTGAAGAAGGTCCAGTTTGGATCGAAAGCTGAGGCCATCTACCCTATTCATTATTTAATAATATTATATATTATATAATGAATAGGGTAGATGGCCTTAGCTTTCGATCCAATCCGGACCTTCTTCAGAGGCATAAAACAAGTACAAACAAATACATATCCATTTAAAAAGGATATGGTTATGACAATTAAAAACAAAATACAAGCAATTCAAGGGGATCACCCCGAAGGGATACAACAACAGAGAAATAAAAGTTTCTTACTACGACTTGTGGAGGGTCTGTTGAAACCGTTGAGTTGCAGACAGGAAAATCCTGGTGACCGGGAATATATATAATGAATAGGGTAGATGGCCTTAGCTTTCGATCCAATCCGGACCTTCTTCAGAGGCATAAAACAAGTACAAACAAATACATATCCATTTAAAAAGGATATGGTTATGACAATTAAAAACAAAATACAAGCAATTCAAGGGGATCACCCCGAAGGGATACAACAACAGAGAAATAAAAGTTTCTTACTATGACTTGTGGAGGGTCTGTTGAAACCATTGAGTTGCAGACAGGAAAATCCTGGTGACCGGGAATATATATAATGAATAGGGTAGATGGCCTTAGCTTTCGATCCAATCCGGACCTTCTTCAGAGGCATAAAACAAGTACAAACAAATACATATCCATTTAAAAAGGATATGGTTATGACAATTAAAAACAAAATACAAGCAATTCAAGGGGATCACCCCGAAGGGATACAACAACAGAGAAATAAAAGTTTCTTACTACGACTTGTGGAGGGTCTGTTGAAACTGTTGAGTTGCAGACAGGAAAATCCTGGTGACCGGGAATATATATAATGAATAGGGTAGATGGCCTTAGCTTTCGATCCAGTCCGGACCTTCTTCAGAGGCATAAAATATATTATATGATATATCGTTGGTAAGACACTGCTCTAGAATTGCAAGGACTGTGGGTTTGAATCCCACCCGAGTAATATGCCTGTTCTGAGAAAACAGTGCTTACACACATCGGTGATGGGTAAAAACCAACAATTAACAATAACATTAAAACCATGCAGGTACAACAAAATTACAAGTTTTTGGGGAGGAATGTTGGCTCTGAAAAGAACCGTTGCATTCTGCAGTCCTGTAGTCTTCTCTGCTCGTCTTCCAGACTGTATTTCAAAACTATAAGTTACTACAACACACATGCACATTCCTCTGCCTCTATACATGTATGTGAACTAACAAGCCCTTTTCATCCTTGTTGAATATTTGAACAGTTTGGTCAGAAATCACACGTGGAATGCGCCTCTTTCTCACCTGACGGTCAGTATCTGACGACTGGCAGCGTGGATGGATTCATTGAAGTATGGAACTTCACTACTGGCAAGATCAGGAAAGATCTCAAGTATCAAGCACAGGTACAAACACAATGTGAACAACTCATAGAAATATACCTTGGGAGAATGCCGAGCTCAATTGTCGACTGTGTCTGCTGTGCATGCCCTGTATGTCAGCAGACTTTTTCTGTTCTAAGCAAGATTTTGTGTCTACATGCTTAATGAAATCGAGCAGAGATTCGTTTTAGTGGCCCCATATTTTATACATTCCTTTTCTCTTTGAATTGTTGTTATGGATGGGCAGTTTCAGGGTCCAATTTCATAGAGCTGCTTTAAACTTGTTAGCAAAACAAGATTATGCTAACCAGAATAAGGTTACCAGCCCTAAATGTACAATTTGCGACTGTTATCCTGCTCATTATAGCTAAGCAGATTTTTTTTAAAGCAGTATTTTCTGCTGAAGCTTGGGCCCAAGTCTGGATTAGGGGGACCCAGATCCCAAAGCAGTTTTTCTCAGAATCGTCACATTCATTGAATCTTATCCCTGGCTACATTTTACTTGTTAAACTTCTTTGCTTTCAATATGTAACCAGAGCTTGTATTTTCCTTGTGTTGTATTTAGGATAGTTTTATGCTGATGGACGACGCAGTGTTATGCATGTGCTTTAGTAGAGACAGTGAGATGTTGGCAACCGGTGGGCAGGACGGAAAGATCAAGGTTTGTAACACACAATTTCCAAATAAAACTTCTACATTTTGATACATCCTTGCATCAGAACAGTATAAATACATCATAACTAGAGGGCTTGACTTTTACACTGGAGTTCGGGTCCAAGACCAGTGATTTGAGTGCTGGGCCAGCAAACTCAGGACTGGACATGCTGTGCATTTTTTTTTCATTTTTTTTTTCACAGAACTCGGGTGAAAGTACTGAGTATACAGTGCTTTGTGTAAGGGTAAAAACAAATTAGTGTTTTTAATCTCCGATGCAAGTTCAACATGTATTATTTGTTGCAGTACCCGCTGCTAAATTATAAGATTTGAACTGCCTCTAGCTACCGGCAATCTCGGTAGTCTAGTTGGTAAGACACTGCTCTAGAATTGCAACGGTCGTGGGTTTGAATCCCACCCGGGTAATATGAACTGCCTAATAGCTACCGGGCAATCTCGGTGGTATAATAGTTGGTGTGACACTGCTCTAGAGTTGCAAAGGTCATGGGCTTGAATTCCAACCGAGTAATATGTATGAGTGTTTTCACAGAACTTGGTGAAAGCACAGTGCTAACACTAATTGGTGTAAGAGTAAAACCAAATTAATATTCTTTACCCCTCCTTCAAATTCAGGATGTATTGAATTGATTTTCTTGTTTTATCAGGTTTGGAAAATCATCACTGGTCAGTGTTTGAGACGATTTGAAAACGCTCACAGCAAAGGAGTGACTTCCGTTAAGTTCTCTAAGGATGGTAGTCAGGTGCTGAGTGCTTCATTTGACCAAACGCTCAGGTAGGGTTCTCTGTGTAATTTATGGTCTTATTCCCTACTTAGTTATCAGTTACAGAAACGTTCTATTTGAAAGGTATAAGTCTATAGCCCTTTTCACACGGCCAAAATGTAGCCAGGGTCCTTTGCTACAAAATGTACGAGCCTGGATTGTTTATTTGGTTTCACCATGTGTAACTGATTTTGTGAGCTTTCACACTGAAAAGTTAAAAAACTAACAACCCTTGTGCGACATCAGAGTGATATGACGAATTGGTAATCCTGATCACCTTAGTTGGACAAGATAGCACCCACAATACCATGTAATGTATGGGCATTTTCACCAAGGACGTCGTTCAGTAAACAAGGGTTCCTTTCACCCGATGATGTAGCCCACGTCCTTGGTCAAAACTTCCGCCAGTATAAGATTTTGTCGTAGGTCCGGACCTCCGACAAAATGTAGCAATGTTGGACAAGATTTGACAAGGGACCCTGGACACTCCAAAAATTTGTGTCCTTTCACTCAAGGTATATTTGTAAAATCTTACAACCATGCTACAATTATAGCAAGGGACCCTTGCTAAATTGCTCTCGTGGGAAAGGGGCTTATGACTGGTGATGGACAGCAGCGTTTTTGTCAGGTTGCCTCAGTGGTGTTATGCCATGCATTTCACCTCTGTGGACCTCAGTTCATTTCCTCCTCGGACCAGAGTCTTGTATGTTGGTTGGGTTCTCAGTCTCTGACTGATTGCAAGGGTATTCCATATTTAGGTTTTTACTCCCTCATCTATACATGAGATTGTTTTCATTGACTTCTTCAGACAACAGGCCAAAGGCCAAGTGATTTGAGTGCTGGCTAATAAACTCAGGACCGGACAAGTCCAGCGGTCTTTTGTTTCGATTGAATAATAACACCCTACTGTGGTTTGGGTTGTAGTGCTGCTCACTGTCATTGCCAGAAAGATTTTAAATGTATAAAATCACCTTGATCTAATGTTGTCTTTTCTACTTTTCAGAATACATGGCCTGAAATCTGGCAAAACACTGAAGGAGTTCAGAGGTCATACATCCTTCGTCAATGAAGCTGTGTTTACGATGGACGGTCACAATGTCATCAGCGCTTCATCTGATGGAACAGTCAAGGTACTAAACACAGATACTGCTGGAGTGTATGTAGACTGGTTCCCTGTCAGGCACTGGCCGTACAAACCCAATGCTTTCATTGGATAAAAATGTACATGCAATGCAGTTAAACTAGACTGGTACTAAAACTAGACTGAACTAGACTCTTTTGGTATGATGACTTTGGTGGGCAATAAAGATGTTTTGTTCACATAACCTGGGAAAGTACTGAGTATACAGTGATACATGCACATATCATTATAAGGTTAGAAGCAAATTATATTAATTATCCCAGATTCAAAAATAACATCTAAGAAACAAACATATTTGTCTTTGTGCCGCAAGTATTGTATTAGTGCACAGCCACAATCATGGGTACACGTTTTGTTTAATGAAGACACCAAAATGAACAATGGATAGATATTGAGTATCTCTTTGCAGATCTTGTATTTGACAAACTAAAGAACTTTTTCTCTATCATTGACACAACAATTGCTAATCTATATATAAATCACATTGAGATAACTCATGCAACATCAATGGTTCTCAAACTGAAAACATAAAATGGACCCGAAAAAAAAAAATGCTTTGGTACCCATGATTGCGGCTACGCACATAAATATACGTTTGAGGTTACACAGTGAAAACTAACTGAAAATCTTCCTTTTGATTTGTCCATGTTCAGGTGTGGAACATCAAGACAACAGAATGCATAAACACATTCAAGTCCCTCGGTGGTAGCTCCGGGACGGACATCACAGTCAACAGCGTCATTCCATTCCCTAAGAACACTGAACAATTCATCGTGTGTAACCGCAGTAACACAGTGGTCATCATGAACATGCAAGGGCAGGTAAGAAATTTTTCCTTCATTTTTTTTCTTCTTTAAATGAGTACCCCAAATTTGATTTGCCTGTTAACTACCACCCACATGCTTTTTTCATACTGTGGTGAATACATCTACACATGTGATACACGCAATGTGATATATGATGAATGCATCCCCCTACACAGTACACAGTTAACCCTCCAACTGTATCATCATTCAATATTTTCCACTATGGGTTTGATTAATATACACATGTAAACTATGCCAGCATGAAATACGAGATAATGTGGTGAATGTATCTACTCTGTACACCGTCAACCCTCCTACTATCTAACCATTAAATATATTTTTCACTGTGATTTTTAACTATAGATGTACTATGCCACCCACAATATGATCTTATAATCACAACTGTATACATAGTTCTGTACACAGTTGTTGCAACTTACACCACCTGTGCAGTTAAATGGTTCAAAATATTTAGTCCAATCACTGGTAAAATGCATGCGCAGTAGAGTATATTATATGTAATGTGTGTATACATGTCCATTATTGTAAAAAGTTACGGAAAACATTAAGTCAACTGCTATATTGCATGGTGTTGGCCACCATGTCTTTTGGACACACGATTTTATACTTCATTTTCATGTAGAACATGTGCTGTTAATAACAGTCTGGTTTAAAGGTAATTTGTACACACTATTCCACGATCCTACAATGTACATGTACCTAATACATGTATCTTGCTACTGCAAGTACTTAACAATGTAGCATGAAAAGAACTTTAAAGGAACAGGTTGCCTTGGATCGGTCGAGTTGGTCTTTCAAAAGCGTTTGTAACCGTTTGTTATAAAATGCATATAGTTAGAAAGATGTTTAAAAAGTAGATCCACACACATTTGCCTCGAAATTGCGTGGTTTTCCTTTTACTATGTGAACTAACACGGTCGGCCATTTATGGGAGTCCAAAATTTGACTCCCATACATGGCCGACCGTGTTTGTCAACGAGGTAAGAGGAAAACCACGCAGTTTCGAGTGATACTTATTATATTCTACTTTTAAAACATCTTTCTAACCATATGCATTTTATAACAAACGATTACATACGCTTTTCAAAGACCAACTCGACCGATCCAAGGCAACGTGTTCCTTTAAGCTGGTGGCACAATCAATCAATCAAAATGATTTATATAGTGCCAGTATGTTCAAAGGTGCTTTGACAAAGAATCTAATACAAAGAAACCAAGTTGAACTAATAGTTCTAGTTTTGCTAGTATTGGAAGTAGGATCTGCCCTTGTATTATTAAATGTAATACAGACCCTGTGTATTTGCCAGAATGACATTGCAAAGTTTGGCCCACGTGTTAGCAATTTAGGGTGAAGTGCTCCATCAATGTTTCGTCCCCCAGTGGTGGTTTGGGTAGCAACCCTTGACATTCAGGTGCTGACAGCGAGGGCGGACATCGCAACAAAACAGCCGTTACACAACCAGCAGTGGCATTTCAAATCAGACTTTCTGCTTTTTCTCACCCATACTTTCGTTTTATCAAATGGCAATAAAATCTTTTGGTTAGAAGCCTACAGCAGCTTTCGATGGTATAAAAGATTTTGAGAATACATTTTACTTCGAAGTAGTGTGGTTATGTAAAGCAATATCAGTTTTTACGCCACATGATTTTAATCTCAGAAGCGTTACTGCAGTAATGTTTGTGTATTCTATGATAGGGATTAGTCTTC
Organism: Asterias rubens; assembly: GCF_902459465.1. NCBI lineage: Eukaryota > Metazoa > Echinodermata > Asteroidea > Forcipulatida > Asteriidae > Asterias > Asterias rubens. The sequence continues at coordinate 13,296,554 of NC_047069.1, read as the reverse complement.
CTGCGGTGGACACATTCGGTCCATATGTTCAGCGATATCTCATATACCTTTTGAAATGAAATTTTAATATGGTAGTTTTATTTTAAACATCTAAATTTATAAAGGATTTAAACAACCGAAAGGTTCCAAGTTATACTTTGCCTCTAAAGAAGATCTAAGATGTAGTTGAACCGAAAGGTTCCAAGTTATACTTTGCCTTTAAGGAAGATCTAAGATGTAGTTGAAGTTTTAAAGGGATATTTGACCACATTGTTTTTGTCACTCCTTCTATGATATAATATCAGGATCCCATAATCCAAGCTGATCTTACATCTCTCTGTAATCTATCCTTCCTCTTGACTGTCTTTGATAAAGTACACACACACATGATTTGAACGACGGATGGGTTCTTACACTTTGTTCTGGTTTTTATAAGCCAGCTGCCGATTTCACAAAGAGTTAGGACCTGTCTTATCTCGAGTTAGGACGAGTAACTCGTCCTAACTTAGGATTAATCTTAAGGTCTGCATGCTACAGTGCAGGGTTGGGACTTGTCTTAAGTCCTAAGATTAGTCTTAATCTAGGAAGAGTTTTGTGAAATCGACGGCTGGTAATTAAAGGCAGCTGAGTAAATACCTGCAATCTGGGACCTGCTATTGTCCCTTTTAGAAAATTTGTATGTATCTTTTTTTTCGCAAAATCTCCTATTTTTGGTGTATAACTTGGGACCTTTAACTTAAGGGGATTTATACACATGTATAGTGTTAGACTTTTTAAGTCGTCCCTAGTGGTTTTTTTCAACGTTCAAATTACATTTAGTACTATATAATTGCATGTTTTGACTGCGGAGGCCTATGTGGTAAATGAGTACAGCGTAAGTTAATGAGTGTGCTAACCACGGCCTGGAATTTCATCATTGAAAGGGCTTGACCATTTTCATTTTGAAAAAAGTACTTCCATTGGAAAATCTTTCAGTTTATGCGAAATGTTTTAATTTGTTGGTCTTTTTAGGATCAGCTGGAGAGGAGAGCCTCTGGACAGGAACTGTGTTTCCTTCGGGCTTCAGCTATTTCTTTTTCTTTACTGTATTTAAATTGCTCTTTGCTGTATTTTTCAATGGTTTTAACCTAATTAGTGTGCATTATTGTACTTTTTATTCCCGAGAAATGAAATAAATTAATATAATTATAAGGGGCACCAAGGCCAAGACTAGGACAAGAAGTTCCAGGCCTTCTAACATGCGTTTGGCTATGATTTCCGAATGCACCTTCATAGACTATGTCTTTATCAGCCATTAGAAACCAGTCATTTTTCTTTGTCTTTTTCTTCCACTCTGTGCTTTTTAACATGTGTTCTGTGCCTCTGATCATTTTGTATGTAAGGGGCCATTTTGTATGTAAGGGGCGCAAAATAAATTTTAAATATTATTATTATTGTTATATCATGAGACCACCTTTCAACAAGTACACGTAGGACTCCATAAATTAACTGGGTTATTTATGAATACGTGTTTATAAAGGCATTGTAAATAGTTATTAGAAGGTATTACTTATAGTTATTAGTTATTAGAATAGTTATTAGAAGGTATTACTTATAGTTATTAGTTATTAGAATAGTTATTAGAAGGTATTACTTATAGTTATTAGTTATTAGAATAGTTATTAGAAGGTATTACTTATAGTTATTAGTTATTAGAATAGTTATTAGAAGGTATTACTTGTAGTTATTAGTTATTAGAATAGTTATTAGAAGGTACATGTATTACTTATTACCAGTTACTATTTATTTACTAAACTTATAAACTAAAGTTACTATTATTATTACCAAACTTATTACTCGTAAAAAGATTCCCTACAGCTTACAGCTTACAGTTAATCTGTACTGTTCCTTTACCAGATCGTAAGGAGTTTCAGCTCCGGTAAGCGTGAAGGAGGTGACTTTGTCTGTTGCTGTCTGTCCCCAAGAGGAGAGTGGATCTACTGTGTTGGTGGTGATCTTGTGCTGTACTGTTTCTCAACCACTACTGGCAAACTGGAGAGAACACTCAATGTAAGCCTACTTGCTTTTGACTTTAAAGCCATTGGACACTTTCGGTAAACAGTATTATCCAAGGCCCACACTTCATGTATCACAACTTATATATGAAATAGCAAACCTATGAAAATTTAGGCTCAATTGGTCATCGGAGTCGGGAGAAAATAACGGGAAAACCCACCCTTGTTTCCACACGTTTCGCCGTGTCACGACATGTGTTTAAAATAAATCCGTAATTCTCGATATCGAGAATTTATATTTATTTAATATTTTCTTGAAAAGTAAAGCGTTTCATGGAAAAATATTTCTTGAGAAGTCTTTCACCATTGCCTTCTGTAAACCCTGTAAGTTATTTGTGAACTTTAAAAAAAATTCTGTTCCGGAAGTGTCCAATGGCTTTAATCCTTAATTTTTACAAATAATAATAATAATAGTGGATTCTTACGCATCGCTCTTATCCGTTACTCAGTGGCGCTCAAGGTGCTTCAACATTCAGTATTTCCTTGCACGGTATATAAATAATAATAATAATAATAATAATAATAATAATAATAATAATAATAATAATAATAATAATAATAATAATAATAATAATAATAATAATAATAATAATAATAATAATAATAATAATAATAAGACTTGTAATACGCACATATCCACCCTGCTGGGTGTTCAAGGCGCAGATTTGATATGGGACTACATTTGAATTATGAGACCTGCTCCTTTTACAGGATCATGTAATGGTCTACAAGGTGCTGTAGTGCCACAAACCAGGAACACCGGGGTGAATCCCTGGGAGTGTCATAGCCAAAGGGTGGGGGATTCAAGCTCTGTAGTTAATAGAATGCGGCATTTGTGGCCTGGTCTGTCGTGAAACTTCTGTCCTTAAAGGAACACGTTGCCTTGGATCGGTCGAGTTGGTCTTTGAAAAGCGTTTGTAACTGTTTTTTATAAAATACATATGAGTATAGAAAGATGTTGTAAAAGTAGAATACAAACTAACACGGTCGGCCATTTATGTGAGTCAAATTTTTGACTCCCATAAATCGCCGACTGTGTTAGTTTGCGCAATAAAAGGAAACCCACGCAATTTCGAGGCAAACTTGTGTGGATCATTGTGTTCTACTTTTAAAACATCTTTCCAACCATATGAATTTTTAAAAAACCGGTTACAAACGCTTTTTATAGACCAACTCGTCCGATCCAAGGCAACGTGTTCCTTTAAGCAAGAAAAAAAGGAAAAAGGGAACACGTTAAACAATCTTAGGAATACAATTAAGAAAGAAGAAGAGGTGTGTTTTCAAAGTCCACTTGAAGTCAATATTAGTTTCTGCAAGTCAAATTTGTTCAGGAAGATTATTCTAAGCCCTTGGTGCTGCACTTGAAAAAGCCATGAGTTGATGATGACATTGTTTTCGTTGTATCCTCTTGTAGGTCCACGAGAAAGATGTCATCGGTATCGTTCCTCATCCACATCAGAACCTGCTGGCAACATACAGTGAAGATGGATTACTGAAGCTCTGGAAACCTTGAGGAAGTATAGGTGAAGTGAATCAAACCTCAACAAGTGGAGGAGTGAGGGGGTGTAATTGTGGAGTTTCAATCCATTCAATTCTTAAACTTTGGCTATTTTGTATTTTTTTAAGTGTAAACATTTTGTGCAACTGTTTTGTTTGTCAGAACGTATTCTGGTTTGTTTTGGTTTCATCTTTGACAGCAGCGACTATGATGAGCTAGGTTTGTGAGTTTGAAAAAGGGGGGGAAATGCTGTGTCTTTGGGGCCTTGCATGAGGTACCATGTTGGCTTTATAGCCAGTCTGAAAAACTCAACCCAAAACCTTCTTTAAAAAAACACAATTTGTTGTTTGTCCTTGATTTATTTGAATGATTACTCACACCCAAAGTATTTCTTTAAAAACAAAAATTCTTAAATGTTTTTAATGTTCAACCCCCTGCCAATGGTTATTGCAAGAATGGCCTGGGGCAGGGGAAGACATTTTGTTAAATCTTCTGTGTTTGTTTTTTTCTGTACATTGTAATTTTTTACATAGTGTAAAATAATCCACTTGTCCGTAGAAGTAATACAATCCGTTAAAAAAGCTTTCATAAGTTGCCAGTCCCATGTTGGGCCTGTGTTTTGTGGCTGTACAGTACTGAGTATATCAAATTCAAAACATTAGTACAGATCTGCCCTGTCCATTTAGCAGGCTTATGATTTCTCAGTTTTTTGTCTGTGTTTCAGAATTTTCTCAAACCCCACTTGAACCTTCAATTGATCTTGAAACAGTCACCAAAGGGATAAATAAATAGTCCACACTGCATCCAAACTTGTAGTTATGTGTTTATGTTGATGCACAGAGTCTGTGAACCTCCTGAATTCTAACATCTGGGAGGTTCTGGGTATATAATAATGGGAAACCAAAGCCTGGAAGCCATGATTCAAGAATTGTCTTAATCATCAAATTTATCCATGATTCAGTGCAGGCAGAACCAAGGCATTAAGGGACGATTTCAACAAACCCAGACCTCTATGCTTCGTTTATTTAAAAGGGCAAGGGCACCAAGGCATTTTCTCCTCGGTAAAGGGGAACCTATTAGGAAATTTTTAATTTCTGCTGGAGCATTTCAAGGGCACCAAGGGGCATGGAGAAAATTGCATTTGTCGCTCCATGAAGTATGAAGCCTGCAAACCAATGCAACAAGTTTTGGGGTTTCTTATCAGTTTTGTATAATCTACACATGGGGATGCTTCATGGATGCAGCTCTTTCGATTCTCTCTCGATTAGTTGATTGTAACTAAACCGAGACTTGAAGTAAAAAATAGTCTGGACCCTGTTTTATATCATTATAACCAGTGTGTGTTTTGTGCAAATGCACACAAGGAACATGCCAAAGATGGCTGGGAGCTGATAGAGGAGGATTACAGAAGGTTCATGGTAGTTAGGGTTTCAATGGAGAGTTGAACAGATTGGTTTTGGCACTTCTTCCGTGATAGCCAACTTATTGCCAAGCTTGGAGTGATGCTACATCCCTGACTGTTAATCCTTCCTGTCTATGACAAAATACACACTCGCTTGATCTGTAGTGAAACAGTCCTACCCTTTGCCTATACAGTAGTAGAATTTAGAAGAAAATAATCCTATGGGGTTTGGTGAATGGCCACAGGAACACAGTCGGAGATGTCACGATGTCAGATGATGTAGATAATTATGTCTGTTTTTGACAGGTCCCTTTTGGTTTTGTAGACAGAATAAGAATAAGGAAAGTCCATGAATTGTCAAACCAATGGGATCCCCTCTTGTCTGGGTCCTTTGTGTCAATGGTTAGATGTGCTCACACTGGGTACATCTTAAAGAGACTTGTGGTAGAAGTGGTGGTTCTTGGAAGAAGCAATGTTCTGAGAAGAACTTGTTCTCGAGCTTTCGTTCTGAAAATAGGTTGTTCTGAAAAGAACTGTTGTTGTGGGAAGATCCAACACTTCTCCCAAATAAGATTTTATACATCATGGTTGTACCTGTTTACAAATGTACCATGTCATCCACACCATACAAAGCTTCAAGGTCACCTACATCTCAAAGTGTTGATGCAACTTTGAAGATCACACAACATGTTATTATGCTGACCCTGTCCTGCTCTTGGCCTTTTTGCCTACAGGTGGCCGCAATCCTCTTACTCTATGTCACTCTCTGACAAATTATTTTGACTTGGATAAGATTAAAGGGAAGGTACACGTTTGGTAGTTGTCAAAGACCAGTCTTCTCACTTGGTGTATCCCATCATGGGCATGAAATAACAAGCCTGTGAAAATTTGGGCTCAATCGGTCATCGAAGTTGCGAAGAAATTATGAAAGAAAAAACACACCCTTTTTGGATGAATTAGTGTATTTTCAGATAGGAATAAAAAAAACTTCTAGCTAGAAGTCTTTTATTATTTTAGTGAGAAATTACCTCTTTCTCAAATACTACATAACTTCAGAGGGAGTCGTTTCCCACGATGTTTTATACTATCAACAGCTCTCCAATGCTCGCTACCAAGTCAGTTTTTAAGTTAATTTTGTTTTGAATACCTTCCCTTTAGGAGAAGGAAGTTGTGGTAATGCCATTTGAATATTATCCATTTGAATAGTGTGGTTAACAAATGCAACCCAAAAGAAATATTCTACCTTTCTTCCACCATGCAAAATTTCAAATCATACTTGGATAAGATTTGAAAGCATGTTATTTTGTTTCACATCCCTCAGTCCTTCTTAATCCTTCAATTGGGCACAGAGGATCAAAGGAGGATTTAGAGGGTTAGGGTTTATTAAAATGTTGAAGCAATGACTTCATAATCCAATTGTATCTTGTAGAATAATTTTCACTCATTTCAAAGATGATGAACACAATAGATGTTAGGATGTCATCATGTACCTTTGTATATATATGTACACAATGCTCGTCTCCTTATACAGCTGGTAGAATTATGATCACTTTCTTTAGAGTAGTTTGTAAAATTTTGAAATAAATGTCCAGATTGTCAAATCTAGAACAATTTTGGTTTTGTGTTGATTATTTAAGAGTTACTCATCAAGTGGTTCTTCACCCATTTTGTTGTTGTTTAGATGTTATTAAGCTCATATCAAACATGTATTGCTCCCCTAATGTCAACTTTTTATCTAATTTTAAGAGTTATGATCAGGAGATAAGTATTCCATGTTTAATCATGTCAGAATGTAAGGTTTGTATATGTCAGAATTGAAGGTTATTTTAACAGATTTTAAAGGCCCATCATTTCATCAAATATGCTGAGATCTTATCTGGAAAAATTTATTTTTAAAGATGTCTACGGAAGGAATAATCATTTCAAGAATCTGAGTTTTGACCTTTATTTCATGGGAGTCGTGTCCCATTCCATCAACAAATCACCACTTTCCAGTACATCCAGTTTGAAAAAAAAAATAATAATAATACACGCTGAATACAAAAACGCGTCATTGGTAGTCATCAACACTTGCCATTCTCTTGGGACCATGGAACATCTCATCGCGACCCGACCAAGAACTTGTCCCGGAAATTACTCTAATCGGCCCCGACGAGGCACGGTCAGAGACCACAGGAAAACACCCATTAACCCCGTCCGGATAACGCCCCAGCAGTGCGCTCTCGCTGTGTGTGTGCCGTGCATTGTGCGTCAGGTGTACTGTCTGTTTCACTCTTGAAAAATGACTTCAAAAACATTATTCTTTTAAATTTATTTACGTTATTTGTATCGTCACTAAAAGAAAACATTTCGATTGAGTACGAATAATTTGTATAATCTTTCTTTGACACCACAGTAAATATTATTTAAAAGAATTGTGCCGTAATATATTATATGCATTGAATAATCGGTTCTTTATACCGATAAAAGGGCAAACAACCAACTAATTCTTTAGCACCGATGCCAAAATTAACATATCAGACATCAGAGTAAATTTGTTCAGAAAGCGCACGATAAGGTCGACGTGTAAAAGGCAACTGGCCTTACACGTTGACATTATTGCACCTGATCCTCCAGGATTGTGTAGAAGTTACCTGCTAATTTGGGGGTAATTTTTACGAAAACTTGGTTTCCTAAAAGAATATGTCCGAAAAGAAGGGTGTGGACAACCTGTGGTTTGTGGTATTTTTCCTGATTTCTTCTTGAAAGAGACGAAATTGTCATTAAAGATTGCAAGTCTCAGACCCTGTTTAGTTTTACTATTTGAAAGTGTAGAGAGTTTGTAACCATCTGCAATATAACATTTCATCGCAACACCAGGAGTAAATATTCATAATATTAAAGGCACTGAACACTGTTGGTAATTGTCAAAGAACAGTTTTCTTACACGGTGTATCTAAACATATGCATAAAATAACAAACCTGTGAAAGTTTGAGCTCAATTGGTCATCGAAGTTACGAGATAACCATGCAAGAAAAAACACCCTTGTCACACGAAGTTGTGTGTGCTTTCAGATGTTTGATATCGAGACCTCAACATCTAATTCTGAAGTCTCGAAAACAAATTCGTGGAAAATTACTTCTTTCTCGAAAACTACGTCACTTCAGAGGGAGCCGTTTTGTACTGTCAACCTCTCCCCATTACTCTTTACCAAAAATAATTATTTTGAATAAATACCAATAGTGTCCACTGCCTTTAAAGTAATACAGTTCACTTCTCTACAGTTGTAGTAAGTGTGCAACAGTAATGTATGAAGGTTTCTTCTTTTAAAGCATGCCTTTTTAACTTGTTCGTTTCCTTTGTATCCATTGAAGTTATTTCGCTACAAAATTAAAGCTAAACAAAACAAAACAACGAAATTTAAATTAATAAAGCATTCTAAACGTTGTACCTGTGGGTTATAACGGCACAAATTGAATTTAAAAACATTTGTCTTAACCCATTTTCACTTGAAGCCCCCCTCCCCTCTCCCCTCACCTCTGTACAAAATGTGTCTGATTTGTTTTAATTCAGTTTTAATGTTTAGAAAAGTGTTGGCTCCCATACAACCAGGTGCAACCGGGCGATAACCATCAGCTGAATTTTATTCCTTGTCCTTGGAGGGTTCCGAGGCCGGGGACACGTGTCTGTCTCACTCAGTTTGCCTCCAATGTCCAGAGACACATTAGAGTACAGAGGACGTAAATATTGCTAATATCCGATTGAACAGGTTTTCAGTGGGCCCGTGTGCGCCTAGGGGAACACCCCCAGCGTAAATATTAGTCCAGTAGACATGAGTGAATTATGTTCTCTCTTTGGATTTTTTTCCCCTACACCATTCAGTTTGGCAAGATATCCCCTTTCCTTACATTGCGGTTGCTTCGCGACGAATGGAAAGCTGAACAACACGAAAGTTGACTAAGTTGATTAGATGATTTTTTTTGTATCATGTTGTTGAGATTAAACACCCTTCCCTGGTATGTAAATTGCACATTGCGTGCTACACATTTTGGTTAGCAAAATGAGGGAAAATCGTGCTATTTTGTATGCGGCTAATGGCGGCATGACGCAGACGTGATTGTACGTCTGCTGAGTGCACATCTCTATGGTGTTTGCCAACCAATAGGGTCTGTACACAGGCGTCGTTGTAAATACAATTTAACGAGAATTGTCTATTGTTTGTTTTAGGTTAACAGTCGTCCAATGTCCATTATTTCTGTATGATATGAAACCTTGAGCTAACAACTCCAGTAACGTATTGTCGGACACGAGATCCTACCGACCGGTAACAAGACTAGTCACACTTCTGTTACCACTCTAAACTGTCCCGGATCAGAAATTGACCCAGATTCCGGGTCCAGTGGGGCCTGACCCATGTTCGGGTCAGTATGCAGGTGTGGCGGTTTTAGTCTTCCGCCGTGTTCAGTTATCCGGGACTCAGTACGGCACTAACAATGGACTACTTTCGCTTGCTGTGCGCAGGCGTCGCATGACGTATTGTTACCGTATTTGGTCATTCGGAAAACTGAACACGGCGCAAAGTTGAAACCGCCACACCTGAATCTGCGTCTAAGTGGCCCAGAGATGGATCAAACTGATGCAGAATCTGAGATCAAATCTCATTTTTTTAAAACCAGTCTCCGGGTCGCGTTGCCTCCGGGTCGGCCAGACCCAGATGTGGGTCAGACCTCCTAAACCGGAATCTGGGTCAACTCTCATGACCCGGACAGGAAGTTTTTAGAGTGCTTCATGGTCCTAAAATGAGTTACAAAAAGGTATCCTTTTAACCAAATAATAATGTTGCTTGCAATCAAACTGACATTATGTCTCAACGCAACCAATCGATAGTGTTCAAGAAGGTACCAGCCTATTAGTCTTTTCCAGCCTCGGTTCGGATTAATTGGTTTTAATGGAAGAAAACTCACGATAACCGCATTGGTATTATGTCTATTGAAGTGTTGGTTCCTGATCGTTCATATCAAAGATCTTCTAGGGAGCCGCAATTAAAACACAAAGTAAGCATGTCAGTAATGTTTGGGACCTCGAGTGTCCCGTCACATCATGACTTTTTAACAGGCCCGCCCTCCGCGATAACATAGTTTGAGTTATTTGAATTATGAGAGAAACCCAAAATCAGGGCGAGGGTTCACAAAGTCGCAGCCTCTGATTCGAAAATCACAACTGCTCGGCATTTATTCGGGCTGGTTTGGTTTACTTCCCCAGGAAACATGTCTGAGATTGCAATCGATGATGTATAACGATACAAATTTATCCGAAGGATCTACATTATTTTAATATCAAACCAAGGTTTGGGGTTGCCTGAGTTTCACATCCCCCTTGGTTGGGTGTTTCCCTGACTCCCTTGTTCGTTTTCACATGAACCGGATTTGGAAGGAAACAACTTTGGAGTTGAACAAAATGCCATTGGGGAATATTGTGAGGTGTGGCCACTACTGAGAATTGGGTCTCACATTCCAGACTGATTTCTATCTAAGATGCAAAACCAATGGCTTAGTGTTAAAGACACTGGACACCTTTGGTAATATTGTCAAAGACCAGTCTTCTCACTTGGTGGATCTCAACATAATGCACACAATAACAAACCTGTGACAGTTTGAACTCAATTGGTCATCGGAATTGCGAGAGAATAATGAAAGAAAAAACACCCTTGTCACACGAAGTTGTGTACTCATTTCAGATGCTTGATTTCGGGAACTCAAAATCTAGTTCTGAGGTCTCGAAATCAAATTAAAACATTTTAGTGAAAAATTGCGTCTTTCTCGAAAACTATGTTACTTCAGACGTAGTCGTTTCTAACAATGTTTTATACTATCAACAGATCTCCATTGCTCGTTACCAAGTAATTGTTATGCTAACAATTATTGTGAGTAATAACTAATAGTGTCCAGTGCCTTTAAACAATTTAAAAGTAAAAATAAAAATCATGCTAATTAATTTTTCAGCATAAACACATTGTCCTCGAGTTTGGTTTTAACGGGTTTTCAGGGACACTTTTCCCGAAATGACTTGATGTATAATCACGCACGCATATTTTCTCTCTTGTTCGTCCCATCATACAGTCAGCCCATCATGCCACTTTGCTATATAGGCCAGCTAATGCCGCGATAAAACACCAAGGTACAGATGACTTGCAAGAAGTGGAAATAATCTTGCAGGAAATTCAAGTGATCGTTAAGCGATGTTCGTTTCTGGCATTTTTATTGGGTGAGTTTAGGCTTCTTTCCAACACACCAACACACCGTTTTCGCACCACGGCTGTATAGACCGGCAACCTTATAAAAGACCGAAGTGTGGTTCACGGTCGCGGTTTTGATACCGAGTGACAGGCGGCCAGGGCACCCCCGGCCTCTTGTTGTTGGCGTTGGCGTTTTGCAAGTCAGCGTTCGGAGTTCCCGAGCTGATAATGGCAAAGTGGGGAAGTGAATGGATGAACTTCGGATGTTATGGAGGAGGGGGATTTTGTTTTCAAACTGATCTGCTTGTACCTAAGTGTGACGAGGTAGTTACTGGGGATGTGACATCACGTTTCTATAGTTACCCATGTTGTTTCGTTTTTACCCGTTGATGTAACTGGCATTTGACAAAATTTGTTTACAACCGAGAAATCGGCAAGTGGTTGGTATGGTTTCCAGTTTGATTAGTACTTTATCATTTGATGTCGGTGGATAATGGAAGTGTTTAGTTTAATATTATTGTATCAAAGGTGTGAGTATCCTTTCTATCGACACTATAATACCTGGAATTGTAACATGATCGCAGTTATTAGCCAATAAATCACCGTCAGATAGGAAACAGTTGACGGCTTGAAGTCACATGAAGTATTGCTCTAGCTTCTGAGATGTTTGGGCTCTGAAAGATACAGTAGGAAACCGACTCTCAACTTGCTGTCCAAAACTATTAGTTACCAGATAAGTCTTCTTTAAAGAGAGTGGATATTTCTTTCTTTCTTTTACAATATAGGTTTGTTTGACTGGAGATAACGAGAAGTTGAGGGAGACATAACCCAGTTATGAGCCCCCACCCAACCCTCATCTTTTCAGCCCCCACCCCCATGTACTTCCAAATCCTTGATGCCCCAAATCACACTTATTTCCCGCACACTCCTTGTCATAGAGTACCGCACCTATATCAGTTTGTATGGTTCATTCGATATAAACACAAATAGCCACATTTTGTTTCGAGTGCAAAACTCCCAAAAGTATACACCCTCCATCATTTGACATTTTCCCAACCGGAATCAGCAAAATGCTATCCTTCCGTTCTCTAAATCGGTGTGGTGTGTTTGCAGTGTAACGTCATGCATTGACTGATCGCCAATATCTAGGGGGAAGTGTGGAAATGTCTTGTCTGCTTTCTGTATCTTTCAACACAGTCATTCCTTGGCCTAGTTACCGGTCTACATGCAAAGCTATGCCCATTGGTTATCATTCTGTCTAAACGCAAAGCTTGCCCATTGATAACATTATATAAATGCTACCTGGCTGATTTGTACGGAAGCGTATTGCCCGCCACATGGATAAAACAAATCTCTTATCGTGTACGCACGATGTACATACACACAAAGTTTGGACTATCGTGTACGTACATGATAAGTTTGGAACTCTTGTGTAGGTACACGGTAACAATAAGTAGATTGAATTAAAGTACATTTCCAAACTTTTATCGCGTACGTACACGATAACTTATCGTGTACGTACGCGATAACTTTGGACTTACGTACGTGCACGGTACGTACGCGACAGTTTTGACTTATCAATGTACATGATAAGTTTGGAATTGTCGTTTACTATGATCTTACCGTGTACGTACACGATACTTTCAAACTTAACATGTACCTTCGCGATAACTTTGGAATTATTGTGTACATATACACGATAAGTTTGATATTATTGTGTACGTGCACGATAGTACATGAAAACAATTCAATTTAATGAGTTAAGTAGCATACATTGCTTTAGGCTAATGATGAAGGAAACACACTCGAACACGTCAACGGGTCACAATATTTGAATACGCGTGAGACTCGACCAATCTATTCCTAAACTAATTATTTCCAAATAACATGTACAACTTTCACAATTTGCAAATTATCAAGACCCTACTTTGTACATAAAGGGTTTGTGTGTGGGTGGAAAGGGTGTGACCTTGACAGGGGTAAAAGACAGGGGTCAGTATCGGCCAAACCACTCAAAACTAACTTCATTGCGAAAGAAAACGCCCCCTCTTACTTTAATGCCAAGCCATTCTTGACGCTTCGAGCCAAGCCTCACCCACGGGTGTTTTTTTTCAAACTCCAAACCGAAGACATAACAAATTAACGTCAAAAATTGGAATGGGGGCGTAAGATTAACAACTTTGTAAAACTCTTTTGGAAATTAGAGTTCTTGACACTGTGATGGGATGATTAGGTGCGGTTGTTGATGCCCAAGTAAAAAAAAAAAGTTTGCAATAACACGTTAATAAAATTTACGTTCATCTGTCAAAATGACACCTGGAAGCACCCTATCCTTGGCATGTTAGTACTATAAGACACACAATCTTCAAAACTATTAGCCACCCTTGTTTACCTGAAGACGAAGAAGAGTGAAGAGTACACTGTTCGAAACGTCGAGACCAAACCGGCTCTCAACACTCCTTCAAAAGAGTTTTTACCCTTGGTTGTACCCGCACGTTTACTTATATTTATAGTTGCTCCCGTCTCTCAATAATTACGTTGTCTTTTAATTTAGAAAAGAAAAAACCCACTAACGCATTGTGGTTTGAAACGACGCGTTATATCAAAATGGCGACAACTAAGCCTTACTGCGACAATACTTTGATCCACGGTGCTAGGTTAACAAGAATCTCAAAAGCCCTGTTGTCAAATTTCAGATAGACACTGTATCTATTACTTATTTTATTTCTTTTAAGAAAAAGCATAAACTGAGATAGGTACTATTACGCCATCCAATCAAAGTTTACCTTTGCGACCGTGTTAAACATTGTCCTCCCAGCCTTTTGAAATAAGTTCGGAATGTAAAATACCTTGGAAAGCCACGAACCCTATTTTCTCGAGGGTCAAAGTGATTTAGTCATAGTGAGTAGAGTGATGTGTGGACGAGACTTGATATGGTCAGATCATTGGTCAGCAGCGACATCTTCTTGAAAGGTCTAGGGTCAAGGGTAGACTTGTCCCCTGTCCTTATCCACAAAGATAACCCACAAGGATGAGGACAGGTATTGCTCATGAAACACGTCATGCACGTCAAATTTAACTACGAATATCATCAATGAAATGTGAAATGTTGAGAGGTCAAAGGTGATTATGTACGTGTCGGCTCTGAAGCCTCGAAATGTGACGTCAGATGATCAGGCTAGGTCAAGGGTCGGACTGCTACTCTTGTCAACGTAAGGCTGATTTAGGGTTAGGTTATCATCAAAAGTACATCACAGTCACATGTGAAGGATCGACCTACTTTTTACTTTAGGCCTCAACTTCGTTCCGAGGAAGCCCATCCCATTGCTAAAAAAAACATGTAATATATTTAAGTTAACAACAACATTGCTTTTTATTGAAGTTGAGTTGATATGCGACCACTCCCATCACTGCCCAAAGCCCCCATGAGGAAATATCTAGCTTCTTAAACTTCCTAGTCAACCCCCATAACTGCCTGCATCTGGTCAATCCCTTGCAGAGATTGTTGACTTATGAAAAACAAAAGTACATGTTTGCATTTAAATAATACTAATGGGCCTAGTGTTTTCCATTGATATGTTATTCAATCGACGGTTTTCATGCGATTTCTTATTCCACTGTGCGGTCCCAAAGTTGACTACCCTCCATTTCTCTTAATGCGACGTTTCTTTACATCTTTGTGAGGTATCAAACGAAATCAAGTCATTGTAAACAAGTTTTTTTTATTATGAAAACAGGGCCATACTCCCTGTAAAGTTTAAACGAAATAACATGTTTGACTATACAAAATATACAGACATCAGATATCAAACAAAATGCTGAAAGGACGTAATTATTTGTCTACTTCCATCCACCTATTGTTGATGATGTTGCTGTAATTGTCGTTCTCTTCAAAACGTCTGTACAGTTCTGTCAGCATTTTCAGTAGGGCCTATTACATATTACAATAAGAAAAGTTAATCAACTGCTTTGTTTACACATGTGATTCCTTATTGAATTTAAGCCATGGCAACATTGGTTACGTTCTCCAATCAATGACTAAGAGATGAACCGAGTTTCTTAAACAAAAATCTTACCAAACCCTTTAGCTATTTCGGGTATAACTAGGTACTTCCTCTAACAGGGTGCGGTCGGTGTAGGGAAGTTCCGTATAAAAACACAGACTCACGTATTCGCGGCATCACATCGCAAGTAGCTGCCTTTATCTGCGCTATAAAGCACTCAGGGCTGCCAGCGTCATTTTACCAACGGCAGGGGTTGTTTTTGAGAGCGAGAGACGGCGTACCATCTGTGTTTGAATCACAGTAAAGGATAGCTGTATCTATCGGAAGTGAGAGCAGATCAGTGGGTAACGATTTAGGTAAGAACATTTATATGTTTTGTGATATATTTTGTAGTGTAATAAGACTAGTTGTGTATACTCAACTCGAAATTCCTGAATGCACTTTCAACGATAGGCTTATGGTAAGACAGTTAGGTCTTATTAAGACCAATTGTGTATATGTCATGGAGTTTAAAATAATACATTCATGAACTCCTAGGATTGGTATGTGCCATCAATGCCTCATATCAAAATAATGTTTTCTGTGTGAGCTTTGAATTATCATCCATGTAGTTGTTATAAATTTAGAATGTGCGTTTACCACAAGAAACATACACAGGTTGTTGGCGTACAGGTAACCAAAGCGTCTCAAACCAGGGGCCAATTTCATAGAGCTGCTGAATCAAACAATTTGCATAAGCACGAAAATAGCTCGGTTATTTTACACATGTTACTGGCCCAAATTTCATGCCATAAACATTGCTTGTGACTGGTATTTAGCTGTAGTTTACTTAGCATAAAAATTGAGTGGAGTCTTGGCCGGTAATCTGATTTTACTAAGCAAGTATTTTTTTGCTTAAGCAGCTCTATGAAATTGGGCCCAGAGCCACATACAGTCAAATCGGTATTCAACCCATCAAATTTGGTTTCTTTTTCCACTAAAACCGACGGGCAACTGATCTTTATGCACTCGACAAATCAAGTTTGAACTGTAAACATTATGATTCCGCCGCTATAAACTCAACTCACCAAATTCATCAAATTTCAACACGTCCAAGAAAGTTGAACACATCCTTTCTTTAAAATATAAATCTATAACATCCTACCATGTTTTTTTTTTCCAACATGCGTCCAGAAGAATTTTCATAACTCGGGAACGCATTCTAATTATAGGTTTCTAATTCAAACCTTACTGGCACTCCGAGATCTCATTGTTCCCAGTTTTGGTTAAACAGTCGTAGGCTCTTAAACTGTGTCCATCCACAAACGCAGACACTTCAAAACAATAACAAGGATCGTAGGAAATACGTAATTTAGGGAGGATGTGCTGGGAAATTAAATGTACCGAGGGAAAGAACAACGGTGTACGCCATAAAACTTCATAGTAAATTTGTCGTGAATAACAAGTGCTTGGGCCAGCTGCTTACTCATTCTTAAAGGCACTGGACTTCTTTTTAGCACAGAAACTTACTTGGTAACGAGCAATGGAGAGCTGTTGATAGTATAAAACATTTTGTGAAACGGCCCCCTTTGAAGTAACGTGGTTTTTTCAAAGGAGGTTATATTTCACTCAGATATTTAAAAAAACTTCAGGCCTGAAGTCTTTTCTATGCATCTGAAAGCACATAAATTTGTGCAACAAGATTTTTTCTTTCATTATTCTCCTCCCAATTTGATGACCATTTGAGTCAAAATGTTCCCAGATTTGTTGTTTAAGCATAATGTTGGGATACACCTAGTGAGAATAATTTGTCTTTGACAATATTGCTAAAGGTGTTCATCGTGCCCTTAAAGGACGAGGCAATTTGGAAATATAGTCTTTGACTCGAATTCACAAAGTATTAATATTCACGGTATCTTGAAAGCCAAATCAAAGCCACTGTCAATGATTGGTCTGACATAATCACATGATCTGCTGCGTGATCCGATTGGACTAATACTGATCAATTTGCGAGTGTCATAGAAAAATCTCGTAAACCTACTACGACCAACACCCTTTGGTTATTGTGTACCTAAAAACTGAAGGTTTGGACCTTTTCTCTGAGGAATTTAATGAATCATATAGGGTGAAGTTTCAATGGCCCTTGAATCACACTGCTAGATCCTTCGCAAGAGACCCATATAAGGTCAGCATTGTGTTTGCCACGGCTTACTTTTGGCTCTCCAGTAACCTGGGAGTTAAGAAAAAAATACCTGAGTCATTTCAGTGCATTTCCTTTCACTGCAGTGCCAAAAGAAGTCAGACTTTGTTGCAGGATTGGAAAGTGAACGTGTCATGGCCAGGACAGCTGGGGGCCTTCAAGGAGGGGGTGGGGTCGGGTGAAGGGGTTCTAGGGGGAGGACAAGGATGTTCAAGACGTTGATGTGTTTAGTGTGTCAACCGCAAACTTCCCGATTCTTGAGAGGGGGGCGTGGGTCAGGGATGTGGCAAGGGAAAGGATATATTATCCTGTAGAACAACAAGAAGTCACTAATAATCTACTCAATATTTGATATCCTTAGCTTGTCAGTTTTAAGTTCTAACTCATGTGGTCTATTTGTAAAGACAAAAACATTCATGGCTAAGCTTCAAACACAACTTCCGCTTGACCGCAAAGTGACGCAAAATGACGCACAATTTGTAGAGAGAGTTTTGAAATAAAAATGCACATAATAAATGTCTTTGGACATTATTTTGTCTCTAAATTTATTCACTGTGCAATTGAATCATTGAAGTGGTATTGGTCGAGGGTCCCCTTACGAATGTGTAGAATGTCAACACCACTATAAAGTAAAGATTACATAATGTTGTTGCTGTTAACACATGAACCAGGCGTTCCAACACAATCTGTTCCAATCTGTTAGTTCCTGAAAACTCTGTGTTTCGCCCTTTACAGAATTTGCGAAACTTTTGGGCCATTGCCAGTAGTTATGCATTGGCAAAACCAAGTGACTTCGGTTACGGCTCTTGGCTACGACTGTTGGTTGTGGCTATTGGCTGCGGCTGTCGGCTAGACGGCAACAAGGACTTTTGGCGGGCGGCACAGCCGCTGCCGAATTCGGACACGGCCTTAGGCCGATTCTTTAATTTGGAACACTAGGCCCTGCTTAGGAGTGTGTAGACATTTTGTCATGCTGCCCGTCCATCTTGGTCATGTTCCTCGTATCGGATAATAATAATGAACGTTATAATTAATTTGCATTAGGAACCAGACTTATTTGTTCTTCCAGCCTCACATTGATATCAATGGGAGAAATTCAAGATGGCCGCACGTTGATAAAGGTCTATAGGTCTACTTTATTCGTAATTAATTCAGTAACGTCATTGTGTGTCTTTTTTACAAAGATAGTGTCTTCATACTTATCCCTGTGTAACTTACATCAATTTCTCTCTTCTTTCATCCCAATCAACAGGTTCAGCTGTCTGTTTTTCCGTTTCAACAGATCAAGGTTAGCTCCTTATTTTTTTTACCCAGTCACCATGACGAAGGAAGAGGCAGCAGCAGAGGAGGTTAAGACAGAGACCAAGACAGAGACATCAACAGACACACCGTGAGTATTCAACCATAGAGTAAGGACAGACTAAACACAACCAGGAAATCACGTCTACTTTGTGTGGCGTCTATGGGATCAAGAACTTCCCCACTCATACCCCCTCCCCTCCCCCCTAAGAGGGCCACTAGGAAGAAGGTCAATGGTTTTAGGGGGTTGCTAAAGTTTGTTAGACGAGCACGATGCGAAATTTCCTGTTTTGTGCGTATCATTCAAGCATGCACTGCCTCCTCTTAACTCTAAACTGACTGTGGAAATCAGCTTTGACAACGTGGTATAACTGTAACAGCTGATGTTCATAGTTTAAAAGCACTTGGCACCTTTGGTATGCCTACTTGTTGTATCACACCTAACAAAAACAAGTCTGTGAAAATATTGACTCAATTTGTCATCGAAGCTGCAAGAGATATTACAAGAAAAAACACCCTTGGTGCACAAATCTTTGTGCTTTCAGATGCATAATAAAAGGCTTTATCTGAAGTGGAAATTGCCTCTTTCTAAAAAAAAACACCATTACTTCACGAGGGAGCCCTTTCCACAATTTTATACTGTCAACAGCTCTCCGTTGCTCATCTTCAACGTTCCGTTCACAGGGCAGGTTGGCGGACACAAGGCTTCAACACTATAAGGGTTGGGTAAATTTGACTATAAACACCCAAACCAAACAGTACACTCCTATCACGTCCGCCATACCTCGAAAAGGATCATTACCCTGTGCATGATTGCACACTGGCTTCCAATTAAAATGTGTTATTTTCAACAAAATCTAAAAAGGTTATTAATTGATACATACAGTTCGACTGCATTAACTGTTTTCTTGGGCACAGTGGCGTTAATACCGGACATTTTTCATTTGGGAGGGACAACAGGGAAACAAAATAGGCTCTTTGGGGATGTGTGTTTCCCGATCTCATGTAGGCGAGAAAGAGGGTGGGGTTCTGAGCGGGGAGACATCAACATGCACACAATAACAAATCTGTGCAAGTTTAAGCTCAATCAGCAATTCTCGTTTCGCTGTTTTCAAACAACAGGTGTACTCGCGAGATCAACACTGTTAATTTATTCATTTCTCAATACCTTTTGCCAATTCTGCGACCATTAGTTATCACACACAAAAAACGTGACGTTGGGAGGCTAAGTATTGAGGCGCTGAAAAACAGACGGGAAACATTATTTTGAAACATTTTCCATTGGTTGGTGAAAAGCCTCGTGGCTTCAGAGTTGTTTTCTTACTCCATACCTGTAGATTTCGGAGATAAAGGATGGGATCAATAATATGGCAGGAGAACATCATTAAAGGCACTGTACACGTTTGGTAATTGTCATAGACCAGTGTTCTCACTTGGTGTATCCCATCATAAAGCATAAATAACAAGCTTGTGAAATTTTGGGCTCAATTGGTCATCGCAGTTGCGAGAAAGAAAAAATATTTAAGTAAATAAAATTACCTCTTTCTCAAAAACTACGTTACTCCAGAGGGAGTCGTTTTCCACAATGTTTTATACTATCAACAGCTATCCAATGCTCGTTACCAAGTCAGTCATAAGTTAATAATTGTTTTGAGTAGTTACCAAACGCGTACCTTCCCTTTAATTGCAAGTTTGAAGGACTGGGGTGTAAAGTAGATGATAACCAATCTGCTGGTGGATGTTAAGTTATCATCAATCGGTCCTAATACATTGTTCTCTTGTGAAGTAACGATTTTTGAAAAGTCTGACATTTTTCTTATCCAAAGATTGAGTAATAACATGTACTCTTGCCGTTAATTTCGTTGCTCCAATTCTCCCATAGGCTATACTATATCTTCCGTTGAACATAGCAAATCAGCGGCCATGACAAACTTAGGTTATCT
Organism: Asterias rubens; assembly: GCF_902459465.1. Lineage (NCBI taxonomy): Eukaryota > Metazoa > Echinodermata > Asteroidea > Forcipulatida > Asteriidae > Asterias > Asterias rubens. The sequence goes on along the minus strand of NC_047069.1, from coordinate 13,275,981 downwards.
GAAAATGTTTGACGGAATGTTTCGAGAATGTAAATGGACTCTGTGTCTCGTCTAAAAGCAAACGTTCAAGAACGTCCTCCAATTAAAACATCATTGTCCCTTGGCTGTGAAATAATATTGACCCCAGCAAAGTTCACCATCTTAGAGCATCTTAGACGGCAAGGTTCGTCCTGTGTCACTGTCAAAGTTGCATTAAATAGACCCAGAACAAACCCATAATCCGCCCCACTGTATATACAGATGTCGTTAACAGATTGCTTAGTCTGTGCTTCCGGCACCCACATTGCATAGGGGAGAGGGAGGGGGAATATGGGATGGGGGTGGGGTCAGACTCAGATGTCAGGGTCGCGTGGGGTCGGCATTCTCCTAATGCAATCAGTCAGAGGTGATTTTTGGGGACCCCTGGTCCGGATGAGAACCCGTATCGGTTGGTGACTGACCCCTGTGACCTCGACCCCTGAGGAGCATGACGTCATCACCTCAGTGCCAGAGTGCACGTCGTCAAGTTGACGTTCTAGTTCGCTCCGAGAACGCCCTAATTTTACAGTTCCCCTTTTTGTTTAGCTTTTGTATGTTTGTTTATTCCAGCTATAGTTATAACCGAAATTCTAGTTTTTCAGATGTTCACGTTCTCTTTCTGTGAGTCTTCGTATGTACTCAGTTCAAACAACCCAATTATTCACCAACAGGGCTGTAGTATTTTGATGTTCGTTGTTCTTTGCGTGTGCATATGAATTTAATATTAAGTATTTTAATATTTGTATTTTATTGTTCATTGTACTTCATGCCTAAGCCTACATATCCATACAAAAGTGGGCAATAGATGCTATCAAATATCTAACTTTTTGTCTATCTAAATTAAAATGGTGTAATGTACAAGTTGGAAGAATTGAAAAAGACTGACAGCAAGTTTGTTTCTCTTTCTTTCATTTCAGAGCCAAAGAAGGTGCTACAAACGACGCCTCGACCACTAAACCGGCAGAGGGTGGTGAAACAGCGGGGTCAAGCGATGGAGGTGGCAGTGGGGGCGAGGGAGGAGAAGCGCCCAAGGATTCTGAGAAGAAGGAGGCAGACTTCAATAAGTCATCCAAGAAGAGGAGATGGTTTTGGTCCAAGAAGGGCGAGCAGGGTGGACCAGAAGCAGCAAGTGGGACAACGGGAGAGGGCCAAAATAGTGGTACTGAAGGAGGTGGGTGTTTTGGGGCTGAATTTGTTTTTAATTGTAGAACCTAATGTCCAGCTGTTGTAATTTTCGACAAAATGTAAAAGGTCTCTCTTTAGAGAAATTGCTCATAAATAATCAACATCCCATCATCATTTATCGATGTTTTGTACTTGAGTCGGGACCAAACACAAACTGGGCACAACTTCGTAGAGCTGCTTATGCTTCAACGCATGATGACGTCGAAAACTAGCCGTAGCCGTAGCTGTAGCCGCAAATTTGGACACGGCCCTGTCTAGGGCTATGGCTCCAGATCTAGACGCCGGATCAGAGCATTGATGAAAACAAAAATCCATATGAAGCATACAGCTCTGTTGCACCCAGCAATTACTTCCTTTAATCAGTTTTATGAATATAGGCCTAGTTCAATTATTGTATTATTTATCTGCACATTGGATGGTAGTCATCCCAGACTGAAGTCCCATGACTGCGAAGCATAGAGGATGTATCTTAATGTAGTGTCGCCCGAGTAGACTGCGGTTTTTAAAACCACACTATAAGTCACAGTCATGTTACAAATGACGAATCACACACACGCATTATCAACAGTCGTCTAATGTCTCTAAGGGTTTTTATCCGCTTTAGCGGGTGCAATTTCCTGGGCATAAGAACGCTCGCAAGAAAACTGGGACCTGTACATGTTAGTTTGTGAAACTAGGTCTGTGTAAAAATGGGAAAAAGACCTTACCCAGATTCAAATAGTCCTTCTAGGTCGGGGTCATATGTTTTCATAAAGCTTTGAAGCAGAAAATAATTCATGCAAAAAAAATCTCAGCTGCTGGGCATGTGGTCGCAAAAAATTAATGTAAGTTTAATCAACTTTTTAGTTGGTTAACCTATATTTACTAAGCACGTTTGCTTCCGTGCTTAGCAAAATTGTGATGAAAGACTTTAATATGACATTTATTAAAAACGCACACATTTTACTGAGAAAAAATAATTACCAATCAAAACTATGTGTATACTGAATATTGACTTTTGGCTCTTAATTAGTGATTATGATTAACTTTTTGGCTTAAAGGGGCACAATGCCTTCAAATCTTTCAAAATGTTGCTGTTTGGAATGAGTACCACACGTTCCCCCTCAGCTTTACTAGGCGGGGTCCTAATTTATTATTTTGTTTTCTTGATCACGCAGACAAAGAAACACCCGCCGAGAAGGAGATGAGCGACTCCGAGATGGAGGCCGAGATGCAGAGACGAGTCAAGGAACTCGAAGCCGAGAAAGAGAAACTTGCGGCACGGATCGACCTCTACAACAAATACGACTCACTGGAAATGGACATATCGGACATGACACAGGAACTGGAACGAATCATCAACAAACACAAGGGCAAACAACCCAAGTCAGACTCAGAAGGTAAGGGTGAAACGCAGCTGCAGCCCGGGGCAGGCAATCAGCAACAGAGAGTATCCAACGGGCCTCTTGGCATCCGGAGGTTCTTAAGGGTTAACCCGCTTGGGTATTTCTGAAACCGGATTCAAAAATACGAAAGACCGGCTAGCCCGTATAGACTTTTATCATGGTACGGCCATCTTGAGTTTTCCCCCATTCAAATCAATGTAACCAAACTGAGGTTGGAATGAGAAATAGTCTGGTTCCTTTTTGAACAATGAATACTGGCATTCATTACTGTTATGGACGCAGGGATGATGACCAAGATGGTTGCAACGTGACAATGGTCTATTGGTATAATGTATACTGGGGTAGAGCGCATTCCAAACTGCTTTTCTTGGCTGAATTTGTACTAGGGGTAGCCTATAAGAAGTGCAGATGTGGCTTTACTTGATACTTTCATTGACTTTCGTTATTTATGTAAATCGTGGAAGAATGTTCACTTGGTCGATTCCCAGTCTACTATACCGGTCAGCTTATTTATTATAATGTGTAGCTTAGCAGCAGACAGTATTCACAGTATTCCTTCAATGATATCCTAGAATGATATTTTAATTTTTAGAGCAGAAATGCCGTATGAATTTCACATTTTCAAAACCTTCCATTCCCCTCCATTTTGTTTCGTTGCTTTCAGAGTTTTTAGACACAATTAAGCTTTAACCCACTTGAATCATTAAATGGGGCTAAAATTGTGTACTCAACCTTTATAGAATGTATAAGTGCTGGGTTTAGGAAGGTGGCTCTAGGGTTGGAGTGAGGATTTTGTCCCTTTCAAATGACTTGAATTTTTAGAAGGTCGGTCAGGAGCCACCCCCGACTTCAACCCTTCTCAACACGACCCTGAAACAGAGCACTTTTTCTCCTTTTTACAGGCAATGGACACCCCAAACCAACCGCACAGTAACTGGATCGTGGTCACATCTCACCAATTCAATGAAAAAACTGAACATTTTGTCATCTGTACTAAGTACAAAAAAAAGAAGCAATGTGTAAATTTGAAAATCTTGTAGAAAATCCACCTTCATGGCAATGTATTTTTTAGGAAGAAAGGAGCAAGCCAGGTACTGTGTGAAACACACATGTACCGACTCATATTAATCAGAATGCTTTTTTTTGTAAAACTTGGGCTGAAAGTATCTTATTGGTTCATGCATGGGTGTAAAGCAGTGGGACGAGGAGGCAGAAGTGACGTGATTTTTGAACCGGAAGTGAAGGGTCACCAAGAAAGCGAACGATAATATGATCGACACTGAAGCGGGATGTCGTCGCATTGAAAATATCCGCCTCTATAAGTTTGTTATTAATCTTATTCTGTAAATCTCGTGGGATTATATACATACGTATTGAGGGTCTCGGGACATCCTCTGTTGTACCCTTAATGTTGTTTAACTCATTTTGTTATAAATTCATGATGAAACAACTCGAAAACCGAATTCACAACCAAGTGTAACAAAATCATTGTCCGTAGATCTATACAGCCAGATCCATTGACATAATATTTTGGCGGATCCAGACAACCTAATTATTTCACAAAATTCCTAATTATTATACACCCTTTTTAGTTTTGCTATCCCTCCAATCTTATCCTGGATCCGCCCCCTCCAAGTACCCATCCAGATCGGGTGAAAATGTGAAATTCATATTGGCCCCATGGGGAAATTCAATATTGTAATAGTAGACCAATGTGAGGTAATCTTTATAAATAAACAATACAGCAATATAAATAGCACTGTAAATAGCTTTAAATGCTGACATTATTTGGGTCATCTTTTTAAATAGAAGTTTCAAGAAAAAAAGGAAAGGAAACCCTTAGCCCTACCACTCAACGAACGGATAACAACCTTAAAAGAGTCACCTTTATGGTTAAATAGCAAGTTGGTGAGTCTATTCTTGCAAGGGGTGTCGGGGAAGGGTTTAACTTAATACAGCTATCAATATAATTCCCTACGAAGAATCTTAATGATTGTCTCCCCCATGTAAATAATGCGTAGGTCTGATCATGTTTATTTATAACTTTATTATCCGTTTCTTGCCTTAACTTCATTTCAAAAAATCACAATGCTGAGTGAAATGCTGCGTTACAATTGTGACAACCAAATTGAAAATTAAGAAATAATTGTTCTTTGAAATTCCTCGACAAAGAACGCCTTTGTACACTAGGGATGTGCGCCTATGTATTTCATTATTAAGACCTCATAATGCCAATAGGAGCTTCTGATTCTCATGTAGTATTTGTATATCTCTGATTAATACTTGCAAAAGAAAGAGTAAATTACTTTTACTGTAACTACCAAGATCATGCACAGTCTTGTTTAATTTCTGTTCACCCTCACTAAAGCTTACTACCAATCCCAAGATATAAAATAAGGTGTTCAATAAAATTATAAGTATTCATTTACACCTGGCTCCAGTCTGGTTGCTTTTATTTTCTTCTGTGTCCTCTTATTGAGAGCAAAAATGAAATTGGGTTTTCCTCGCGTAATATGGCACAAAGAAAGTGGATGCCAAACACGTGGCTTAAGGGTGGGGTCGTTGTATTGCCATGATTGAATTAAATGGAATTGTACACAGTTGGACAATTCAATAGACCTTGTAACCTTTGTTTACAACACGTGTGGCCTTTCATATTCTTTGACTTTTCTGGCAGGCAAGATACTGCACTGGTCATGATGGGAAAGTTGACATTTTGTGTCATAATTTTCACATAAATCCCAAGAGTTATGAAACTAAAAACTGGACAAGTTTTGAGATGTGCCCCCTTTCATCAAACCAAAACTTGAGACAGTGCAATATCCATAAAATGTTACATTGTATGTCTTCTTCCATTAGGCTGTGTACAAATCCTGCCTGCAGGCAGTCCAGGATTGGTGGCTCTTTCGTAAACATGCGATATCACAGGTCACATCGTCTATACAACCAATACAAAACCCATATCAGAGTTTGCCATTCATTGTCTCAATGACTAGCCAGGGGACCAGTTTCTACCTCCATGGTCCATTTAACTTGTCCGCCAGCGTTTTCACCGGTCCATGGTGGAACGTTCCCTTTGAACCACTGTGGGACTTTCCCGCCTTTTTGTTGGAAGCGATATGAACAATCGGTGATTTACATACTCAGCCAGCCGGACTTGCTCGACACAATTTGGACTGGTTCTTGGACATTTTAACTTGCGTTTTGGTTAGCGGACCACTGTTATTAAGGGAGAACACTGCATAAAATTACCATAATGAAGAAAGATTCTCAATAACTCGTTCTCTTCTGAAGTGTTTAAAAATATTTACGAATACTGCTAAGGACATCAAAACTGCTGCTGCAGCAGCCCCCGTCACCATGCTTTACAAACCCTTATCCAAAATACAGTTGTTTTTTTCTTGTGATATTACTGTTCCAGTCAAATGAAACGTCAAAGCATTTATAGCGTTGTACATACAGTGTAGGTACATTCACATGCTCAAACTTCAAACAATAGTTATTCACATGCTCGTTACATGCTGTTTCTGTAGGTTTTGTTGCGTGAGCATTTTAACACATTCCTCCGGATCATTTCTCCTGAGTGGTTGGTAACCTGCCTCTACTCTGTGCTTATCAAGATGAGGTCCCCAGTCTGGTGTCGGCTTTAGAGATATTCGTACCCGCTGTCGTGGATGAAAGAAGACAAAACAAATCAAAATTAGTTTGTGCATGATTTGTTATAATAATAAGTTTTCTCAATATAATCTGGTGACGTTCGGAGTGAAAACTCTCTTAATAAGTTCTGGTGGTTCTGCAGAGAACCTTTGGTTTAAGAAATCGACGATTTGATCGGTATGCTCTGATCGTCTCAAGGATAAACTTTCGAGATGTTAAAAAACCGTTTTCCAGAACCACAAAGGTTGATGTAACTCTGCAATCCTTAACAGATTTTACTCCTAAAGATGAAAAGTTTCAAATCTTACTTTCCTATTAGCATAATATCAATTTGTGGTTATAAATAAATTAACATGATATTTTCATAAAATAGATTGTGTTCCCAGCTCACGTAACATTTAGCAAACTCTACTATAACGAGATACTCACTGGAAAACCGTCCGTTTGCCCGGGACTATTTAGAAACAGTACGTCATTCATGTATATATAAAAAAACGGCCCAAATCTCCAACCATGTATGTGTATTATCAGAGGATTTCGTATCTCTTACCTCGAGTATGGTTCCCTGTAGTCCGCACATGTAAAACACAGGGTAAATGAGTGGTGGTAAGAGTGAGGTTATGGTCAGGAGCCAGCCGAGAGCAAGTGCCCAATCAGGGTAAGGGTCGCCATTACCGTACGTTAGTGGTGTATAAGCAACAATGGAAGAAATGACGAGAGCCTAAAGTCGAAACAAAAAGAGAGGTTATACAAATAATTTATTCCCGAAAACGATTTGGAAAAACAATGATGTTTTCCAATAACACTTAACTGTCAAAGTAAAACAGACGAATATCTTGTTGGCTCAGTTACAGTTCTCCACAAGTACCGCGAATGTAAAACATAACAAAACTCAAAACTAAAATTTATAAAAAAATTAAAAAGCAGTCTGAATTTAATCACAGATAAATGTTGAATCATAATATTTTGTTTGTACTTTAAAGAGAAGGTACACATTTGGTAATTGTCAATTACCAGTGTCCTCACTTGGTGTATCCCAACATTAATGCATAAAACAACAAGCCTGTAAAAATTTGAGCTCAATTGGTCATCGGAGTTGCGACAAAATGGTGAAAGGAAAAAACACACTTGTTGGACGAATCTGTGTGGTTTCACAGGTAGGAATAAAAGACTTCTAGCTAGAAGTCTTTTAGTGAGAAATAACCTCTTTCTCAAAAACTACGATACTTCAGAGGGATTCGTTTCCAACAATGTTTTATACATCAACAGCTTTCCAATGCTCGTTAACAAGTCAGTTTTTAAGTTAATTATTTTTGTTTTGAGTAATTACCAAACGTGTACCTCCCCTTTAACACCCATAACAATAAATACAAAAATCAGATGATTATTTCGCTCCACAAACATGGGCGTTAGACGAACGGCTTCTGTTACTTTGTCGATTTTTCTATTTTTAATTATTTAAAAGAATTCTTCTCTTTTTGACAACTGATATTTTCACATTTTGTTTTCTATTGATGAGTCTTACCACGAGTGTAATAGGAGTGACAATCCACCATGATATCTTCCAGTATAAATTGAGTTTGAAACCAAGCATATATTTCAGATCCTCCAGAAACCTGTTGACACCTGTGTGAAATTTAAATACACACAACATCAGAATGACGACACTTTTAGGAAAAACCCGAAGATTTTTTTGTAATCATTTAATGAGGGAGGAATTGTGAATTGATCGATTGATGTAGGCCTACTGACCAATAAAAACCATGTCTGACATTGGTCTTTCGAAAATGCCTCCACTATGCCCCGCCCGGAAATGGTGATCTTTGTAAACAAAAATGTTGCAGCGTTTGCACCAAACTGTTCCACTTGCTTTATCATTGCCAGGTCTTTAAAGGCACTGGGCATTTTACTCAAAATATTTGTTACCATAAAAACTTTACTTGGTAACAAGCAATGGAGAGCTGTTGATAGTCTAAAACATTGTGAGAAACGGCTCCCTCAGAGTTAACGTAGTTTTCGAGAAGGAAGTAATTTTTCACTAAAATATTTGAATTTGATTTAGAGACCTCAGAATAGAATTATGAGGTCCCGAAATCAATCATCTGAATGCACACAACTTCGTGTTTTTTCTTCCATTATTATCTCACAACTTCGACGACCATTTGTTATTTTGATCATATGTTGAGGTACACTAAGTGAGAAGACGAAAATTACCAATAGTGTCCATTGTCTTTAAAAGGGAGGATTATTTTGTTTCACTGTACTGTACCAGTGGGCGGGGACAGTGGGGGGGGGGGACACAAATAGACTGGTCAATGTCACGCTGTTATTATTCAAACATTACCATAGAAATGGCCAACAATGATGACCTCAAATGTTGACACAAGCAGCAAGGAAATATTTGCAGCAAATGCGTTCATCAGTGTCACGACGTGTATACCACCCTGGAGAAAATAAACATTCAAATCTAAGTCATGAAGTTTCTAAAGCAAAGCAATAGAATTGCATTTTTATAAAGTCAAAATTAATTGTCTCCTGTTCGTAAAAGACCACCCGTGTTTAGCACGGGGAAAAATAACGCAGAGGAGAGTACTTGTTTTCCCTGCCATTTCTATGCCATAGTTTTTATATAGATGGGCAGAACAAGTACATTTTCAGGTCATTTTCCATTTGATAAGTTCTTGGCTCGCTAGTTTACAAAAAATAAATGGGTTTTAGCAATCAAGTCTGCTGCCACCTAGTGTTCTCAAGACCCTCTGACATTGTTACCTGTGTAACCATGGGTAGCCCAAGAAGAAAGCAGACGACACACAGGATAAGGGTGAGCAGCGTCTTGTACTTGCGTAGATTCTTGAAGCTTCCCTCGAATTCATCCACTAAGCCTGTGATGATTGCTTCGAATAATGTAAACTTCAGACAGAAACATAAAGTACACTTTAATATACAGTTCTTATGATGTATGGCCTTAGCACACAGGCAAGTTTGTACAGGGTTGGATTTCACAAAAAGTTAAGCCTAGTCTTATCTCGAGTTAGGACGACTTGCCTTAAGTTTTTAATAGTTCCTAAAGAGTCCTATTTTATAGGACTTTCTTTGTGAAATCGACCCCTGGAAAGTTGGTAACCAGGAGTCTTAAAGGCAGTGGACACTATTGGTAATTACTCAAAATAATTATTCGCATAAAAACTTACTTGGTGTGGGGAGCTGTTGATAGTATAAAACATTGTGAGAAACGGCTCACTCTGAAGTAATGTAGTTTTCAGGAAAGAAGTAATTTTCCACGAATTTGATTTCGAGACCTCAGATTTCAAGCACCTGAAAGCACACAACTTCGTGTGACAAGGGGTTTTTTTCTTTCACCATTATCTCGCAACTTCGACGACCAATTGAGCTCAAATTTTCACAGGTTTGTTATTTTATGTATATGTTGAGATACATCAAGTGAGAAGACTGGTCTTTGACAATTACCAATAGTGTCCTGTGTATTTAACATGTTAAGATTGCGGCTATATTAGGACCCCTGTGTTAATGCAGAATTGCTCACAATGTCACATTTTCTCTTGCCAAGACATTTCAGTAATATAAAAACATGAAAACACATCGTGATGCTCTATTCCAATATTCCTACACCGCAGGGACACAAATGTTGCTAGGTCTAGATATAAATCTTTATTATTACAAATGAAAATCTCGTCCTTCAGTCAGGTGCTTTAGAACTATACAAATAAATATATTTGTTGTACTGATTAATATTGAATATTGAGGGGGAGCTAAATCACATTATTTTGTGATTACACACTCGAGTACCTATGGACCTTGATAAAAATAAAAGGAACGGCTACACCGATGTTCGTTGACCCTAGAGCTCTCGCGCAAGACCATGTCAACAAGCGAGCTGTCATCTTAGTATCTTTAGGCTCCCTAAAATAAACGGCTACATTTCTTTGGCAAACTATTCACGATTTTTTTACTATACTGCACGGCCCCACGAAAACCTAGTTCTACTGCCTTACTTTGAATAAAGCGTATACAATAATAGACAATATTAGAAAAGCACAAAAATGTAAATCACCTCACTTCCAATCCCAAGCATAAAGACCATAATAAAGAACAAGATCGACCACAAAGGTGCTAGTGGCATTCTTGCAATGGCTTCGGGGTAGGCGATAAATGCAAGCCCGGGCCCTGTATAAAGAAAATAAGAAGAAGGATGGTTTAATACTTAATACTCGTTAATAATACTCAGAACGTGCACTGAGGATGTCGAGCGCATTTGCCTGATCTGCGTGCCGGAAACTAGATTTAGAAACAATATTGCGAAGTTGAGACATTTTGCAATAATACTATGGCTAAAATGGCAATGGCACGACTTGCCCCATAGCAGTTGCGTGGGTATTTATATTACATCCGTACTGGAGCATTTTGTGTGTTTTATTTCTATGGTACCATTAAACAACCCATTGTGTAGATTGAAGTGGTGTATAAGCAGAGGCGGCAGTCCCATCCAAACCCAACTCAACCCGTCCCGCTAACAACTCGCGTGCCCCCACATGAGATATACAAACTCAACCAGTCCTAGTGTCCTGACCAATTTCAGTGTCAGGCTGACCCATAATGTGGTTAAAATGGGATTTAACTAGAGTGTTGCGTCAGTTTGATCCATTTTGGGGCAAAATGTTTATTCATACTGACCAAGAAAAGGGTCAGGACCCATGTGGGACCCGGATCTGGTTCAATCCTTATCTGGGAAGTAAGAGACTGCAGTCAAATCATAAATAAAGGTCAACAGAAGAAGGGAAACGATTCAATGGTTTCAAGAGGTTATGTGATGTGTGGAAGAGAAACAACGAATCGGGTTTTACCAGAAGCGACGACTTTATCCACCGTCGTACCGGCATCATGCGCCATAAATCCCAGCACAGAGAACACAACAAACCCGCCGAAGACGCTAGTGAAACAGTCAAGCCAAGCTACGATCACAGCATCTCTGTCAAAATGCAAAAGGATAAACTTTTACAAGTCCCATGTTGGATTTGACCCAGATTCCGGGTGGTCCTGTAGGGGCCTGACCCATTTCTAGGTCAGTATGACCCGGAATCTGTGTCAAAATGACCCACAAATTGACAAATTGACGCAGAATCAGAGTTAAAAACTAACCTATTAATTTAAACCAGTTTCTGGATGAGGCTGACCCAATTAGTTTGTGTCAGTCCAGCCCCCACCCCTTCCCACCCCCTCTAGACTTGAATCAAGTCCCAATCACGTGGGAGTCCATTATTTTCATGCCCATCGCCTTACTTTAGAAAACACCCAAGCCTGTGCCGCACTGCGGGGCCACATATAGCTGCATTTTGACGGCGGTGTATGCTAAGGGCCAGGGACCTCTCGCACGAGAACGGGACTTGAATCAAGTCTACACCCCCTTCCGGACCTGGAATCCGGGTAATGTTTCTGACCCAGGAGAATGTATGGAGACATGCTGATTTACAATAGGAAATTTAACTATGTGTATGTGGCGTCAGTGCATTTTCAAAGTAACAATCGGGGCTACCAAAATTTGTTAATTTGTTAAAATCCTTACGCATACAAAATCGAATCACGACTGTTAAAATATTGCACAGTTAGGCCTACAGTCAAATGATTGTTCATCCTGAAGTGAACGTGAACTAACTATTGAAGGGCTGACACATCGTTCGCGTAAGGACAGTTTCAGGCCTGCTATTACACAGCTACATGTAGGCCTCAAAGATTATGATCTCTGTTGGCATTGGAACATTATTATGCACGTTTCCAAATGGCATTTTTGTCACTCTCTGATGGCTTGAACTACTCGTGCAACTAAAGTGTATTTTGAATTACGCGCGTAATTCACAACAGATCATGCGTTTGGTGATAAGACTCACTTATGACTGTTCTGATGCCACGTGTTGTAACTTGATAGCGTATGTAGTGTGCCGAACGTACAACCGAGAGAGAAGAATACTTGTACTGCAGCGTCTTGCCATACCTTTTTAATACATAAATGAAAATTAGGATATTATGTTTGTGCCATGTTTTTCCAGTAAATAATACGAAATTTTACTAGGTCCACATTGATGTTCATCTATGAGCTTTGTCATTCTTCGACCAAGAAAATAATTTATTCAAATTTAAAAACAACTCCTCGTCAATCTACAAAGGGTTTTGTCATAAGTTAGGCATTGACATCGTCTGTGTGTCCTCCGGAAACTATCGAAGTTAGGCAGATTTAAACAGCGGTTTTAATATTTAAGAGTTATTCTAAGCAAACCATGCACTGAAATTCGGAAAACCATAATGATGCTTACCTTGGGTAAGAGAAGCTTCACAGGATCGGGTTTCATGTAGAAAACGATACCATCTATAGCGCCCTCAAGTGTTATACCACGGATAAAGAGGGCCACCAGAACAAAATAAGGGAAGGTTGACGTCACATACACCACCTGTGTAAATCAGTTAAAACAACCTCGCACATATTAAAGTTTACATAAAAGGTTGCTTATTGTGAAACTACATCATAAAACGAATGCTGCCAGCATTCATTTAAGAGACAAAATATGTATATTGATGGATTTTAGAAGGGAGTAAATAATAAGTCCCGATTTATAATAGAGGGTAAAATGTCTTGTTGACTGTTTTCTTCTGTCCATAGATATAATTTACACGATGATTACAAGTTGAGCAGGGGTTGTAAAGGTTACACAAAATAAAAATATAAATGTCACCTTGAGATGTGTAAAACCAGACCCCTGCCAACGATTAAAACATAATTTCTTTTTAATGCACTAAGTTCTCCTTAAACAAGGCTTAAAGCCACTTTAAGGGGCTACCTAAAAATAACTTCAGGAGAGCTGGAGGCAGGAATTGATATTCCTCTAATATAACGGGAATCTTTTGATAAGTGACAATGCAAGTCTGATTATTTCTAGGAATTCGAGCTGATGCCAAAATAAATATTGACGTTTAAAGACAGTGTACACTATTGGTAATTGTCAAAGACCAGTCTTCTCAGTTGGTGTATCTCAACATATGCATAAAATAACAAACCTGTGAAAATTTGAGCTCGATCGGTCGTCGGAGTTGCGAGATAACTATGAACGAAAAAACACCCTTGTCACACGAAGTTGTGTGCTTTCAGATGCTTGATTTCGAGACCTCAAGTTCTAAACTTGAGGTCTCGAAATCAAATTCGTTTTATACCATCAACGTCTCCCCATTACTCGTTACCAAGTAAGGTTTTGTGCCAATAATTATTTTGAGTAATTACCAATAGTGTCCACTGCCTTTAATATTGTCCTCGATATTTAATATTACAATCCAACAAAGATACACATTGTTATCACGCAATTTTAAGCCATACTTAAAAGCAGCCGAGGTCAAAAAAACACATGATTAACAACTAACCAAAATACCGTATCACATTAATCTGTGACTGGTTTCCTCTGCTACAGTATTGTCCTGCATTAAGCCACAGATTCTAAAACAACCTTTTGCACGGAAATAATAATTTTAGAGTGAGGCTGTTCGTCAAGAAAATTATTCACTATTACTCGTTATTTTCTGATCAGCCAAATAGAATTGAGAACTTAAATTTCAAAAGGTGGAAGCGTTTTTGAGATGTTGCCGAAAAATGTCCACGCAGGAGGAATATTTAATCTGCCGTTGGAATACACTATCGAATAAGCGTAACAACGGTAACGCTTTTGAGATTCAAATAGTGGTAGGTAAAAGTGATAGATTTTTCCATTACCGAAGTGAAAGGTTTCTCAAAAAGCATTTTATTTAAAGCTGCTGTACTTTTCAAACCAAGTAATTATTTAGCAAAATTAAAAAACTTACTGAATTTCTTAGAAAAAACTCGTCTCACAGATTTACATAAAACTTATACGGTCTTATGATGATAGAATACAAAATCGCTTGAAATATTTTTGTCTGAAATGTCATATTTGATTACAAATAAATAAAACTAAAACTCCTGTTTGAGGTTCACCGTTCAGTGAACGTTTTATTCCTTTTTTTTCTCTTCATCAGATGGCCGATCGATCTCAAACTTCTACAGGTTTGTCAGTTTGAGTATATGGTGGATTACATTAAGTGCTTACACTACCAGAAACTGTTTTGTTAAATAAACAAAATGTGAAATGTTCCTTTAAGACGTACCTTTCCAGATGACTGTATTCCCTTTGCTAGAGACAGGAAGACTATGAGCCAAGCCAGTAGGAGGCACAGCGTCAGGTCCCATTTCACCTCACCCAGTTTGTCTATACCGTCTGACATGTCTAGAACACGGTTACTGGAAAATGTCGAGGAAAGATGACATTTGAATCAATTTAGAAATGAGAAATTACACGTGGAAAGTCAGGAATAAAACACCCTAATACAATAGCTGTGTTAGTATGTTAGATTATAAAAAAGGATGGTAGGCCTTATAAGACTAACTAATGAAGATCAACTGATGCATTTTTCTGCATTTTAGTTTAAGTGCTACCAATAGCCTCCCTTTTTTAGGAATAAAACAGTTTTTTTTACCCTTGTTCGATTAGCATAACATGGGAATTGAATGATATGGTTCTGTAATTAGTATTGCAAAACAAAAGAGTGGTTAAAACGATGTTCTTTTTACTATTCTACCTCATTGGAGATATGGGAATTTGGGGAATTGTGCTGTTGTATGATAGAAGCATGGAATTTGACCCAGTCAAACAATTTAATGAGAAACATGTTTGGCTATAGGGCCATCGCAGATTAGAATTTTGAAAAAGTGACTGGAAGAATTAATCAGCAAGTTTCAAAAAGGCTACACTTGCCCGTTATTCTTTCGGGAACAAAAAAATCGAATAATTATTAGACCATACATCTCGTAATCTTCAAAAAAGTATACTATTAGTTGTATATATTACATATCTTTTATTTGAATTAACTGTTAACAAAAATAATATTCATTTATTTACTAGAAGTACTCCTCGCTAGGTCGAATCGCAACAAAAGAACCGTTCGAAGTTGTGTCATTGTCACTTAAACTTGCAGTTCCACTCGCGATGTCGTAAGTGTCACTTGTGTCATTGACAAATGTGTCATTGAAGAAGGTGTCGTTGATCACAGAGTTGTCACTGGCCTTGGTGACTCTACAATTGGGTGTGTTCCAGTAGTTGTCGCAAGTCTTCCATGGCAGTTCCTTTGTGAATGAGGCAAAGAGGTAGAACAGAGCGTAGGCGATGATGACATTGTAGAAAGTGGCAACGAAGAATGTCATTGTAATCATACCAAATCCAAGCCCTGGGATATAAGAGAAAAATCACTGATTCATTGAATGCAAGGTTTATACGAACAAAAACTTGTTTTCAATTTTGAATTCCTAAGTTTATTTTTAACAAAAACGGCTTCAAGTAGGCCTACCAATATTATCATCTTGTGAAATAATTAATTTCCTTACTAACTCTGTTTTGAGAAATCGAATAAGCTTACCCCGAAAGACATTCCTCCACGTTTTCTAGGAAAACAATAACCACAACATTTGGGTGAAATATTGTATTATTTCTACTAAAAACAAGGCGAGGATTTGGAGAAAAAAATGTAACTACAAACAGCTAAAAAATAACCGCTAACAGCGTTAATGTACCATAGCTTGGTTGTGTCATTACAACTCTTGAATAGTCTGATAAAACGGTGTGGCAGAAGATATTGTCGCCCTGGATATTCTGTCCCCGAAGATTCTGTACCCCCCCCCCCCCCCCCCCCCCAATACGACAAACAGTGTACAAACTACTTTGGATAGCGCCCTCTTTTGAATCACTCTCCTTCAGCCAAAGTGAATTTCCAGTGGGGGACAAATTCTCCGGCGGGACAGATTTCATCGGGGCCACCGATACTCATTGCTTCTAGTGACTCTATAAATTATTGTTGTTGCCTTACCTTTAGCTATAGGAGTGCACTTCCAAACACTAAGGCATCCTAGGCTGGAGAACTGCCCCATTGCCATCTCCAAGTAGAAGATTGGCAACCCGACTACAAGCATCATTATCACGTAGGGAATCAAAAAAGCACCTGGGGAGTAAAAGTTATGGGTTTTGTCAGTTTCTTATAGACCTTTCTTTTGTTGATAAACAAACCGTCTTGGTTGGCTTTCACGAATCACAAATTCACGATTTCTGCAAACTTTCAATTAAATAAAATACCTCCCATAATTAATTGATTTGTTTCCAACAAAATCAATACAAATTTTGAACATTTTTGTACATTGTAACCAAAAGTAGCGATCTGTTTTTGATTTGCATTCATGGCTTTCCATAGTTTTCCAACCAGGGTTGGCAAAAACTCGGGCTGTGTTTGACATTGCAAAAGAAAGTGGTTAAACGTGGGGTTCTAAACCCGTATTCTGCGTCACGTTGACCCAATTATTTGTGGGTAATTTTTACACAGACTTCGGGTCATACTGACCCAGAAATGAGCCAAGCACAAAGGGACCTGGATCCAGGCAGGTCAATTCTGGCCCAGAAGTGTTTCTGGTTTATATAGGTAATAGACCCTTCCAAAAAAAGTTAGGGTCGTCCGTCTCCTGAAAAGATAAAAATAGTTACCGATTTCGGATTACCGATGGCTTGGTTATTGCTTATGTCCCATTAATTCTCAGTTGGCGGCCGGAATAGATATATCCACATACTGCAGTTTGGGCACTAGTCTATAGTTCTTCAATTCTGTGTTGTTGTTGTTTTTAATTGTTTTTTTTAAATTTTAGTTTAGGCACTTTAAATAATTAAAAAACAAATAATGATTTAATTAAATCATTGCACTCATAAAATGTATTTTGTGAAGTTGTCATTTTGTATATGCGTTTGCGAAGTTCTCCAAGTGTTTTGACCTACCTCCACCATCTTCATAGCACAGGAAAGGAAACCTCCAGACGTTACCAAGACCCACGGCGTAGCTCACGCAGGACAGCACAAAGTCGAGTTTTCCGGACCAGTTGCCCCTCTCCCCTCCTCCATCCTCCATATCTACCTCCTGCCCTTTCCCGGTCTTTTCAACCATACTGTTGTGAAGATCTCCCTCCATTTTAGCTTCTTTGAGTTTTTCCATCTGTACAGCAGTCGAAACTGTTTGTGACTTTAAGCATCAATTAAGTTATCAAAATGCTTGCTGCCTGCTTCGCGTCAGCAGCCTGTGATGCTGTGCTGGATATCCACCCGATGGAGTTTGCACAGTAGCTGCAGACAACATAGACACAGAAGAAAGTACCTTCTGCAGCATGCATTCAAGAACGGCTGAATTGTGTTTCCATCATCAGCCGAAAAATCAATACCCCAATTTTATTGTAATGTATAAGGAGACCCGGTTGAAACCAGTGTAAACACAGTTCATGGACATCACACACAACAATAACACAAGCAACAAACGAGCAGAGTGTAGAGTTTGAAACGTCGAGACCACACCGACTCTTCTCTCAGGGCCAACACTCACACAAGAAAGATTTACACATGGTTGTACCCGCGAGTTAACTATTCATTTGTAGTTTCTTCCTATTTCTCCACACTATGCAAAGCTTCAAACAATACAAACAAAACAGAAGTTTGCATACAGCTTAACTTCAAATTATTCAAGGGCAACAGCCCAAACAAAGTCACACACGACGTGGCATACACCGAGTACAGCTTTACAAACAGCCGACGGACCAATTGCATGTCAGTGTCAAACACAATCTTAATCATAATATGAAAAGGTTATCACATCATTATCTTGATATCATCGTTTGTACATGACGACAGAGCGTGTTTTGTGTTTGCTAGATCATGGAGTAGATATTATGATTAGTTAACAGTTCTAGGGAGCTATTATTCAAACACCTGTGGAGTTCCCGTAACAGTCAAGATCTTGTATTATAATGAGTAATTCTTATAAATAATGACTATGGTATTGAGAATTTGGCGCATAATTATAGGGCCGACATCAACATAACGTCCCTCCGAAGTTCACTTTCTGCATCCACGCAGCCTATTATGGTCATTGTCTTGGCAAATTATTTAAGAAAAGAAAGTCATATAATATGAAAGTTCCAGCTGAATACAGCGTCTAAAAGAGAAATATTTATATTCATAAGAATGTCGAATCCTTACACCAACCTGCCTTACACCAACCATCAGAAATCTAAGAAAAGCTTCATGAGTGATTCGTTTCTGATATAAAGGCACCAAACACTTTTTGTATTCGAATTAGCATAAAAACGTACTTGGTCACGAGCAATGGTGAGCTGTTGATCTAAATTAAAAAATTGTGAGAAACGGCTCCCTACCCTCTGAAGAACGTAGTGAGAAATTAAAATTTCTCACTTAAATATTAAGACACTTCGGGCCTGAAGCCTTTGTTATTCATCTGAAGGCACAAACTTTTGCAACAAGGGTATTTTTTCTTTCATTATTCTCTTGCAACTTCACGACCAATTTAGCCAAGTTTTTCACAGGTTTGTCATTTTATAAATGTGTTGGGATACAGTGAGAGCTGGTCTTTGACATTACAAAGGTGTACAATGTCTTTAAATGTTTGAGTTGAAAAAAACTAAACAGCTGTCGCGCTTCTCACCAAACAAAGTTTATACTGTCATTAATTTGTTTACCAAGTATTTACCGATCTCTACGACCCTCCTTTAAGGGCAGAATAAAATTAATAATAATAGTATCGAAGTCTTATATAGCGCACGTATCTACCAAACAAGGTACTCAAGGCGCTGAGTATACAAACTTTCAGAAAGATAAGTAATTGCAGTGATGAATTTTGAGACCCATTTATTTAGGACCTTATAATGGTTTACAAGGTGCTACGGCGCATACAGCAGCCACAGCCAGGAACACCGGGGCGAACCCCTTCTCTTTTCGAAAAGTGCACTGGGTTCTTTGACATGCGTTACACAACACATGGGACCAACGGCTTTACGTCCCATCCGAAGGACGAAGCAATGGTTAAGTGTCTTGCTTAAGGACACAAGTGTCACACGGCTGGGGATTCGACACATAAATTGACATATAAATTAATGGGGTTTGTTCTTGGTTTCTGTTACTTGTGTTTTCTTTATTTTGTTATCCACAAGCTACGAACTGTTGACAGGTTGTTTGTATAGTACCAATATATTAGTTGAAAACCAATAGATAAAAGTTATTAATTTTGCCAAAACAAAATGATATATCTTGATAACACAATAGTGTTACCATCATGCTAAACTACCAAAAGGAAAACCAAAAATATGTTTCGATACTTCTACGTTTTATCTAAAATTAAAGATGACCTGAACAATGTGACATTCCAATTTGACCCAACAGGCGGGAATGTTTGCGTTGATGTCAAATCGGGAAGCAAGTCGGTTGTAGGAAATTATACACGGGCTGCGCTGTAGGAGGAGAATTCAAAAGAGGGCGCTATCGGAAGAAGTTTGTACACTGTTCGCCATAATGACGGACAGAGTCTCCGGGGACATTATCTCCTACCATAGTGACCAACAAGTTTCTTTTGTGAGTGGTGGTGGCACCATTGATAGAGCCCTGAGAGTAATGTGGCGTAGAGCTCTGCGGAAAATGTTGTGTTTGGGCCGGGTGGGGGCCCGGGCATTTTGTGACCCGTTAACGCGTGCGCCAAAAATGCTTCTAAAAGTTTACCGCGCGCGCTTGGGCCGGGGTGGTATCTGCAACATTAGTTACAACGTGTGTAGATTATATCGACTCTTGCAAAAAGTAAACAGGTGACGGGATAATAATTTATCATGGGAAACTTTCTTGCCAACATTTGGCCAAATCCAAGACGGGTGTCAGCTAGTGCTGTAGACGGACTAGCTTTCAGCAGTGAGAACCGCTTGCTGACGTTTGCTTCTTCAGCATCGACGTCCCGTGGTGAGCCGATTCACCAACGAGTATCATCAGTAGATCACCTCGAAAGGCTGACTGAACTTCACAATTGCATCATCATGGGGAGACTGAATGACTTCAGACGGTGTCTTGATGTGGTAGTTACCGGCAGCGTGGATGAGCTGTTTCCTGCTCGATTGGTAGCACCTCGACTGGCCAGCCTTGCTCCTATGACTGGATTCTGTCGAAGTGAACCTCCCACGAGTCTCTGCCTACTCCATGAAGCCGCCAGTCGGGGCCGACCCGACATGTTGGTTCTGCTCCTCCGGGCTGGTGCCTCACCCAACGTCCTAGACTCCAAAGGGGAATCAGCACTCCACCACGCTGCCAAGAATCCAGAGTTCTGCCATGCCTTGCATTTTCACTGCTGTACCGATCGCTCCCAGCTGTTGAGACGATGGGCATGCGGCAGCCATCACTGTGTTGAGATACTGTGCTCAGCACCAGGTGCTGATTTGAACATCCGCAGTCAGGTCGACATGGGTACCCCTCTGCATAGAGCTTGCGAAGCAGGTCGAGAGGCGATCGTAGAGGTGCTGCTATCCCACGGAGCCAATCCGAATGTCCTGAACAGGTACGGAGAAACCCCCGCAGCCATGGCACTAATCTCCGGGCACGAAGTGGTTTTCCGTCGGTTCCTTGATATGGGCGTTCTGCAAGGGAGGATCGACGCTATCCCGTTCATCTTGCACACTGCAGTCAATGCATATGTGGAGTTCCCTGATTTAGAGAAGTTCAACAATATCATTGGGATCCTCCAGTACGACGGGGACTTGAACGAGCAAGATCACCTTGGCAACACCGCACTCCATTACGCTGTTGCCGGCCGCATGGTCGACTTCCAACTGGTATCGACTCTTCTTACCAAAGGCTCTAACCCTGACTTAGTGAACAAGATGGGTAGGAGTGCTCTGATAGAGTTTCTCTTCTCACACCAGACGCACATCAACAACGCTAACATCCGGTCCGTGGTTCTCCTTGCCTCTTACATGACAACCACGCCGTCCATTCCTCCAGGGCAGGTGTTTGCCGTCAGCAACAACCCACTCTCCCTGTCGACTCGATTGTACGATGAGATCACCGAAATCGTCCGTCACGTCTCCCGAACTGTGCCGTCTCTTGGCCACCTCTGCCGGCAGACACTGAGGCGCAGCATTGGACCTCATCATCTCGGGGACCCATCTGTTATGGACGCCCTACCCCTGCCTGTATCTCTAAGGGAAAGCATATCAAACCGAGTAGACCCAGAAAGTTTTTGCGGTTACTTACTGGATTTTCTTCTTGAGAGGGAGTTTTCCAATGACGAACCCATGATGGCCACAGTATAGGAGTATTACACAATAACTCCATGATATAATTTTGAACTGTTGCTGTAATGCAGATTTGTTTTATATAATTTTAATAATATGAATTGTTTTAATGGAAATACAAACAACTTCATAAGCCTACACAAATTATGTGATGTTATGTGCGTGAGACCTTTCTCTAATTGCATGAAATGTACCATTTTTAATAGATTGAGTAGGCCTATTCGCACGGCTGTAGGCCTACTATGCACACTGGTATAGACCGGCTGTAAAACTCATGTGTTTTATGTTAAATATTGAGAAAAAGAAGAGAAAAAAAACCAGTCATAAGTAATATAGAAAGGGGTAAGCCTTTTTGTCCGATAAAACTTTCTTTTCGCCTTTTTACTGAGTTATTGCAGTTATTGTAGTCTTGGTGCAAGACGTTTCTCGTTTCTTTTTCATTCACGCACACCGCGGCCAATTCACCGACAGCGTGCGCACCGACTCACCTGACTTATAGTCCACTCACCGCCCCCCGGAGAAACTCCGGCGCGACGTGAGTCAGGTGAGTCGATGCGCGCGCTGTCGGTGAATTGGCCGCGGTGTGCGCGCGAAAGGGAAACGAGAAACGTCTTGCACCAAGACTACAGTTATTGCAGTATTAGGCGGCACTCCCCGGTGCGCCCAGGAGCAATTTTGTTCCCCCTGCACATTGGATCATGGAATTGCCATCCTTAAAAAAAAATCCCTGTTTCTTTTTAAAACTCCCTTTTTTTAATCGATTTTGAAAATTCGTAGTGCGGAAACCAAAATTGCGGCCGGTGTCAGATGCAATTTTGTCCGCCATGTGATACTGTCCGCTCCGGACACTTTTGCATTATGCAATCGTGTCCGGGTTATGCAAAAACCGTCCGGCGACATGAACATGACTGTACATGTACATGTATGTGCGCGCAAAAGCGAGCAAGTATGCACTGAATTCACTATTTCAGCATGGATATTCACGTATTTTATGATTCCAGCGAATACCCAACGGCCGAACATTTACCACATGTCATTCATGACATGCACTTAGCTTGTAAAAAAATGGCGGACGTGTTCCGTCGACCAAGGGCGTTTAATTTACTGCAAGGACGGTTTTGCACGGGGGCGGACACAACTGCATATGCAAATGTGTCCGGGCGGACTCAATAAATTGCATTATGCAGCAGCGTCCGGGCGGACACGATTGCATAGGCAAAACCGACCGGCGAACATTATTGCATATGCAATAATGTCCTCCGGATAAATAGTATTGCATGGAGGACATAGTTGCATTCGACACCGGGGAGACCGTAAGGGATGGGATCTCTATCATCAGGTGGGTGGGAGGAACTGTGCAATGAAAAAAGACCGAATCATTTAGAAAGGCGCCCTCATTTGACGAAGATGTTCAATGTTTAACTAGCCAAGTCCGTCAAGAAAAAGTGTAAATTAATATTCATAGTTGATATTGAACTAAGCGTAAGATTGTAGCCTATAACATACATTTAAGAAGAAAAAAGTCATAATTTATGCAAATTTTAGGCAGATTCATGTAAGAAAATTACTTAATTTTAAGAGTATGACAATTTGACATTACGCCCGCTAGACTTGAGGAAGTCTAATGACCTGACGAAACGGCCCACAATTCTTCTTGATATTTCCTGTGAACCCGTATTGACATTCATGACATTTTAATATCGTAGTGATTTCTGCGTGATATTTCGTCTTCAAACTATGCGAAATGGACACCCAAGTTGACCCAGAAGCCGAGGTAAGGAAACTTCAAAGTCTGGTGAAGAAATTAGAAAAGCAAAATGAACTGCTCCGCAATAAAGCTGGTGGCATAGGCACCGACAAAAATCATACGCCTCCCCAAAAATCTAGAGTGCGGCAAAACAACATGGCGATTTCTGATGTGACAAACCACAACGACCGAATGAGAACGGCAAATCATTTGGAGAATGGTTCTGGTGACGAGGACCGGGCAAATTATAGTCTGATGGATGACAGTGTTGAACTTTTGGACAGTGAAATCAACGACATGATGAAAGAAGAGGAAGATAGTTGGTAAGTATTGCACTTGGCAGTCAGTGCCACTATAAATGACTAAAACCTAAACAGCTACAGGACAGTACTGTCATGTAACCTAACTAGCCCACCTTGTTGAGCTGTTAATGGCTCCGCTTTTAACATCGGTCTCATCACTGTCGTGATACCACCTTGTTGAGCTGTTAATGGCTCCGCTTTTAACATCGGTCTCATCACTGTCGTGATCTCATCACGACAGTGATGAGACCGATGTTAAAAGCGGAGCCATTAACAGCTCAACAAGGTGGGCTAGTAACCTAACTAAGTTATTATTATTTTAAATTGTGAATACACTCTGCACTTCGACTTTTGTTGTATTAATACAGTATTTTATTGTAATTTTTTTGTATTGGCTGTATTCTGTAAAATTAAAAATGTATGTGACCATGGAGCATTGCTCCAGCATGGGTCATGGTGTGACTGAATTTATTTTGTTAATAACACTACACAGCATGCCGTCCAATACTGGACGTAGATCCAGTAACAGTAACAAGGGCACTGTACTGATTAATAAATAATTTGACATCTGTTATGTGGGTGGTCGTACTGTAGGCCTACTGCAGATGTGTATGTAATGTAGATGTCACAATTTCTTTAAAATTTTTAAAGGAGCACAGGGCACCGGTTAGTCTGGACCTGGTTCAATTTTACGCTGACCAAAGGTCTTGCACTCTTGAAAACTTGAAACAGCTTCTCTACAAATTCAATGTGAATGCAATTTAAACCAGGCTCTATTATAAGTATTAAATGATGATTATTTATTCATATATTTACCTGACTTTTACGCATGTCTCAGGTATTCATTGTAGATGATATTTTATTCCTCAAAATGAATGGCAAATTAAAGCATAATGATTTTTGTTAACATTCGATTAATAATGTGCACATTTTATATGCAACAAATGACTTGCAACTCCGGTCAATTCTCACTTATGTTTTTAAATGAATAGTGAATAGAAGTTAGAACCAACTCATCGTCAACAAGTATTTCCACATTCATTTATGGCCTATGGCCAATTTCACAGCGCTGCTTAGTGGCCGATTTTGTGCTTACTTTGCAACTTCTGTTTCATAGCGCTGCTAACCGTAAGCACACAAAAAGGCATGCTAACATTCCGGTGCTTACCGCACGCAAATGCGGTAAACATGCAATATGGCCGCCCAATTTTTCTGCTAACCTGTGAAATACGCTAAGGCTTAAGCAAATTTTTCTGCTACAGTAAGCACGCAAATTTGCTTACCATTAAGCAGCGATGTGAAATTGGCCCCAGCTTGTATGTAGCCAATTTATGTATGTGTAGGTCTTTAAAAAGGACAGCTAAATCTGATTTTTTCTTTTGTACATTAGAATACTTGGCTTGGAATACTTTAAACTTGTTTTTATGAGTTAACCACATCATGTCTGATGATGTCTGTTGGCATGTGTATGCTTTTTTTTTGAAAGTTTTGAAAGGGCAAGGGCACCAAGGCATTTTTTCCTTGGTAAATGCCACCCTATATTAGGGCACCCTATGAGGGCATTGTGCATTTCTAATGGAGAATTTCAAGGGCACCAAGGCAATGGCCCGGGGGCATGGAGGCAATTGCCTTTGTTGCCTCCACGAAGTATCATGCCTGGTGTGCCTGGTGTTGTAGCAAAAGGCTAGCGTTTTTTTTTAATTGACAAATTAGTTTAGTCATGACCAATCATCAGTGATGAATGTACAGATAAGTTACTTTACTACAATTCTGGAAGCTACGTACAAACTTGTATAAGATTCCCTTAATTTTGTGTAACAAAAGAGAATTTAAATTTTGATCATTTTCTACAATGCTTGAGTCATGCACGTGTAATCTAACCCCTGTTCTTCAGATACTTACTGGACTATCGATAGCCAAAATCAACAGTCCAGTCTACGGTAGTAGTTTAAGTATTGGGTCATCAACCGCACAACTGTGAACATCTGGCCGTCTAGTATTATTTTCCCTGACATACATGTATCTAAAACGTATTTGTGCTAATTTATTTGTCACAAAAGAAACCCATTGAATGTACATGTAGGTTGCTCACTAACGTACGCTCATGTACATTGTGTAACAGTAAAATAATACAATCCTCTAAACTTTCAGCAAGATATCATGATTGTTCTAAAAAATTTTGAAGTTTTCTAATTGTACATACTTCTGGCATGTCTGGCTGTTTGGTGCAGATGAAACTCCTCAGTGCCAAGTGCATCATGACAAAACGAGCTCTGTTGTACTGTGTGTACTGGGTACATTTGTATGTACCTACATTACATACATGTACACCTAGCCCTGGCGACCTTACACTTTCGTGTTATACAGTGACGTCCTGGATATCAGGGTCCATTTCTGGGGCGGAAGAAGCCACTAATTTCAACAGATTCACGTTCCATGGGAGCATATTTTCTGCGTTGGGTTTTGGTCGTCATATATTCTTCACAAATCCGTCATTTTCATGAAATAATGCAGCTCCCAACGTTAAGAAATTCCCATTTTTGTTCGTATTCTTACAGTCTGCCGTGTGTACGCAACGTGCACGACGCACAAATCTTGCGTTGCATTTGCATGTTAACGATGTGCAGTCAAGATACGGTGACCAAGAATATTTCACTAAAATTACAGATTTGTGAAGAATATATGACGACCAAAACCCACCGCAGAAAAATGTATGCCGCCATAGAATGTGAATCTGTTGAAAAAAGTGGCTTGTTGCAGGTAAGATTTGAGTTGTGAAGCTTTAAAAAAATTTCCGCCCCAGAAACGGGCCTTAATAGTTAGAAAGAGTCCTAATAGGGCTACATACATGTACACACCTATAGACTAAAACAGGCCTGATACTCAACTTACATGTACATGTAGGTCCATGCCTCTGGTTTTTGCCTCGGTGGCCCTTGAAATGTTCTGGCAAACCCCTTGAAAAAAACATTTTCCAGTGGTTGAACACCTAACATGTGTCTTAAAAAACGTAAAATTAAAGTGAAACAAGATTTTGTTTAGGAATCTACATTTTATTTTTATGGTCGTCACTGTAGTTTTAAAAACTAACTTTGAGTACTTCAGTGGATTGCAGATTACACCTGAAGGATCAAAGGCTTTCCTTTGGCATCCTGTTATAGGACTAAATCATTTCCTGTATGTCATGTAAGGCCTGTGATGTGGTTGGGAATGTGGTGTGTAGTATTAAAGTCACCTGGAAGTGGTATTTTGTCAAAATACCGCTTTTGTCACTAATAATGTGTTTTGATGAGTGGAATGTGAATAAACAGTTAACTAAGGTTCTAAAAAATTAGTTCTTACCTTATTTACAAATTTAAGAGTAGGCCCTGACCCGAGAGGGCGCTGTTCGTGACGTCAATCGAGGCGCGATATTTGAACATAAAATGCTGCACAGTGCTGAAAAAGACGTCGGACCGGACCACTAGGCACTATTGCTCTTGTGAGTCTGACCAGCAATGCAGCCTGACCCCATCTTTAATTGTTTTACCGCATCCAGCAGCAATACACTTGGTCGCATTGCCGGAAAAGTGCAAGAAAATAACTTTTTTGAAACAGACAAACTCAATGACTTGGACTTGCATGTACTATGCACGTGTGTTTACTCTACGCATCATGGCAAAGTCTGCCTCTATTGACGTCACAAAAGGGGTAGGCGGAGTCAACCCCCCAGACAACTTTAATTATTTTATTTTTTTACATACATGTAAATCTTGACAAAAAATTATTAAAAAAATTGTTTTATTGTTACTAAACATTACTCTAATGTTTGAAAAAATAAAAATTCTATTTCCAGGTGACTTTAATTTTGGTTGTTACCTCGTACACCAATGTGTGTTACATGTAGCACTTTGTCCTCTTTACTTTCCCCGAGCTCTGTGAAAAAAAAACACCTGTAGGCATATTATTATTCAGTTGGGATTCGAACCCATTACCTTTGCATCTAGAGCAGTTGTCTAACCAACTATATGCCACCGAGATTGCCCAGTAGCTACAGGCAGTTTGAATTCCACATTATATTTTAGCAGTACAGACCTCCAAAGTGATTTAATAGGTTTAATTTGCATACGCACATAAATTTTTATGTTTAAAGACACTGGACACTTTTGGTAATTGTCAAAGACCAGTCTTCTCACTTGGTGTATCTCAACATGCATAAAATAACAAAGCTGTGAAAATTTGAGTTCACTTAATCGTCAAAGTTGCGAGATAATAATGAAAGAAAAAACACCCTCTTCACACGAAGTTGCATGTTTTCAGATGCTTGATTTCGAACCTCAATCCAATTCTGAGGTCTTGAAATCATATTCGTGGAAAATTACTTCTTTCTCGAAAACTACGTTACTTCAGAGGGAGCTGTTTCTCACAATGTTTTATACTACCAACAGCTTCTCATTACTCGTTACCAAGTAAGGTTTGATGCTAATAATTGATTTGAGTAGTTACAAATGTACCAATTAGTGTCCATTACCTTTAATCTTTACTGCGGGTTCTGCCCACAGTGGTTGGTGCCTAAAACAACATTTCGGCCCTCAGAACTCCCTCTGCAATCACCACTGGCATTACTTTCTCTCTTTCCAACATGTCCAATCACCACAATTTTTTTTACAATTTTGAATTAATCTTGCCTTGAGATTTCCTTTGAAAGGTTTTAACAAAATGTAAAATTTATACCTACATGTGAAACACGTACAAGTTTGATAATGCAAGTACATGTGTCATAGTGGTTTCTTTTACAATTGAAAAGTTTTTAAACAAAGAACTAAAGAACGCTATTCCAGACAATTGTTTCCATGGTGTTCATGTCATTCAATTCAATGCAGGTTGCTAAATTAAGAAAATTTGGTTTCCCGGAACTAAAGATGTGTTGGTTGCCACGACCAACTGGTCAACTGTTATTTTCGCAATGCACAGGGCTCACAGTCGCACTGGGGAATTTTTTTTTTAAAAGTCTGTTTATTAATTGTTGTGATCAAGTTCTATTGGGTAACAATAGCTTTGTTTTATTTTAAGGTTGTACGTATCCCCCTTGAGGGTGTTAACACCAGAGGAGCGAGCCATCAATGTCTATGACTGGGTAAGACAAGATCTGGATCATCCCAGTGAAGAAATGGAGTCTGCCAAGAGGTCTTTGCAAGCCAAACTAGATGAATTATCAAGAGGTATGTACAACCCCCCCCCCCCCTGTTTCCCAACCAAGTTTTCCAACAAACACTCCCATTCCTGTCCCCTTAATTATGTTAAAAATCAATTTTAAGCCCATTGCCCTTTTGAGATGTGTTGGTCACTATTATGAGTGCACTGTATCACTATCATGATGTGGGTGCACACATACATGTATTTACCCAAACCAAATAGTTCCCTGGCAGTGGTAGTGTGTCCACCCTAAATGTATCTCAAAATGGCTAATTAGTAATTGTTACTCATCTGCTTAGTGAGTTAATCAAGAATGCCAAAAATGATATTGCAAAAAAAATTGCATAAAGATATCATCATGTCCATAGCTCTTCAACACCGGGAAATATTTCTGATATTACTGCACGCTCTATGGGGCGCTATTAGTATTACCATCCGGCCTGTCTGGTATGCATGTCCCCAATGCAATTGACATGCCAATCCAACACATACAAATAAATAGTGTAAAGGGTACCTCCCAGATTTATGCTAATTGATATGACCGTCAATCATACATCATGTACACAATTGTAACAGTGAATATTGACCATTGATAGACAGTTCAGCTCTCAGTGTTTATTTATGTTGGGCCCAGCCCTGATAAAAGTACAATTTTGTTCCCTTCATTAGTACATAGCAATTTAGGTAAGAAGCTTAAAGACAGTGGACACTATTCGTATATGTCAAAGACTAGCCTTCACAGTTAGTGTATCTCAACATATGCACTAAATAACAAACCTGTGAAATTTTGAGCTCAATCGGTCTTCTAAGTTGCGACATAATAATGAAAGAAAAACACCTTGTCACACGAAGTTTCGAGACCTCAAGTTCTAAACTTGAGGTCTCGAAATCAAATTCGTTGAAAATTACTTTTTTTTCAAAAATTATGGCCTTTCAGAGGGAGCCGTTTCTTACAGTGTTTTGTACCATCAACCTCTCCCCATTACTCGTAATCAATAAAGGTTTTATGATAATAATTATTTTTAGTAATTACCAATAGTGTCTACTGCCTTTAACCCAAGGCTATGCGTATGTTGGAATATAGGCCTATAGATGCTTTAGACTTTTTAGTGTACAAACAAAAACTTTCTCAGTTTGACCCCTTGCACGCGCATTACACGCGGCGACTGATGCCACGCTCACCATGTTGGTGGGCAAGTTACATGTAGGCTTACTTGTATTAACGCCGCGTCGCCTAAATGCACACTTCACTGCATAAAGCACATCATACAGTTACATGTACATTAGGGCCTATATATAAAAATGCACAGTGAAATTGCTCACCAGTATGGCGCATTCAAGATTTTTCTGATGATGATGTCATGTGAATTGGGTCAATAGTGTGATATTTAGGAATAGGGTACATTGAACGCGCAGAAATTTGTCAAATTCACATGTGCTGAACCTTCGTTTGAGTATCAGACCTTGGATTATACATGTACGGTACGTGCCCTGGTCTTGGCCTCGGTGCCTTTTGCACATGATATTTAGTGCCTACATGTACAAGGCTCAATTTAATGTTCAAAGCTTTTTAAATACAGAAAAGTCTTGCTTTAAATCAGAAATATGTTACCAGTCAGAATACTATCACAAAATTACAAAATGTTGACTGGTTCACTGGAATTTCTGCTAGTTTTTGCTCAGTGAAAAAAATCGGTCTACTTTACTCACTGTTAAAGGCTGTATGGTAAATTGGGCCGTTGTCCTTTTGGTACATGTACTATAGATAGGGCCTAGGCTTGTACAAAACAATGCATCTTGGTACTGTCCTAACTAACGTACGTACATTGCACAAAACCCTTCCTCTCCCCTGGACCTTTAACATTTAGACATTAGCTGAGGTGTTAACACACATGTCATGGAAGGACAAATTATATTAACATGATTAAATACATGTATCATGTCTATCAATTTCATTTTAATCCTCTGGTGTTCAATAAACACATACCGGGAATCGAATTGCAAGAACAACATTTCCACTAGACCAAAAGGTTCATGTAGCTCATTACATGTATGGACCAGAAATACTTTTTGCAAGACCGCAAAATCTATTGTTCCTTTTCATATATTTTTACCAAACTTTAAACGAGAGGTTTGGAGTTGAAAAGTTTACAGCGTAACTGTAATTTTAACTTTTTCACAAATTTGAGAGGGCAAGACCTTTCGTTTTACAAATGGCTTTTTCGAAAATCTTCAAGTCTTAAGGAAACTTTTGACGGGTTACCAAGGCCAAGACCAGGGTAGTAGAGGCCATGGTCTTATTGGTCAACTCTGTATAATTCCAGACTTTTTAATATTTTTTATTTTTCGATAAGTTACTGAAGAATTGGTTAGGGTTTGTAAACTATAATTGTAGGCCTATACGGGCAATTTGTTGCCAATCCAAATTAGAAATAAAGTATACTAAGAGGAATCATTTCCTCACACAAGAAGGAATTTCAGACTGGAAATGTCAGGACAATTTGTATTTTATCACTTACTTAGTAAGTAAACTGTCTGCTTCACCAGGTATTTTTGACTAACTGTTACTGGATATTATTTTTCATCAGCCCAGAGGAACAGCATGGGACCCAATGCTTTGGTTATCCAGCAGCACCAGCACCAACAACAACACCAACAACAACACCAACAACAACAACACCAACAACAACACCAACCTGTCATGGTGGATGCGTCAGTGGGTGTAGGTCAGTAAAGTGCATGTAAAGATGACATTGTTTTGGGTTTCATACTTTCTGCAAATGTGTTTAGAATTTTGTTGTCACAAATGCGCAAAAAATAATGAGCTGTGTAAAATTCTGGTGAAAGTTTCTCATGTGAACACACTCATGTGATGTCAAAATTCACTTCTCATCAGTAAGTATGAACAGGGTGTTACTAAGATACAATAATAGACTGATCCATTAGGCTCCGCCCACTGCGCACGTGTGAGCAAGAACATTTTATTTATTTTTTATTTATTTTTATTTTCAATCTTTAGACATGCACAATAGTTGCAAGTTGTACAGGGGCTGTCAAGGTTAAAACAAAAGAATAAAAACTGTCATCAAAAGATGTGTAAAACCAGACCCCTGCCAACCATAAAAATATAATTATACAATATAAAAAGGTGATTGCACTGAATAATTTAAAAATCACACAAACGAAAACATTAAAACACGAGCAAAACCAGACTATTGAAAACAAAAACTGCACCCACAACAAAACGCCGCAGCGATAAGAGGAAGGGACAACAATTTAAAATAAAAATCATAGAATGAACTAAAAACCCTCAGAAACCAAAATAAGTTGGCAAGAGCACCTACACAGATTTACACCAGACCCACAGGGCCCATGTGCGCCTCTCCAATGCCATTCTGCACAACTATGCCACGCGCGACAAGCATTGGCACACGCATGTCGGACCTTAACTTGTCAGACTTTTGGTTGCGCAATGGGTTGTGATTGGTCAATATGTAATGGGACAGGGCTTAATGGAACGGTCTATTACATCGACCCTGCAAATGAAAGACATTTTAGAAACCTCAAGTTTGTTTGGCAACCTGAACCAGAACTATGTTTGTGCTTCGGTCATTGGTTGAGTGTTGTTCACATGTTCGGTTCAGTGTTGATGATGCTTTGTTATGACCATAACGTAACAGAGTTGATGGCTCAGTTGAAATGGTTTCAAGTTCTCAAATAAAAATAGCTATTATACTAAAATATGCAAAATATTTTCTTACATACTCTTCTTCAGGCCGACTAGAATCCTCCCCATCACCATCACCCAAGTCTCCCCAGTCCAGTGCCTCCTCTAGCCACTTTCCGTACCAGTCCTCAACGATGCCTCGGAGGGAGAGGGAACGAGAGAGAGAAAGAAGGATCAGCGGAGACAGGAGACCCAGCGATGAGCTGGGTTACACCAAACTGGAGGATGTAACCGATGTCCAAATACTTGCCAAGATGCAGGAGGATAGTAAGTGGATCTTGTCGAGGGATAATTAAGTGTACGGTAACCAGAGCCCAATTTCATAAAGCCTGAAAGCACAAAAACATGCTAAGCACAGAGGGGTATTGATTAACAGAAAGAGGTTACCAGCCAAAATGTTATTACGTTTGCATTGTTGCAACTGGTGCCTAACTCAGTTTCTGCTTAACAATAAATTAAAATTAGTTCAGCTTTTCTGAACACTCATATGAGGAGCCCCTCCACTTTCTATCAAAAACAAGAGGCTAAAATAAATATCAAACAATGGGCTCAGAGGTCACAGGTCTGGTGTACCTGCTCTTCAATACCAACAGTAAAAGCAGTGTTTCCTCCTCCTTAAAGGAACATTACAGAGTTGGTTTTGCTAGTGATGAAGTTGCTGGCAGTGCAAGCACTTTATGTAATCCCACCATATACATAAACTGACAAACATGTAGAAGTTTGAGATCGATCGGCCATCTGGGTCACGAGAGAATAGTGAAAAAAACGATTACAAATTTTGCATTGCATCGATGTCAAAACAAAAATGAATAAAACGCTCAATGAGCGATAAACTCCATACGCGAAATTAGATTATTTATTTTTCATAAAATATGAAATTTCAGACAGAAATGTTTCAAGGGATGTTTTCTACTATAATCATCATTAGACCATGTAAGTTTTATGGAAATCTGTGGTCTTCAAGATTTTTGTTTCTTACCTATTCTGTAACATTCCTTTTAAATCATCTCACTCAGGTCTAAGACAAGCCATGCACCAGTCTCCCTCCAATTCTCCAAGGAGGGCCGTCACCGGTATCTCACCAGCCTCCTCAGAGAACACCCTCCACAGACCGGCCTCTCGGACAAACAGCCACGGTAGCAACGCTGACAAGGACGAGGCCCATGAGGCACACCTCGCAGGCGCCGATGCAAACGCCAAGACGGCAAATGTGGTACGGCGGAGGCCCTCGCTTGAGAGAATAAAGAAAGTTGAAGGTGGGTAGAAGTGACTAGACTGATTCCCGTTCCTTATCCGCAAGGATAAGTACAGGTATTGGTTTACATGTGTATACATGTATGGTTGATTTAAGTACGAACCTCCACAACCATGAAAGCCATGTGAAATGACGCGAGGTCAAAGGTGATTATGGATTTGGGCTCAACGGCATATCTCTGTCGTAATTAACAAACCTCAAAAGTGTGGCATCAGATGTTCAGGCTAGGTAGAAGTAACATGCTCCGGCTTGTAAACAAACTGGATGGGTCTACTAGTAATATGAGACGTGTAAGGATACCTTGCACATTACTGCTAAGTTAACAATTGCTTAGCAATGTTTTTGGCTTAAATTTGGGCCAAGCTGCAGTGGGAACGAAAAGCTCACCCCATCATCAACATTTTCCTCTCATGGATCCCACTGATTCTCCTCCGTTTGCCAGTTCCTATCATTGACATAAATTGCAGATCACATTCCATTTCCATTCAAATATTTTAAATTTGAGAGCAACCCTAGAGGTCTGTGAAGTATTCCTGTACTAATAGATATTCCCATTCCTACACCATACTCATACTAAATTTGTGTACAGTTAGCCTACGTCATTTATTTCAGTGCATTCATAATCAATTGATTTCACAAATAAACCAGTTATGACATTGCCAAAACTACCAGCAAAAGTGTCTTATGATTTGTCATTAAATAACAACATGATTTGGGCATTTATAGAGTGTTATTATCACAGCACTTTACAGAAGTTCCACTTATTTTTGTCCATAAGTTTTCAGTTTAAATTGATTATGGCTGTAAAGTTCTTAAGAAGAAATTGTGATATTAAACATCCTACTTCACTTTATAGTCAACAGAACATTACTTGTTCTGGATATTATGAAAAGCAGGGATTCGAACCCACCACCTGTTGGTTACAAAGTCCACCAGTTTACTCCTCTAATGTTGGAAAATGATGTGGATAACAATATCTCCTTTCCTTATAACTTCTGGGTATCATTTAAGCGTCTGCATGTTCAACAATTTACCACTAATATTCCATAAACTTGTTGCACGGGATACATGTAATTCACTGTACTCGATTCCAGAACACCAGTTAGTGTCGTACTGATCCATCTTCAACTCATCTTCCGCCCACTACTTCTGCCTGCCACTCCCCTCCACCTTCCCTTGTCCCCCTCACCCCCATCCTGTCCCGTTTGTCGACACCCCACCTCCTTTACAAAATGCAGGGGATACACGTAGATATAGTTATGGAGCAAAGATGGCGCCCAACCATACCGCTGATAACGGGGACAGTATCACAATAGCCGAGTTGCAGAAACTCGCGCTTGGTAAGTGTGCGTCTTGCACGGTCGCAGAGCTAGTTGGTCATGTGGTCATGTGGTAAAGGTTTGCTACGCAAATGTGCCATTTTATGTACTTTTTTTCCTCAGTGCACTTAGTAGGTAAAACTCTGATGCAAAGTTACTTTTCTTCAAAATACTGGTCACTGTAAAAAAAATTATATTATTATTATTATTATAGTTATTGTTATTGTTATTGTTATTGTTATTGTTATTGTTAGTGTTAGTGTTAGTGTTAGTGTTAGTGTTAGTGTTATTGTTATTGTTATTGTTATTGTTATTGTTATTGTTATTGTTATTGTTAGTGTTAGTGTTAGTGTTAGTGTTAGTGTTATTGTTATTGTTATTGTTATTGTTATTGTTATTGTTATGGTTATGGTTATGGTTATGGTTATGGTTATGGTTATGGTTATGGTTATGGTTATGGTTATGGTTATGGTTATGGTTATGGTTATTGTTATTGTTATTGTTATTGTTATTGTTATTGTTACCCACTATACTTGTACCATGTCATTACCACATTTGGTTTAAACATATCTGTGCAGCACCACCCAAATGAAACAGGAACCCTCTTCAAATCAGGCATACAACATCCCAGCTGATCGGCCAATTTCCTATTGTTGCCTCCTCCTTTTTAAGTGGCATTGAAACTGAAAAACAACTGCCTGTTTGGTTTTTCTACGCAACAATGCTGCATGGTTGTCAATTACTCCGGATATGCATAACTATGCCCAACCCGTCTGAAGCAGCTGCCCTTGATGCATGTGGTTTGTGCATGAACTGTCCAACATGTACAGTACCCTCAAAGTTATCAACACTCTGTTTACCAAGATAGAAGATCTATAAGTGGGATAAGATTTGTCAAGAGCAAAGTGCATGACAATTCCTTTTATTTGATAACAGATTCAAACCAACGACCTTCTGTCGTAAGTTCAAGATGGGAATTCGGACTGAAATGTAAAGTATGCACTGGACACCATTTCAGTAAGCAACTCTTTCGATGCACCAAGAGATCAGTGCAGACAAGGACAATTGCTATCAATGAATACAAAACATTTGCTTACTGAAATGGTACTTAGTGTACTTGAACAGTAGATAGAGATCCAGTTCCCCATCTTGCTTCTAGTGGGCTATACAGTCTTTGGTATAGACTAAGGAATGTTGCAGAAACATTTTTTGTTTTCATGTTGTTTGCTTTTGTATGTTGTTTTGTGCCATGGATTTTGTTGTGATCCTTTGCCTTACATGTACAACTGTAATTGTGTTGACACTTTTACTTTTACAATTTGTTGTTAAAAATTGTTTCTTTTTGTGTAATTTCAGAGAGGCAAGCAGCTCACAAGGGCAGCCTACCCAACCTGAACCGAACCTTCACCAAGGAGAGTCCCCCAGCCACGCCCCAGCCACCCACCGCAGCCACCGTCTCCCCCCAAAACAACCACACAGACCCCACAGAATCCAGGCTCAAACACCCAACCAGCCCCTCACCAACGCGGTCCTTGCCAAGCCCAGGTAAAACAAGCTCCCTCAAACAGCCATCACCGAGCAAACTACGGACCGCCTCGCCACAGCGCAGTGGGATACCGGTTAGATCGAGTGTCTCTGCTGAGCGGAGTGGTATTCCAAGGCCCCGGTCGGCGGTTCTCAGCCCAAGATCGCAGTTACTTGTTCCAGGAAATAGGAGGTAAGCCTTTAGTGTGGTACCTCTGCATGTTGATTCTCAGGGTTTAGTGGAGAGATGACTTGCAGTCCCAATTTCATAAAGCTGTTAAGCAGAAAATACTGCTTGACAAATTTCTTTGCTTTAAGCGAAAATTGAGTCGGGCACCAGCCACACCAAAGCATGTGATTTGGGCGGGTAACCTGTTTCTGCTTAGCAATACTATTCTGTGCTAAGCACAGTTTTTGTGCTTACAGGCTTTATGAAATTGGGCCCTGACCATTCCTATTCATCTGTGATGTGTGTCTATTGCTTTGCAAACCTGTCTGCCAATTGGACTGTCGTCCTGTAGTGCCTACTCTCAAGGAAGAGTATACAAATTTGGATGTACACAAGTATAATTGACCTGGGCCAAATTTCATGGCTCTGCTTACTGCCGAATTCTGCACTTACAATCACCATTCTCTGCTTACAGTGTAAGCACCAATTTCTGCGTTAGCTGTGTAAGCGAAGGATGCCTAGTAATGTTGAATATGCACACACAACCAAATTGTCCCTGCTAACATGTGAAATAGACGCTTGATGTAAGTGCAGAATTACTGCTTCAATAAGCGCCAATTCTTTGGTTAAAGCAGAGCCATAAAACTGGGCCCTGTTCCGTACTACTTACATGTAGGTGGAACGACAAACCCAGAGTAACCTTTCTCAATTTGAAATCTTTGTCCAATCTCACCAAGTAAGATCTGAAGTGTGTGCCGTGTTTTTTGAAAACTCAATTGAATAGTATGAACATTATTTCATATTTTACTTGTGTTCTAATTAAACACAAATTAACAAAGAGTTTTTTAAACTGCACTTCAAATGAGGAGTGATTTCGCATTTTACCTGTTTACATGTACAATGTGTTCATTGCTTGCAGGTGATATTTGAATCAAAAGGGAACACCCTATCTCTATTTGGTTTAAAAAACACATTTCAATTTTTATTTAGATTGAGGTATAGCTTAAAATTTCTGTTTCGTTGTTGATGTTGGCTGCCATGGAAACCAGTATTGAATGGAGTTGTCAATGATTACATGTGTCTTGTACATGTACATGTACAGTGTACATGTATGATCAGCAGTTAATGTGCATGCAAGCCATGTGTTTAGCGAATTGTCAAACAGCCAAATCCCCAGCACAACGTTACTTGTATGTCGCATTGGCATCCCCAAGGGGTAAGGGGGAGTAGCTTGAGCCCCCACTGCCCATGATGCCAATGAACGGCAGCTACGATGTACAGGTATGGTGTGGCTACCCAGCAAGATTGGTGTGAATATTGTGCAACAGTTGTGTGATTTTATTTTAATGTACTCCCCACAGCAGTGATAGAGTTGTATATTTGGCAGCGTGGGTGGTTTTGTAATAAAAAGCAAAGATTGCCAGTGTAATTTGTGAATGAAGCTGATTTCAAGCAGCTGCATGGCATGACAACAGTGATAATGTAGTGGTGGGGAAACTGTACAATAAATGTAAAATAAATACTGTACTACACATGGGTAGATGCTTTACTGTACAATATACGTTCACCTTTGCATTTATACCTTTCACTGACTAATATCACTCAAATAAACGTCAACTTAAAAATAAAAAAATATTACACTTCAGTGTATACAAATTTGCTGTCAGGTTTTGAATTTAAAAAACTCATAATATTGTGTGTACTGTAAAGATTGCATGATCATTTGTGTACACATTTGTTTTTGTGAAGGTATTAAAGCATGTATCAAACACGTACATTGTACATTTTAGTAGAATGCTCTTGTTTAATGTTTATTCTAAGTTGTTTACAGCTACCTCTTGTGTTGGCAATTTTGTTCTTCTTTTGATGAATGTTCAATAAGTTTATAGATTTGCTTTTGAATTGATATGCACAGCTCGCCTCCCCCCCCCCCCTCCATGTAGGTCTGTACATATTTTATGGGTAGAACCAGTCATCTCTCTCTCATGCGATATAATTAAAAACCTATTCAACTTGTTCTCAGAGGTAAAGTGGCTATCATGTGTATTTTATGTTTAAAAGCTATAAGAATTTGCTACAGCTCTTCAGGCAGTATAAACACGTTGGTACATGCGCACATGTAAAGTGCATGTATAAAATTCATCCACATTTTTTAGACTAGAAAGTTTTTTACACACTGGATGCTATTTGATAAATCTTTTAGTAACGACTGATTTTGTGTATCAATTGCAGCACTGAGCAAGGGAAATTGTTCAGTTAACTTAAACTCTAGAACCCCAAAAAAGAACAGAAAAAATGAGAACAAGTTTAAAAACAAAACAAAAACAAGAATGGATCTAGGGAGAGATGTCTGGTTCCCATTGTACTTGTAGACCTACTGTAGTGCATTTGTTGAGAAAGTCTGTTAAAGTACAGTAGTTTTAAACTCCAAACTCTACATGGTTAACCTTAATACTGCATTGCAAGATGGCCATTCTATTTTCAGGGGGGACAGTTCGATGATGAGGGAACTCAAAGAAACCCAACAGTCAGAATGGTAACCCTTGGCTGATAGATCGCCAGCGGGTAGCCAGGTGAAAATATATTCAATCCTTTTACCCCTTTCGTTCTTACATGTACATGTCTTAGTTCAGATATTATTATTGGCTAATCAACAGAATTAAGTTTAGGTGGTTGTATTTCTAAAATAATTTTTCCCCCTTAGTTTGTTATTAAATATTTAATATTTTATTATTGAAACAATTTATTATTTTTATTTTATTTTTTCTAAAGTACATGTACTTGTACACGAGTAAGGTTATTATTTGTATTTACCTAAAACATAAACTCGCAACTCGGACATTAGACTTGTGGACAAGTCGTAGCGTTCCGATTCTATTCATGCTATTCCGAATCTCCCCGCAGTTCCCGCGGTATTCTCGCGAGACTACTGGCCCTGCGAGACTACTGCTCTCATGACTAGTATAAGTCGACAACCAGCAGTTCGCGCTAGAGCAGTGATCTCGCGAGAGCACCGCCACAACTCGGACTATCTCACCGCAGCAGACCATCCCCCACAACTTGTCCACAAGTCTACTCGGACATCTGAGGAACTCTAGTTTGGCAAATGTCTGCTCTAGAATTGCAAAAAAAAATTCAGGACTCAGGAAGGTACTGAGTATATAGTGCTTCACTCGTATTTAGCATGGGTAAACACAAATAGTATAATTTATCTGTGGTGCATCTAAGAAAAGGATTAAGGCTATTGACCCAATCCACCTGACGTCATCATCAGAATAATCTTGGATGCGCCATACTGGTGGGCAATGTCACTCTGCGTTATTCAGTCAAGTGCACATTTTAGACGACAAGGTGTTTACACGTAAACCTATTGGCGTCCACCATGGTGAGTGTGGCACAGTCGCCACGTGTGACGTGCGTGCAAGGGTCAATAACTGACTAAGTAAAACAAAAACTGTCTGGCCCTGGGCAGGAATGAATAATAATTATAACAACTACTGTGGGATGAATTCATTATTAGTGGGGTTTATAGACTTCTCTGGCAATGGTTGCCTGCCTTATTTGCAAAGTAAAAGTTTAACGCATTTTTTTGTACAACTCATAAAGATTTGTACAAGAATGTATATATCCAGAAGCGTACATAATTTAGGTAAAATTTAGCATACCGTCCTTTAGATTCACACATTGCCTGCTGGCTGCTAAAATGTACATGATGCACACTAACCTTAACAATTAACGAACTAACTGAACCAAAAGTAACTTAATACGAAGCATTTTTCTTTTTTATTTATTGAGAATTCCTTTTGAGCAAACCAACTAATCTAGAAATATTGCCTGCAATTGCAAAATGATCTTGTAACAGGTATTATCAGAACAAAATTAATATATGATTTATTTATTTACATGCATACCATCATGTATACTGGTAATGCACAATGTATACAGTAGATTTTTATTCACTCAAATTTCTAAGACATTTTATCAAAGAACTGTCCCACATCAATCAAAATCCATCACCATATGGATTCTCAACATCGACACAAAATATATGAGATGGATTCTAAAAGGTAACCAGTTGTGACGACCTCTGTTGACCTTATCAGTAATGATCCCATATGTAGCCTTATTAGTGAGGTCAAATGAGGTTGCGACTACCAGTTACCTTATAGAGTCTTCGCTCCCAATACTGTGGCTTCATTTCTGAGGATTTTGACCATTCAATGCTTAACTTGGGTATTTGTAGTGTGTGAAATATTGCAATACAAATGTAAATAAGGCGTTAATAGTTATATTGAATATTTTATTACCCCAAACAATTTATTATTTTTTGGTTGTTCTAACAAAAACAAGGTATTTTTTACGATGCTGGAAGTCAAGTATTGGCTTCCTATACAAACACTATTTGACTTGTATTAATGTGCTGTTATATTGGTTTCCTAACACACACTGATACAAGGATACAGTGTATCCAAACTAGTGGCTTCAGCAGTGGCTATGGATAGATTGCTGACAACTGTAGCTAAAGTCGCATTGATTCAGACACAGCCTAAACTAATAAACCCCTTGCATAATGCAAAACACTACAGTGACCCAGAAGCAACGCACATGATTTTACATGCACGCACAAAGAGCAGCCAATGATTTGCCTCTTTTGGCCACAGTGAGGGCGCTTTTTAGAGGCTGTATCAGACTGCTTCAGCAGTGGCTTTGGTAAAGAAGCTGGAAAATTCCTTTTTATAAGTGTTAACATCGAAGCCAATGGCCATGTAGCCACAGCCGAAGTAGCTGGACTATGGCGCTGCTTAAGAGTCACTAACCAGGAAAACATAAACACTGATTGCCGCTTGAGAGAGAAAGAGGGTAGAGCCTACCGGGTTAAAGGAGCTTTCTCAAGATGGTGAAACTAACAGCAGGTCCCAGTTTCATAGAGCTGCCTTTAAGCACAAAAAGTTGCTTAGCACAACAAAATAATGCTTACCAGAGTCAAGTTACCAGCCAAACTCAGGTCACTGTAGTTTGTAACTGGTAACCTGCATGTTCTGCTTAGCAGACATTTTGTTGAGAATGTTTTCTGCTTAGAAGCAGCAGCTCTATGAAATTGGGCCCTGAACACACCTCTGCATATTTTGTTGCTCATTACTTTTCTTCCGTCTTATGATCATCCTCTTTGCGGCTCTTTTTTCCCTCTCTCCATCTCTCTGTAGCTCATTAACAATGCCAAGGAGATCACGTAAGACTAAAGATGATTCGTGGAAGGATGGATGCTACTGAAGACACAATCTCGCCTCACCATTGCCAGGAGTATGCTTGCTAACCCCCTATCAAAATTTGTCAAAATTTTCTTATGGTAGACTTTAGACCAGTTTATGCTTCCTGCCAATGCAATAATAGTTTTGACGTCACATGGCTGTTTTCACAGCGAATGTTTGGCAAGTGTTAAACAACTGTGGCAAATTTTTCTTTGTGAATTTGCGGCGTAAAAATTCGTATCCCATTCGCGTTCGCAGGAAGTATAGGATCAGGCTTTAACCTGCAAACGCTTTTGGAAGAGTAATGCAATGGAAGTTTCGTCACGCAGGACTTTTTCCTCGATTGAACTTTGCCCAACTTCATGGCATTGTTTACAGCAGAATTATGTTCTTGTGATCACCTTTCTGTGCTTACGGGCCTATTGTGGCTTGTAGACCATTCTGTGCTTATTGGCCTAAGAAACGGGTCTAAGTCACAGAAACACAATTTTCTTGCAATTCATAGACGCTAAACCAATGTTTGTATGAGAGACATCAGCTGTTGAAAGCTTGTTGGGAAGATCATAATTATAAACAAACAAACAAACAAACAAACAAACATTTAAAATGGATCCAAAATAAAGAAAGAAAATAATATGTACAGAAATTGGGAGATATTTTTAAAAGAAGAAAATTTGTACACTTAGTAATAAATTTTCTGCTTGGGTTTTCACAATTTGTACACTTCCTGTAGCAATGCCATGAAGTTGAGCCCAGTTGTACATGTACATATCAATTGCAAAGATAATCATAAAACCATTTATTGCGCCAAACTTTTAACAAAAATTCGCTTTAAGGATTTATTCCAGAGACCAGGGAATTCCCCTCGTTGAACTGAACTAATTTCTTGTTTTTAAAGGGCCTTGTTACACGAGGCACGTTTGACAGGCGACTCGGAGGCACCCAAACTGCACTTCATGCAATAAAAACACTTCAGTTGCATGAGAGACTTTTGTAGAAACAGTGTCTGTCTATCTTGAAGAAATTGATGAAAACATTTTCATGTGAATGTGTTTTCGTCTTAGAGATTGCCTGGAAAATGGTTGCCTGTAGATTGCCTTCTGTGAAAATGGCCCTAATCAAGCAACAGGGGTGTTTTCCAAATCTTCGCTCACACTCAAGCTCGGGCTTTGTCATCAATTTTGAAGCAGGTTGCATTTTACATGGTGTTTCCAGTATCAATTAGA
Organism: Asterias rubens; assembly: GCF_902459465.1. NCBI lineage: Eukaryota > Metazoa > Echinodermata > Asteroidea > Forcipulatida > Asteriidae > Asterias > Asterias rubens. Next base: position 13,232,829 of record NC_047069.1, on the reverse strand, counting down.
GCCTAGTGCCCAAGCCTTGGACCAAATTTCATAGAGTTGCTTTAGCAGAAAATATAGCTTAACATTTGCCTGCTTAGCAAAAATGACCAGGATACGAGTCACAAGTTGTACATGTGATTTGGCGTTTTGGCTGGTGACCTTGTTCTGGTGAGCATTGTTTTGTTGTGCTCAACTGCTATTTGTGCTGAAGCAGCTCTGTGAAAATGGGCCCAGATTTGGAAATAACCCGAGTCAAAGACAGTTATATAACACCCAAGCAGATCCTTGCCATTTGATTGGAGGATTGTCCGTCACGTGATAGCAAATAAAAGTACCATTGCACGCTGAGTCACTCACCGTGCTTTTTCGTTCCATCCGAAAAGTACCATTGCACGCTGGCAGCGTGCAATGGTACTTTTCGGATGGAACGAAAAAGCTGAGTAAAAACATCACTGCGTGCGCGTGTCTTTGGTAACGCAGCAGGTGTTACTGCAAGAAGGCATAGTAAAATTACTAGCATTCGGCTTCTACAGTTGAAATTGTTTGTTTTGAAAGTTGTATCTTTCAATCAAAATGACAAAGATCTACTTGGATGTTATATAAAACAAATAATGAATGTTTTTCATTCGTGCAATGGTGCGAATATGTTCATTCGTTGAAAGCTGGAATGTTCCATTCAACTCGGCTCCGCCTCGTTGAATAGAACATTCCATCTTTCAACTCATGAACATATTCGCACCATTGCACTCATAAACATTCATTATGTGTATATTAATGCATTAATACATTTCCAATATATATTTTAAAAAAAACTTTTAAGGTGTAATAATTGTTACAGTGCATGCTGCTGGACTAAACAAAACAAACTAACACTATTAACCAGGACCCAATTTTAAAGAGGTACTATACTAGAGCGAAACATTTTGCTTAACAAATTTCTACTAAGAAAGCTAAACAGGAAACAATTTCCTAAAAAAAAACTGGCAAGTTGTGAATGTTTGAAATATAAAAGTTAGGAAAATTTGAAAACTTATGTAGTTTCAAAACTTTGTATGAAATACGAACTATTCTGACCACCTATGCATTATCAAGAATTGTCAAGGGTACAAAGAATTTACAAAGAGGTATTAAATATTTTGGTCACCATTTTTATAACCGAACAATTACAAAAGGTCAGATACTATGAACGCATTGATTGTCGGTTGGCCTAATGGGTTGAGTATGGTGCTAGGGATCCTTAAAGACACTGGGCACTATTGGTAATTGTCAAAGACCAGTCTTCTCACTTGGTGTATCTCAACATATGCATAAAATAATAAACCTGTGAAAATTTGAGCTCAATTGGTTGTCGAAGTTGCAAGATAATAATGAAAGAAAAAACACCCTTGTCACACGAAGCTGTCTGCTTTCAGATGCTTGATTTCGAGACCTCCAAATCTAAATCTGAGGTCTCAAAATCAAATTCTTGGAAAATTACTTCTTTCTCAAAAACTACGTTACTTTAGAGGGAGCCGTTTCACACAATGTATATACTATCAACAGCTCCCCATTACTCGTTACCAAGTAAGGTTTTATGCTAATAATTATTATGTGTAATTACCAATAGTGTCCACTGCCTTTAGCAAGTTTTGGCTGATTTAGTTATGGCCAGCTACGACTATTGCTTAGGGTGTTGCTAAGGACGCCCTTTTCTTCAATGCATGTCGACAATGCGATGTCACCGTAGCCTATAATTCGGACAGGGCCTAAAACATTGTAGGTGAATATCGCAAGGAAAAAAAAAAAAGGGTCATTGTTAACATTTTTAAGATCACAATAGTAATCATGTTTGTTCAATCTTAAGGTTACAAGAGGTCAATGGTATTTAGGGAACAAACCTGTTTGGCAACCTTTGACTTTAAAGTAGCACAACGATGAAAAGGTCAATATGTATTTCTGTAAAAAAATTCAAATGTATATCAACGTTCGATTCAGTGTGTGAGATTGCAAATATTGTAAAAAATAAGTGTGGATTGTGACATGTATATGTAGGGTAATGATAGATATAGATACACATACCAGAAAATTGGGGCGTCCAAAGGGCCCTGAAATTTTACAGGAGGCAACATTTTGTGTCTATTGCCTGGCTGTTCATTCTTGAGCTGCCTTGAGGCCTTCAATTACATGGATGCCATGGCCTCTCTGTTGCCCCTGGCCTTGGTGCCCCTTTAGAACTTTGCCATAGACTTAAAGATTTGCCAACTGAAGTGCCCCTTGAAAAGTGAGAACGGCCTTACCCTCTCGAAGATGAAATTCCAGGGCTGCTGATATAACAATCAATTCGGGGGAAATATTTTACTTTGGTTGTAGCCCTAATTACACCATTGTGCGATAAGCACTATACACTTGGTACTTTCGGACAGAAAAAAAAAGGTGCAACCAGTCATATGAACAGTTTGCTTCAAATGGTATTTTGGCAGGAAACCATTTTCTGCTTACTTAAACAAAGTGTTTTGCATAGTTAAAAACAAGTTACTTCAGCAGGTGTAATTTTAAAGAGCTGCTTAACCTAAAATAAGTGTGTAGATCATTTCTGCTAAGCACAAATTACCAGGATACCAGTCATAAATGTAAGATGTCATTTTGACTGATAAACATTAGGTGGTTGTACTGGGCTACTTTTTGTGTTTAAACAGCTCTATATAATTGGCCCCTGGTCTTGAACTTGATGGTCCCTCAGACATTGTAGTTTTCTAAATGAAGTGCTCTTTTACAGAAATGGAAATGCGGGTGTCATCTGGCATTGTCAACTTGTCATAACTTGTCATTTGTAAACCATTTTTGATTAAAAACCCTTCAGCCTTCTTCTGTAGCAATTTGCACTTAATGAGTAATGTAGTATACCGTTATTTATATAAATAAAGAGATCAAGGATCAGGTTAATTATCGATAAAGTGTTGTAAATGCGCGGGTCTGGCAGGCTGAGAGAGCCCAGAGGCTCAAAAAATTAACGTCATACTTTTCATGAAAATACTGATGATCAATCTTAGCTCAGCATGAAGCAGCGATGCAGCTTTCAGCTCAAAAGCTGGTTTCTTTGTGCGTTAAATAATTGTTAATGGCATATTGAAAACTGAAAAACAGTGTACAAAGTAACTTTTATTTACTTGGCCAGTCCTCCTTCTTTTACAAAGTTGCAATTCTGAAGAGATCTAAAGCCATTCAAAATTTCAGAGTTTTTGCTATTATTTAATTTTATTGTGTACGCACAATTAGCACCACTGACAGAATGAATGGAAAATGAGAAGAAATGCTCACTTTCTGGTGGCCAAGTAATTAGAGAGTGGGTTCGAATCCCAGTAATGACTCTTGTTCATGAGTGAGGCACGTCATCCAGGATTGTGATGTGAATGATTAGCAACCTGTGCACTCATTTGATTTTCCGGTGCTGCATGTTTCTGAGGAGATGAGATGGTTTTTAGGAGAAACTTAGGGGGTAATATTTCTTTAAGGTGCTTTAAGGGGCCTATTTGGATTGAAAAACACATACTAAATATATATTATTATTATTCATGTTAGTAGCATTTCCACTGTCAGAAAATATGACTGGACATGCAACATGTATTTTAGTGGAATTTACTACTGTCTAATTGATGGAACTTTTTGGGGTGTAAGCTACATGTATTTTGTACTTTGCCTTATTTCTTAAACTGGGGAGCCTTTTTTTCCTTTTCTTAAAAATGAGGGTTTTTCCAAAAACGTGGAACGTCTTTTCTAGTAGAGACAAATAGCGCTTGGCAAAAGCAGAACACCAGCTACACAGAGCAGCTGCCAAGGGGTTCTGCCAAGTCTCTGGTTAAAACCTCGGAGACTTGTTTCCATTCAGTGTACAAGAATAGTCTGTGCCAATTTTATAGCAATCTTTAAATCCTATAAACCAACCCTGTGTACACAATTTAGAGAGACACATACTTCTGGAGATTGATAAGTAATCTTTGGGCTGATTGTCTGATTTGTCTAATAAAATTAAGTTTAGACCTGACCAAATTTAGTACCTGCAAGGCTGTTGCTGGATTACATTTTTGATATAAACAGGCCCCCCCCCCCCCCCCAAACATTTGTCATGGGCTTAATTTCAGAACATACTGTTTAACAATAATGTCAAAATGAGCTGGAAACCACTATGTGGCAACAACGTAAACAGAATATGATTTTGGCTGGTAACCTGTTTCTATTAAGCAAGATTTGACTGTGCTGAGCAAGTTCTTGTGCTTACAAGCTTTTATGAAATTGAGCCATTGTGATGTACAGTCTTTTGGGGTTTAGTTAGTAAAAGCTTTAAGAGTAGCACAAGACTGAACAGGCAAAATTTAGTTTTATTGGTTTACCTATTTGTTTATTGCTGAAAGAAATGAAGAATACAAAAAAAATGCATTTTCATATTCTGTGTATAATTTATTATGTACAAAACTGTAAAGAGTTTTAATTTATACTTTTTTGAGAGTTAGAAAAAAAAGAGAAATACAATGTTGGATCAACAGCAAAACATGTAAATAATAAAAAGTTATAGTCCGAGGTTGCCGTGGGATTATTTCAAGAAGATATTTATGTTTCATTTTTGGATTTTTTTTATTTTGATTCCCCTTACTATGTTTTTTACTTCAATTACATGTAGTCCTATTCGCTATTGCAATTAATATTTACCCTCTACTGCAGGTAAACAACATGTATTTTATATCTTACTTTGTAGTACAATTTGTACTTTGGTTTCCATTGATAACGTTCAAGGAGGGAAGGGAGAATGTCACTTTATAGAAGTTAAGACAAATTATAGACAGTACCTTCCTGGAACCAATTTCATAAAGCTATTAAATAAGTAGAAAATACTGCTTGACAAATTTCTTTGCTAAGCAGAAATTGAGTGGGTCGCCAGCCACAACAATGTAAACTGAATTTAATTTTCTGTGCTTACAGCCTTTTGAGATTGGGCCCTGGTCTGCTATGAGACATAGATTAAGGTTGATTTCTGACTTCCATGATTGCTTTTATTGTCATTGTATAACATTATTGCATTTTAAGTCACAGATTCTAACACAAAAATATAAGATAAAGCATATAAAGTAAGCTAACTATCGCATTGAACTGAATCATGCAAGTGATAAAATGAAAATGGGTATTATTTGTTTTGCATGTTTTTGTTTCCATTCAAATGAACTGAATAAATATTATGTCAAAGACATCTTTATGAAATGTTTTCCGGCTTTAGTGTTTCATTCTGTCTTCCGTGTTCAGTGTTCAAAATGCGGCAAACTATCTATAAGATCTTTATCTTAGTTTAGCCATGGGTTAAGCCCATCATTTTTTGGGTTCAAAGTGCTAAAACGTTGATGGACTAAATAATGGTTCGGGTTGTTAGTTTTTGTGTCCTGTTTACTTATTGGAGTCAAGTTTTTTGTAAGGTTTTTTTGTGCTCTCCCTTGTTCTCTTTGACCAATACAATTGCATCCAAAAAGTTGTACTTAATTTTACCAAACAATTGTGATACATCATCTGGAGGGGTAAAAAAATATGCTACCCAAAAATATAATTAGGTGATTTCTTGATCAGTTTGTTTTTCTTCTTATTATTACATGTATGGGTAGGAGTAGACTAGGACCGAGTACACACTGATAAAATCCATCACCATATGGTTTTAAATGATGCCTTGTTCGTGAAGATTGTCTCTTCGCTTCATAAGTACATTTCTTCAATCGGCAATGCCATTAAAAATTGCCACTTTTCCTAGTTTAGTGACGAATCTAGTTATTCGAAAATACAAAGTCGTCCTTGAGCCAAGACTAAGCAAAATATTGATCGACCATTGTTTCCTCCCATTGACTGGTCGTCGCTTGGTGGCGCTTTGCTAGGAAATCTTACTCTTTGATTATCTGCACTTGGTTCAGTATTTCTAGTAAACAGCGATATTTATCCCCAAGTTTGAGTAAGATCCCGAATAAATCATGTTGGCTAACATTTCCAGAGTCTTGCTTCGAAAAGGTAAGTAATGGATTACCTATTTCTTTGCTTAATTCGGCTGAAATTCAACCGAAGATTATTTTTTTTGGTATCGAACAAATTTGTATAAAAATCGCTTCACTCCACCATAATCTGACTCACGACACACTTCGTAGCCTGGATATTTTCGGGGGTGGGGTTGGGGGGGGGGCATTACTCTAAAAGTGGAGGCAGTGCTTTATATAGGTTTGTGATTTTCATGCTTTTATTTTGGAAGGTGTACACATTTTCCTCTTATTCTTTTCTTTTTGTGAGCAATAGTGCAATTTATTTTTGTATTGCTTGGTTTGGTCTTTGGCCTGGGTCACCTCACCTGCTTGGTGGGGGGGGGGGGGGGTATACTCCTCCTAGCCCTAGAACTATAAATGAGGTTCGTTCCACTATTGTTTCCATGAACCTCATACAGCACCAAAAGCCCTGTTCGTACATTTAAATAACTTTTTGTATGGCGCCACCACTTTTTCACTCGTTTAAATTAACAATAACCAAAGTTGAAACCCAAGCCTTTTTTAAGCATGGAGGAATGAATAATACAAAGTACAATTATCTAAGAAAACAATGAAGGGTAAAATCAAACTAATTCCTCAAAATCAAATACAAAATACTTTGTAAAAAGTTTTTTTGTATTGGGTTCAAACAAATGATTTTGCTATAGTGCTGGTTATTTGTTTCATAGGCGGTGTAGTTATTATTATGTATTAACTTGAAAGAAAATTATTTTGATAAAAGATACATGCTACATGTACATGTAGGCACAGCCACCACCTACCCCTATGCCAAACCAATTTTTCAAACATTACCCGTTGGCTATTGCTGTCCAGCAGGCATGTCTACCAGGATGCCGTCACTGGTAACCCGGACACCAACTACTGTCGTACGTCGCAGCATGGCCACTGAGCCAATGGAACTACCCAAGTTGTCAGGTGCCATCTGGATGGGTGGTGGTGTGGCGTTTTTCTTCCTAACTGCAGCCTGGGTAGGTCATTTTGTTATCTTTCTTTAAAATTTAGATTTTGGAAACATGCTCAAGCCTGAGGCAATTGCCTCCATGCCCCCTTGGCCATTGCCTTGGTGCCCTTGTAATGCTCTAGTTGAAATTAATATTTTCCTCATAGGGTGCCCATTACCAAGGAGAAATGTGTATCATACAGGCCTGTGCTCTGAAGTTGGGGGGGGGGGGGGTTGTCATTTCCATTTTAATATTTTTACTAGGCCTGCAGCCAATTTCACAAAACGCTAGGATTAATCGTAACTCGATATAACGAGTAACCTGCCTAACTTAGGATGAGTTCAATGCTTCCCAACGTCTATGGATACAGAAATTAACTCGTCCTAAGTCCTAAGTAAGATTAGTCCTACGTAAGTTAGGAGTTTGGTGAAGTCAACGGCTGATACTTCATGGAGGTTGCCTCTTTTGCTCCTGGTTGTTGCCTGGGTGGCCCTTAAAATGTTAAAATTGTATTGTCTCTTGTCATGCTTGTAGGTTGATTTGTAGGTTGAAAGTATTTTTTTTTTTTAATAAAGTCACTTTATTTACCATCCTGTACATTTTAATATTTTGTGTTTGTTTTTATCTTATAAATAATTTCATAGTTTGTGTTTTTGCCACATTCTCAACTATTTGCCCTATTTTGTGCTTCATTGATCACAAACATTACTTTATTTTTTGTAGGGGGTTAGTACTCGACAAGGTCTGCTTTTTATGGGCCCCTCTACTTCCATTCTCAAGAGATGTTTGTTATGTTTTGCTTTGTACTGTATAAATTTATTTCTTATTCTTTGCATATATAGGCCTAGTTGTTATACTTCTACATTTATGTTCCATTGTTTATCTTGTGTAGGCTTATGGATTAGAAATTAAAATGAATTGATTTGAGATTGATGTACAATTTAGATCAATTATAACGGTTTTTTGAAATCGAGCTCCTAGTCTTCTTTCCAGTCACTTTTTGTTTTGTTAAAACCCACAGGTGAACTTCAATGATCTGGTTGTGTGGGGTACTGCTCCAGAGAGACCCAAGTCTGTATAGAAGATTACATTCAGATTTATGTAGCACCTATCTCACTCAAAGGGTAAGCGTATGCTCTTTAAATTTAATCAAACGTAAAAATAATAGTGGCTTCTCAAAGGCACTGGACAATAATATTGGTAATTACTCAAAATAAATGTTAGCATAAAAACTTACTTGGTAACAAGCAATGGAGAGTTCTGGTTGATATAATCAAACATTGTGAGAAACAACTCCCTCGGAAGAAATATATTTTTGGAGAAAGCAGTAATTTCTCACTAAAATGTTTGAATTTGATTTTGAGACCTCAGAATTTGATTTTGAGGTCCCAAAATCAAGCATCTGAAAGCACACAACTTTGTGTGCTAAAGGTGTTTTTTTCTTCCATCATTATTTGGTAACTTCGACAACCAACTGAGTTCAAATTTTCACAGGTTTGTTATTTTGTGCATATGCTGAGATACACCAAGTTGGAAGACTGGTCTTTAACAATTACCAAAGGTGTAATTAAAAAGGGCTAGAATTTGTCACGCATCCAAGCTCATGTCGCTTCCAAAATTATTACACCTGCTCACTGGGACATTTTATTTCATTGATTCAAAACACCCTTAATAGATGGTCATTTGCATTGGGTATAAAGAACAATATGAATTTGTTTTTCCCCACATACACCAGTGTTTGTTAGTATTCTACACTCCGTTCTTTCCCTGCGCGCTGTGAACAAAGTTACAGGCATATAATTTGCGTGGGATTCAAACCCACGACCTTTGCAATTCTAGAGCAGTGTCTTAACCAAATAAATGTGATGATCATAGCGGTAGTCTAGTTGGTAAGACACTGCTCTAGAATCGCAAGGGTCGTGGGTTCGAATCCCACCCGAGTAACATGCCTGTGATATTTTTTCACAGGACTCGGGAAAGTATTAAGTATACAGTGCTAACACACATCGGTGTATGGGTAAAAAAAAAAATAATAATAATAATAATAATAATAATAATAATAATAATAATAATAATAATAATAATATTCTTTATCCCCGATGCAAATTTAACATCTATTAGATCATAGCTGTGTTTTTCCAGAAACCAATGTTGTACTTTAAGATGTTTTTACATGTACAGTGTGTAACACACAGCCCCTTGAAAAACAACTTTGGTTGAATGGGCTACTGTGTATAAAAAATAAATAAATAAGAGAACAAATCATACCTGGGCACTAATGTAAAGCGCATTGATACGGTTATTGTGAAATGCGCTATATAAGAATTTGTTTAAGCGCTTAGAGAATTAAGTGTTAGTTATTAGGCTCTATATAAATCGAAAGTTATTATTATTATTATTATTATTATTGTACTTAAGATAATGTAAGATCTTTGCTGTACCATTATATACACTTTTAAATTCTTAACGATTTGATTTTTATCTTTCAGATATGCGAGTCACATTGCACAATGTAGAGAGAAGTCAACCTAACATGCATGACTAGTCAAGCATTTTGACCATCCAAACATATCCATGTTCTTAGTTGCACGACCTTGGTCAGTAGTAGAAATTAGTTTGTTAATATTACGTAATGATGCAGTAAGACAAATTAAACCGTAGCTACATTTGACGTCATCAACCATTCAAGATCACTTAGTGATCACCTTTATACATGCAGTCCAACCACTAATTTGTTTCTTGACTAGCTTCCCTCGCCCAACTTCAAAGGTGAAGAAAGCCGGGTCATTTTGACAATCGGTGAGGTCTGCAAATTGCCAAAATATGGGTACTTTTGTAGAGTTTCTTCTCAAAATTGTAAAACAGGGTATATTTATTTCAAAAATTTAATTGTTGCAAATCCTATATTCACACCTATTTTTCCTGGTGGAAGTTGTTAAGCACCAGAATTCATCTCGGAGCTTTGAGTTCAGCCTGTTGCTCTTCGTACTGCTACCTTGCAGTACTGGAAAACAAATGTGCTCTGCGGGCACACTGGAACATATTTTGGTGTTTGCAAAGACAAGTTGCAAGCAAAGCATAAAGATAGAACTCAGCTTTTCTGGGGCCCGCTTAAGGGCCCTGGAAGCTTTTGCATCCTAGGTACTCTGTAGTGCCAATTGAGCCACCATTTTGCACTTAAATGCACTTAACAAATAATGATGGTCCTTCAGAACCTACAACACTTCCCATTCCTGTAAAATGTATGCGTTGCTGTTAAGTTTAAAGATGCTCTTAACAAAAAAACCAAAAAAATGGTATTTTTTCCAAGTAGTTTTGGACCAGTGTGCTTTGCTTGGAGTGAAATGATCACCATCGTGGTAATAATGGGGGACTTTTGAGGTTCAGCAGACTTACCAGGTAAATCCATTGTTCTTGTAAATAATATGAGCATGCTCAAAACGACAGAAACAAATCAAAATTTACTTTGTAAGTCTGCTGCCACCTAGTGTTCAAAAGTCTCCCAATGAAGGTTTACTGATGGTTTATGGCGTAGTTGCACATGGGTAGCTTTACAAGCTGAATCATTGTTGAATGTTCTGGTAGATGTAGATTGCATAACTCATTTTGAAGTGTGAGTAGGTATTGCACATGATTATTTGTCTTGTGTTTATTCAAACGACATTTGTAGAACTTCATTTTTATGAAAAGCATCATGTAGTAGTAAATTTAGTACATAAAAGTTTATAAATTTTATGAATTTAAATAATATTAATAATTTCATCATGCTTCAAGAACCACTCATGAAAATATATGTGACTAGGTTTACAACAGAAAATTAGAAGTTTCAGAGGTCCCCATAACAAAAATATTAGCAGGATTGGCATCATGTATAGTTACATTGATTATGTTCGGAAAACATTGTCTTAAAAGAAACAATCTGTAATTTATTGAAGTAAACCTGCTGTGTAAAGTACACCTTTTCTCTAGTTTGTTTTCTACAGAAATAAACCAAACGCACGATCTGATTCATAATTCCTTGAATTTTGAAAATTAAGAATTTTATATTTTTAAATTTGTTCAAACAGTTTTTCTTGCATTTTGTTCTCAAACCAAAATGTAGAAAGGTATTATTGGGAACTGATTTTCTTCCAAATAACCTGGCTGCTATTTAGAGGCTATTTATGTGATATCGCACTTTCATATTTAGTTTTTTACTTGCAATATTTATCAACATTATGGAAACATCAACAAGAATGTCGCAATAAAACAGTGAGGAAACGTCACTTTGCAAAGAAGTCATTTGAGTTTTTTTTATTAAAACTGTGCTAATCTGGACTCAAGAAGTTTACATTATTATTGAACTGTTCACCAACAGAGGGCGCACTTTTATTTACCCGCTCAAAGAAAAAAACAACACTGGACTGCTCTGAAAGCCGCAGTCCGCCTTATACAACGCGTCTGTCTGCCCCATATGTACAAATCCCATTCTTATTAACTTCAGTTATGGTATTCTCCCCTCTGAAAATTTCTCCCTAGTCTGATTTCTGATTATTTAGCTATTTGGGAAAAAATAAAAGGATAATTGTAATTTAATAGTGGATTGTTATCAAGGCCCACACAGCATGTAAGAAGTCGGGCCTTTACTCGATAAACATTTCCATACCAACTCAACAATGTGGATTACATCACGAAAGTCCAACTCCTTGAGAACGTTCCTTCGATAGCCACAGATCCTCCCCGAAACATTACCCTCCAAAAAAAGCCCAAAGATGGTAAAACAAGGTGAAAGTCAAAAAAGTCTGATACATCCAAAAGTGGTAAACGTAATGCAAAACAAATCTGGAGTTGCTGGAGTCGTAGACTGGAATATTTACTTGATGGGTAAAACTTCTAACATGAATTTGTTCCACAATTTGTTTTTCACTTTCAATGTACACATCGATCGCACGTCATTGTCACACAGGTGAACTTCATATTATGCACTGGTAGTACCTTATCATAAAAATACTCCCAAGAATCGCTGAGTTATGTGCGGTAGGGTTTACTACGTAGTTTTTGTTGAGCGGAACTTGTACCTGAAACCTCTGGCTATACTGTGCCAGCGCTTCACCAACTGAGTAATCTTGTACTGGTTATCTCCCCGTTTTGCCAATATTTTTAGTCGGGGTGCAAGTCATGAAGCCATTTAACCATTAACTGCCGTACATGCAGTATACACACATCTACATCTATGTGAGTTCTCATCAAAGCCTGTTCAGAATCTAGATGAGGAAATAGGCTGCTGTATACACATTTTGTACGACCATGGTACCAATACAAACTCTATTCTACATGAAAAGGATCACAAGGCAGCACATGTAACTATATCAAAGGGATCATATTAAAACAAAATTAATATGATCCTTT